>NC_065523.1:15977636-16020948 GCF_006386435.1 Epinephelus moara | reverse complement strand
GTGAAAAATGTGATATATAGCTAAACTCTGCTGGTTTTCTACCCGAAGTATTTGTAAACAACACGGCGATTCCCTGGGGGCACCGCCGGAAGTGAAGGGCGTGAGGCCCCTGCACTTCCGGTTAGTTGAAAAACTCCGGGCTGTGCCTCCAGAGGTAAAGGAAGAAAAAAAATTTTTTCTTTTTTTTTTTTTTTCACCGATGGATTTCCAGATTGAGTAAATAGTGACTAGCTTCTCTGAATGTTGTATAGAGCTTCTGTAACTTGCTTTTCGGCTTTTACAAGTTCTTAAAGCAGCAGTAGCTATTAGCCAGATATAATGCGAATAGCAGTAGTAGAATAGCAGTAGCTATTCGCATTATATCTGGCTAATGTTACCTTAGCCTGTTTCACAATTTATTGTGTGTATTTCGTCAGACTTTTTAAATTGGCAGGCTGATATAAAGCAAAAGGTGGATGCTAGGTTGATTTAGGCCATGTGCATCACTTTTTAGCGTCCCCTAGAAACATTTTTTATTGTTGTGTGTGCTACTTGCAGCACATTTCCGTATTTGGCTGTGTCTTCTCTGTTAACAGTGTTTTTATGCCTCCATGGCGGTGACAGGAGTGGCAGGAGGCATTATGTGTTTGGGTGGTCCATCCCATTCTCTTAACCACGATATCTCAGGAACACCTGAAGGGAATTTCTTCAAATTGGGCACAAATGTCCACTTGGACTTAATGATGAAGTGAACAGATTTTGGTGGCTGAAAGTCAAAGGTCACTGTGACTTTACAAACATGTTTTTTGGCCAGAATTCAAGAATTCACATGCTAATTATGAAAATGAATGAAAATTAAAAATGAAAGTCTCAAACAAATGTTTGATAGGATAACATGATGAAGTGATGAAAATATATGTTCCAAAAGGTCAAAGGTCAACTTCATTGTGAAATTATAATGTTATGCATGAGAAGGGGAGACATTTGGTCAGATACTGAATTGAAAACTTGAAACTGGGGTGATTGTTTAGATCTTCTGTGCTGCTGCGGGGAAGATGTGTGTGAAGCATCCATGTTTTCACAGACATGGATGTAAGCTATAAGAAAAACTCGACTGGTTCACGGAGGCATTCACCCGCAAGGTGGTCATTTTAGGGGTTTTTTTCAAATTGCTGCACATATGTTGTCGAATTGGTGAAAACATGTTTTTGATTTGCAGTGTGTTGACCGCTCAAGGGCGGCTTAGTGACAAACATAACAGTATGTCGAATATTAGTCGTCATTGGCCATTTAGGAAAAGTAGAATTTCCTGCACAGCTGCAGCATAGTTTTTACAAGTATTTGTTGTGCACATGCACTCTCCCGACAGAAATAATTGACTATAGGGATTTTGTAACACTGTTGTCAATATTAGGCCACACTTTGGCTGGTCTTATACAACAATTATGTCATCTACCCAATACAGTGTTGATAGCTAAACTCATGGCTAACTGGGGAGAATGTTAGGCCTGAGTGGAAGTGTAGGGTTTCTATCAGAAGCACACTATTGAGTGTCTTATTTTACTGTATCTTGTAAAGGGTTTTTGTCATATATCATAACAATTGAGAAAGATGTTTTTCTGCTGTTTTAGGTTTACTGACAGGCTACAGTGCTGCTTTGTGGATCGGCCTCAATGACCTGGACATCAAGGGAGGCTGGCAATGGGCCGACTCCTCACCGCTAAAATATCTCAACTGGGAGCCAGGTTAGACTATAAAAACAACCCAACCTTCTCTTGTTTTTTTAAAGCTTGAAGTGTCTTTGGTCTTTTTTTAAACATCTATTTCCCACAGTAGGCTGAATGAGCTTGCTTACTCATTTTTAGCAACACACTGCTCTGAGTTCAAATACAAACTTGGTGGCCTTCCAGAAAATTCGCCGTCTTATGCTGCGGCGCGCTGGAGTATTCGGAGGTTAAGTGCCTTCAACAAGGACACCTTGGCATTAGTGATGTTTTGAAGAGTTTCTTTTCTTAACTCTCCAGACCAGCCAAACCATGCTGAGGAAGAGAACTGCGCTGTGATCAGAACTGAGTCATCCGGTCGTTGGCAAAACCGTGATTGCTCTGTTGCTCTGCCGTATGTCTGTAAGAAGAGACCAAATGCCACCCTGGACCCCTTCACTACCGGTCAGTGTGCAGACACTTGCATGAATCCACTAAAGTGAAATATAGTTGTTAGTTCTGCCACAGTGCCAAAGTCCAGATTTTGATGGGACTTATCTTTTTGCTCCCACAGACTCGTGGGCTGATGATGAGAAATATGAGTGTGATGTGGGCTGGCAGGCTTTCCAGGCTGGTTGCTACAAGCTGACTTCCGAGAAGATCGACTGGGATACAGCTCAGAAAACCTGTCAGAGGATGGAGGCCAACCTGGTCAGCATCCACACCCTACCTGAGCTAGAGTTCATCATACGCAACCTGAAGAAAGGTAATTTGTCCATTTCTTATTGTACTGTGTCTTTTCCTCTGAATGGCATTGCTATTAGGAGCCAGAAGTCGAATGAAATTCCCTCAAATCCGAGTTCAATCTCTGTACCACAGGGTACCCAGTAGTTATAGACTTATGAGTGGATAATAAACATTTTGTAAAGATAAACAGTGTTCCAGGGGATGATATTTTTCTGTATAAATATAGAAGAAAGAAATCCTCACACTCAACAGAGGAGGAAAGAAAGAACAGGAGTGCGTGTAACAAATGTTGAAGTCCAATGGGTTCGCATAGAGTTCACACACTCAAATCTATCACAACGCTCTTTAGATTCTATTCTTCAGTTTCTATTTTAAGCACAGGGGAGCAGACTGCTCTGGTGGTTCAGCTCTGCTCAGCTCTCAAAAACTGTTTCTAATAGATTTGGAGGTATTTCCTGTTAAAAACAACAACAAAAGTAAACATTTCTGTTAAAGAAAGGCAAATATGAACATTAAGTGGTATTTTCCAGCAGTTTTCCTACATTTTATGCTCTCATCTCCAGGAGCTCAAATGTAGTGGAAACCAGGCAGTTCAGCCGTTCCTCTGAGCTGAAAAACAGCACATGAAAAGAGGAATCAAATTTTTAGGTCATGGAATTGCTCCAGTGTAGTTATTTAACCTCATGGAAAAGTTTGACAGTTTCGCATTATGATCATAGTTGAAACCCTGTTCCTCTTTTTAACCCTACTTCTGTTTTCCCAAATTGTGATGTACTTTATGGTCTATATTATACCACTACTCCCCTACATTACAAGGAGAAATATTGTATTTTATACTTCACTACATTCATTTGACAGATCATTAATACCAAACATCAATCAACCTATTAATGATGACGTATTATTATAGGTTAATCTACAGATAAGCAGCAGGATATTGGATTTTTTGCTGATATCCGATGCCAATATGTAACAACCCCTCTGAGAGATAACCAATATTGATATATCCACTTTTTTCCCCACCTAATTTTAGTGATCATCAAGTCTCTTCTAATCATATTATGCATGCATACTCTAATTATGATGACCTACTGGCAGATAGATACATGAAATAGAGTGCTTTTCTGTGTATGTTATTCATTCATTGTGCAAAATAATAAAACGCATGTTGGTTGATTCTAATAGTTCATTTTAAAGCCAATATTGGTTGATTATCGTGTATCCTTAATGTAAAGTAATTAACATTAGCTCCACTTTTACCAGCTGCAACATTAAAGTGAAACACATTATTTATAAATGATTACATAATATATGCAATTTTGAAATGGGCCATTCTGCATCATTTTTGTACCTACACTACCCCCCACTACTCTGTTTATGATCTCTCACTAAACCTATGCAGTACCTGAACCAAATTATGTCAGTTGAATCAGATCAGGCTTCAATACAAATATTTGACTATTCATTCCCTTTTTTCCATATAGGTTTGAAAGTGGTTAAAAAGTGGTTAAAAAGAGGCACAAAAGTAGCGCCCAGTGTCCGACCTCACCTTTTTCCAGGCGGTTAAAGATGCGGCATGTGTACGGCCCCTTATCCAGTCGTATGCTCAGTACGTCCCAAACCAACAATCCTCTCCAATGGACAGCTGTCTTCAAAGCCAGACACTATTGACAATAACATTTATAGTCATTTTTACCTCACTGAACATGTGAGCTGCTGCTTTACCACTGTCTCGATCAGTTAGTTTGTGTTATTGTATGAAATACAAGTTTTCTCCATTTTTGGATTCTTTGTTTACCATTGAGGCATGCGAGAAAAAAACAACATTCTTCACCAATTCAAAATAACACAGGCTGAGTAATTGATATATGGTAATATATGGTAATGGTAATTTGGGTGGTTAAGTATTCCTTTAAAGATATTTTTATCCTAATACTTTTGTAGTTTTACTTAAGTTACATTTTGAATGCAGAACTTTTTCCTGTAGTAGAGTGTTTGAACTTTGAAATTCTAATACCTCTTCCCCCACTGCCTTTGTCAGACATTGACCAGCTCTGGATAGGGCTCCATGACACTGATATGCAAATGGACTTCCAATGGACTGACCACACGCCCGTCATCTTCACCTACTGGCACCCTTTTGAACCCAACAACTTCCGCAACATCCTAGAAGACTGCGTCTCCCTGTGGGGAGCTGTGAGTGACCCCTCCTTCACCCTCACACTGACCCCCAGAGTCCGGGGCCTTAATCACCTCAAAATAATGGACGCTCACTGTCAGCGAGTTGCCTCCGTCTGTATATATCTAACAGCTGTGCTCTCTCTTTCTGTTTGTGTCTTGCTTACGTGTGCAGGAGGGCCGCTGGGATGACAACCCTTGTAATCTGACTCTGGCCTCCATCTGCAAGAAACCGGGAACAAAGAGTGATGGGAAGCCACAGCACCAAGACTGCAAACAAGTACTACTCTTTTTCTTTCTTTGCATTTATTGCTACTACTTCATTTTCTCCTCGATGTGTACTGCTTATGCTCAAGATTACTGATTTTTTTTTATCTCGACTAGATACATTTTTCTGTGTTTTGTCTTGTCTAAATCTCAGTTTTACTCCACAAAGACTCTATTTAGAGTCCTGCAGCATTTCTGTGCTCTTATTCCAGCTGCTGACAGTCAGCAGTGTTGCTGAGGGCATAATTATTATCATAAGTATTTCAGCCGTTCTTTCACCTTTAACCCCTTCTCCCAGCACTCCCCTTCATCTCTCACCCTTCCACTGGTCCACTAGTCCGCCCCCAGTCTGTAACTGTAAAATAAATCACTCCATTATAAGGCTGGAACAGGCACTCCAGACAAAATGAACTCTGGACATACACTCTTCCCTAGGCTGAACACAAACTGTACTTTCCCATGGCCCAAAAAACAAAACACACAATAGGTAATAGATTTTAAAGCATACAAATTGAGACATGTTGTTTGTGTCTTCATTCAACAAGTGTGTTCAGTGCATACAACAAAAAAGACGCCCACTACTTGTACCCACATGCTGAATTAAATCCCATCTGGAGGATCCATCTTCATCTGTCTCTGATTTCCCAGACCATAATTCTCTCCATATGAGACGTTAAGCCTCTCATACCTGACTCGTTCCTACCTGACCAATGCTGCTGAGTGGACAGTATAGGGTTTCATGTGTGACATGTTGGGTAATCATAGCGTGTGTTTGTGTATATCTTTGCTAAGCGTTGATTTACGGTGTAAACGATCTGACGTTTTGAGTCATGCTGTTTCTCAGCTGTTACGTTCAACAAAGATCTTTGTATGGACTGTTTGGTGTAATGAATGTCTACCCCTCTTCTTGGGGAGCGAGGCATCATGGGTGGTAACGTGACGGGGGTCATTTGGCATGGCACATGCTGCAGGGTCCTGCGGCGGTGCAGTTTGTCTCAAATGGATGAGCTCACTTCACGCAACATGTGAAACAACAATGACAGAAAGCCCGCTGACCGCTTCAGCAACATTACACCACATGAACCCTGAGCCGTACACCCCATCCAGCGCTGTGCTCATTATTCAAAAAATGTAACAGAGTGCTCATCACTGTAGTGCTGTCATTTTACTTACTCACTGGGTCAGTCACTCGTTACAGTAGTGTTGCATTTGTCTGCCTCATACTTCCAAATTCAGTGATTTTATTATCAGGATGGCTCAGTTGCTTCATGTGTGAATAAACAGAGCGATGAGACAACACTGATGTCTAATGTCAGCGGCGGCCTGGGGCGCAAGCAGCTGCTTAGGGCCCCTCACTCATCAGGGGGCCCCCACAATGACTGACAACGTGAGGGCTCTCTGTTAAGTGCATTTTTTAACTGCTTGAAGACACAGCCTCTGATTTGAGTCCAATAGCGCCCCTCCTAGCTAGAAATTTTAAGTTCTAAAAACATTCTAAACAAACAATGCAATGTCCTGGTGATGTGTTCAGGGGGAAGTTTGCTCTTACTTTCCAGAATGCTCTTCTTAAAGGCAGGGCAACGTTGTCTAGAAATATCCTAAAAATATGTTTTCAGTGGCAAGGTTTCTTTAATGCTCCAAGAATGTAATTATTTTAAAGTAGGTGAATGTGCAGTAGAAACAATCACATATTTTGTGACACCATTCTTAAAATGTTCTTTGTAACACCGCTTTAAAAACATTATACCAGTGTTAACATTTTATTCAAATAGATTAGCATTCCTAAAACATATACCACCTCCCTTTCATTCATCCTCTATTGAAGGTGTTTACATATTCAATGCAAAATAAGTGACAAGTGTGAGAGATACATAATCTCTAGTTAACACAGCACAGGGGTGTCCAGAGTTTTTTAAATGGGAGCCAGATTAGACAGTGTGAAAATAACTGCGGGCCAGCTGCTTCCTGATCATATGGGTTGTTAAAAAACATAAAGATCACATACAAATGAGCTAACTGCAGCAGCTGCAACTTTGCACCACTCCTGAAAGCAGCAGCCCTGTCGACTTTAAGCTTCTGTGCTGTGGCCATGTCTGCTACCTAGAACAGATGTAATAATACATATATTCAATGAACAACGATCCAATAGTCTGTCATCGATGCAAAGTGAAAACATCGAGAAACATCGCCATCTGTAAGATAAGCCTTTATTGTAAGATTCCCATGGCTGTGTTACCACTGAAATACCTTTTCCGTACAAGTACACCTCCTTCCTAAACATTCAAACAGTTTACTTTACAACATTGTGTCATATCAAACAAAGGCCTCTGAATTAAATTGAATCAAAATCGCATCGTGCCAGACTTGTCCAAAGAATCAATACGATACTGTGTCGTGGAAAAGTTGTGATTTACACATCTAGCAGGAAATGTCTACTGCTAGGTAACCATTTGTTTGCTTGTGTACCATCTGTTTATGAGAACACATTAGTTCCACTTGTATAGTTCCTACTTGGTGCATCTCTACAAACTGTGTAATAGACTCGCCATTGTGAGGTGAAAATAAAAATTAAGTGAACTTGCTATATTAACCAATATTCTGCAATGGGCCACATATAGTATATTTTGAATAATTAGCTGCAGGCCTTTTAAAATTAGGCCAGACTTTGGATATGCCCAACATAGCATCTGTGTCCTTTAAATTAGTCAAGAATGAAAAATGAGGAATGTTATTTCGTTGTTTTGCCAGCATACAAATATATTTACTTGCACACAAACTAACTACATGTTAAATAGAATATCCTATTTACTGCACTTTCCTAAAACCTGACATTGCAGCAGAGTTTTAGTGTTGCCTTACAAATTTATGGACAACACATCAAAGTATATGAAAAACACTTAGCTTCGACTTGTTAGACATATGATATCCTCAACAGACCGACAGTGAAAGTACAGTATTTCTCAAAAATGAAATTAACGTCAATAAAGATAATAACAGAGCTAGAATTAACAAAATAATAACAAAGTATTATTAAACAATGTGAAAACAATGTGACAGTATGAAAGGGGTTGTGTGTAGGCAAATCTACAAAGAATTATCACTGAAATCTGCAGCTTCCCTCGGCTTTACAACACTTTAAAGTGAGTTTCAGCTCATTGTTTAGCTGTCAGGCTGCAACTTGTTTTGGTTCACTCTCACCGGTCTCATAGTGCAGCTTTTGGCCGCAGTTGTTTTCAACGTAAAAGCTCTAAAAACCCCACTGTACATGACCTGCTCAGCACCAAACAGCAGACAGACACAGTTAGTGACTAGCTGGTGAACACAGTGGAGCATTTAGCAGCTACAGAGCCACACATTCCCCTCAGGAGTTGGTGGAGACCAAAAACAGGGCTGAGTGATAATGTTGCTAGGTAACTGCTAAATGTAAATCTGCAACTGTTTTATGATAAGTTCCTCATTAAAGGTAATGATGAGTCAATGTGGCATTTACAGCTTGGTATCACTACCCCAAGTGAAAGGAAAAAAAATTCATAGCACCTTTTATTCAATATGTTGTTTTCAAATGATTGAGGACATGAATACTAGTTGATTCGAGTTGAAATATGTTTCAAAACACGCTACTGGGAACATGCAATAAGTCAAAACTGATGTAAGACAGGCAAAGGAGGGATGGGAAAGTGTGTTGAGGAGATGTGAGCTTCAACAGATCAAACCTCTCCAGCAGCTGTAATCTTTGAGGTTTTTGTCTGGATGCCAAAATGTGGCTGTGCAAAAAAGCCCGAGGTTGGGCTTATTCACACAAAGCTGTATACGAACTGTCTCTCACGATCGTTCTTCTGCAAAACCTCACCCCTGTTGACCTTCTGTGTGTTGGCTCGCTCTGCATCTGTACACGTCTGCAACTACAGTGGGCCTACACGGGCTGCCAGAGAAAAGTTATTTCTGCATGCTTAGACGTGTTCTTTTTATTCTGCGTTTGGGATACAGTTGACTGCTCTAAGTGGATTCACTTCTGTTTTGACTGTTAAGATGGCATCAAATTATCCTCTGAGATACACAGTTTATGTTTTTTTTTTACCACTGCAAAGGAGGACATGTTTTAGGTCTTGCTTGTTTGTCTGTCTGAGAGGCTTTTTTTCTCAATTTTTTGGTCAAACACATTTTTTTCACATATCCAGAATACCCTCGATGGCCAAAATAGTTCTCAGTTATTTGATTTTCCATTTTCCTTCAGTTGTTCCAATTTGTTTTTGGCCTGTAAATTGCCTCAGCTCCTAAACTTTGCCTAGGTGGGTGGTGCTATTGAAACATGACCGATTTAAATGCCTGACTCACTTGAAATTTTGCACTTTCCTTCCATTTACAGAGTACCAATATAACTGAGATTTAGACAGTACCCAGAAACCTGCATGATTGTCTGGCTTTGAGTGTCTTTTGATGCACAGCCAGATCCAGGTTTTAAATGACTGAATTAGTGAATTCAAAGTGTAGCAAGGCCTTCATAGACATTTGTGCTATTCATTTATTTGTATGCCTGCGACAGCCGTTTTTAGTTTTAGTTTTAGTTTTTAGTTTGTCCCTACATCCTATTCTTGTGAAAGTATGTCAGGAACTCCTTAAAGGAATTTCTCAAATGTGGCACAAACGTCCACTTAGACTCAAGGATGAACTAGAATTTGGAGGGTAAAGGTCACTGTGACCTCACAAAACACCTTTTTTTTGCCATAACTCAAGAATTCTTACGCTGATTATGACAAAATCTGACACAAATTGCTAACAGGATAAAATGATGAAGTGATGACATTTTACATCCAAAAGGTAAAAGGTCAGCTTCACTTTGACATCATAATGTTCTGCAAAACCACTTTTCTGGCCATTATGTTGTAACTCAGGAACAGAAGGGGAGACATTTGGTCAGATACTGAATTGGTGTCCATCTTGAAACTGTGCTGATTGTATATATCTTCTGTGCTGCCGGGTTGAAGATGTGTGTGAAGCATCCACATTTTAGAATTTGTGGCTTCTTTACAGCAACACCCACATGGCATACAACAATGCCATGCCATTATTTTTTTAATTTTCCTTTCCATATCCAACTCTCGTCTCCTCTCAGGGCTGGAAGTGGCACAGCCCAGCTTGTTACTGGGTGGGAGAAGATCTGTTTACCTTTGATGAAGCCAGGAAGTCCTGTGAGGACCAGGGAGCCGCCCTTGTTACCATTACTAATCGGTGTGTACAGCAATGCACACTTACCCTGACCGACACACACGGACATCACAGTGTGTTTTGTCAGTGCTGCCTTTCTCAAAGTCCTTTTAAATCTTTACAGGTTCGAGCAGGCATTTGTCAACAGCCTGGTGTTCGGTCGCTCTGGTGATTCTTTCTGGATCGGCCTCAATGACCAGGGCAGCCCCGGCTCTTTCCACTGGCTCAGCAAGGATGAAGTGTCCTACACCAACTGGAATCGCGACCAGCCAGGTGCAGGTCACAAATGTCATGTTTGAATGGGCTTAATCACAAATTGAATTGCAAATATTATCTGATAATGCATTACAGAATGACCAGATTGGGGTCATTATAGTATCTTCACTACCTATTCCTTTCATTTCTGTTGCGATGATGGGTTCACTTCTATAGCTGGAAATTTCCAACATGAGGTCTATTCTGAACTAGAGCCATTTTTGGATTTAATCTACAAAGAAGAAACTGGATCAGACCCAGGTGTTTTATGCTTTGGCCAAAATACAGACTCACATCTCCTGATATCCTGATTTGGCCGTAAAGTAGCTTTGATTAGCTGACAATCTGCAAAAATTATCAGCAGCAGTCAACCAGCCAGCGAGGGTACGTTTTGATTTAAATGTAATATATCAAAATTGGAGCAGTTTGTTGAGGATACTGTAAACTGAGTTTTCACTTCAAATGAATAGTCATTGCTGCACCACAGGAATGAGGCAGCAAACAGAATTTAGGCTATCATGGATTCTCCATAATTTCTAAACCAGACCTGGAGGCGCACAAAACAGTTGTGGGCGAGTCCTCTGGCTTTACAGTCACCGATAGATCCAAAGATATGAACTGCCTGACCTCTGCACAGATTATAGCTGAGGTTTGTTGCGCTTGTTGACTTGTCTGTTTGAAGGACCTTTCTGAAAATGTTTAACTTACAGTAATCTGTGGGTTTTTGTTGGATGACAATATTCATAGTATGAACCCTTATTATATTCTCATGATATTCATGAATTCAACACCCAAGGTTGCACCTGAGGCCCAGTTGTAGCAGAGATTACAGTTCAAATCCAACATCTCTATTTGCTCTCTTTAATGTTCTTAAGCCTGTGATTGTATCATGATGTGATAGGAGAAAAGCCCTAGTATTTCTATGCGATAAAAGAGCATTACACTTACAGAATGATGTCTTTATATTGAAATAAAACAATATCGTCATGGAGAACTCCACTTCTGGTGCACCACTTTTTTAAAATATGATTCATAAAGAGGATCCATAAGGGAAAATAGAGAAATAGAGCCCAGACTGGGTTTACAGGAAATGCTGAAGTAGGAGAATGCACACATATCCAAACAAAAGAGAGCAGGTGCTGTTTGGAAAGTGAGCAGATCACGAAATATGAAACAGCTCGCACACTGCAAGTCTCCAGTGCCCACTTATTTATTACACCTAGGTGACGTTTTGAGCACAACTGCTAAAGTTGACAGTGCACGGTGCCATCTTAGATATACATACAATATAGTCACATGATGCAATCATACAACCCCAGTGACTGTTGTGACATAGAAAATGCATATATTACATCAACAAACACATCCATGTAAACATACACACACACACACACACACACACACACTCTTGTACTTCTATCTTTGTGAGGACCCATGATTTCCCTGGCCCCTTACCCTAACCTTAACCATCACAACTGAATGCTTACCCTAACCCTAACCTAAACCTGATTCTAACCTGAACCCCCAACCCAAGTCTTAACCCTCAAACAGGCCTTTGAAAAAGTGAGGACCAGCCAAAATGTCCTCACTTTGCAAAAATGTCCTTACTCTGTTGCTATAATGCATCTTTTGGTCCTCACTAGATAGCATGTACAAGTACACACACACACACACACGCACACACACACACATAAAGTGAAAAAACTCAATACATATCATCATCTTTAAGAGACACCTCTATTTTGAAGTTCCCATGGCACATCTGTGTCACTATTTCCGTCCAAGCAGCCAAGACAGTGACAATGAGGATATTTATTGATATCGCCTCATATTGATCACAGACTCCTGAATTGAGTAGAATCAAAATCGAATCATAGCAGACTAATATATAGCGCACATAGCTTTGCATTCAATATTGTAAGATAACACTCAATAAACATCCCCAGCCACCAGCCAAAACATTAAAACCACTGGTGGGTGAAGGGGTTAACATTGATCATCTTGTTACAATGCAATGTTCTGCTGGGAAACCTTTGGTCCTGGCATTCATGTGGATGCCACTTTACATGCTCCACCCACCTGAACACCGTTACAGACCAAGTAAACCAAATAAAAGATCTTGTGAGTCCTGAATGATGTGAGGTGGGGTACAAGCACGTCCCAAAGATGTTCGATCAGATTGGGATTTGGGGAACTGGGAGGCCAAGTCAACACCTTGAGCTCTTTGTCACCTTCCTGTTCTGCACTGGTGTTCAGGTGGGTGGAGCATGTCAGGTGGCAACCACATGAATGTCAGAACCCGAGGTTTCCCAACAGAACATTGCATTGACTGATCGGTGTATGTACAAAAAATATATATATATTAAGAGGAAGATACTCATTAGGGTGTCCTTAACCACCATCAAGCTAATAGGCCATCATCAAGTAAGGGAAACTACTTAAGAGGTGTCTCTACCTTTCCTAGCCTATATAAGGTACAATACTTACAGCCAGAGACCATCAGTAGAGAGACCAAATGACAAGTAATACACAAAGGATCTAACTGACAAGTAGTGGGTGTAGGGAGTCACCAAACAAGTGAATGTTTAATTTCCTCAGTGAGACCCTTAGGTGACACAGTGTTCAGAGTTTAGTTTCTGACTAGTTCTTGTTTCAAGAGAAGGGTGTTGATGTCTGCACCCTGGTTGCTGGTAGCTGGACATGTTTCCTGTTTTCTTCCAGTATAACTGAAAGAGGCAACAGTGTGGTTCATTACACTGAAGTGGTTCACCACATCACACCACAGGGCTTTTTTGGTCTGGTTTCTGATGGTACATCTGTCTTCTGAGACTGTTTTTGAGGAGTCTGGAAGTTTTGCCTGTGTATCAAGTCCACAGGATAATATAACATCAGGTATCTCACATTGTTGGTTTCACATGAGTTAATATCTTTAATAGCGAACACTTTCCCAGTGTGTGGGTGACTGAATGTCTTGGTTTTGCTAGTGAAGTGAAAGTGTTGACAGTTACCACATTTGTAGTTTCTGTTGCCCTTGTTTTAAGAAAAAAAGTTTAATGCAGCACCCGACACTCATAATTGTCTAATAAGAAATGTGTAATCACATTTTCCACACACTCCACCCCCCCCCCCCCCCCCACCCCCCGCATCTTTCCTCTATTTCCACACATTTCATCAGTGCAGCGTCTTCCTCTCTCTCTCCACTCACCTACATTTCACCCTGTATCTATTTCAGTCAAAGTCCGCGGCGGCTGCGTTTCCATGGCGACGGGCTTCGCAACAGGTCTGTGGGAGGTGAGGGAGTGTGCGTCATCGAAGGCGAAATTCATCTGCCGTCAGAACCAGGACACGTCTCTGAGCCCCGAGCCCCCCGCCCCTCAGCCCACCCCGAGCCTCAGCGGCGCCTGTCCCAGCGGCTGGAAGAGCAATAGCAACCTGCGCTACTGTTACAAGGTTCACCCCAGCGATGTTTCACAGTCTCACACCATCACCACAGTCACACTTTGGCTTTCATTAAATCATTAATTCAGTCTTGTATTCTAAAATGGCCTTGGCTAATATTTGAGTAGTTAATTACCCTTTTCTCATTTTAGAATGTGCGGAATGTAGATATGATTTTTACAAAGTGGAATAACTAATGCTTTCAAGGTGATTTGGAAACACAAATTTCAGCTTCCTCAGAGTGAAAAATAATCTAGCCTCATGCTTTTCAAGTGTTTTATTCAGTCTGTTAATAATATTACAGCTACATGTAGAGGATGGACTTTCATAAAGTTTCATCAGATAGACTCTAGGGTTTATTCTGTGTTCTCATTTTTTATTGCTCCTGTGTTGGTTTAATTACATTTCTATTATTAACAGATATGCTTTGTTCACGTAATTCTGAAGTAATTTATTATGAAACGCTGAAACAAATATTGCATGTCGTTCATAACTGAAATGAATCACTTTTTTTAATGTAAATTAATCCAGAGAAAATTGGATATTTGTAACATTTGGCATATCTAAAACTGTATTTTCTAAAGCTTATATAGTGTATAGCATTCAACTGTTATTCAACTGTGAGAAAGGCATATCTTTATAGGGCACAATACAATCTTGTCTGATGACGATAAAGCCACTGATGGCAATGGGCAATATTTCATGGGTTCTGGTCATGAACAGATATCCCAGCCAAGACTTCCTCTTCATTGCGCTGGTTATTGTTGTTGTTGTTGCTTGGCCCAGACAATGTCCTGGCTAATCTTTATAATCTGATATCAGCATATGAATACAGATAAATTAGAAAAATAGCTCAGACACTAGCTGATTGGTTTCAGAGATTGTATTCAGCCAGTATGTTGCGCATCTTTTGCTCTCCACACAGACTGTTTACCTGCTGGCAACAAAAACCCGCTCAAACATGATTGGTCAATACTCAACAACTACTACAAAGGAACACTAGAGTGCTTCTGATACCACAAACTTGTCCCGCTGCCTGCAGATTCTGCATACATATGTGGATATCTGTTTATAGAAATTACTGTTAATACTACTTGTATGTTTAATCAGACAATTTATTACACCTTTGTCACTTGTGTGCAGGTGTTTCACTCCTCCCAGCTGGAGCAGAAGCTGAGCTGGCTGCAGGCTCACCTGTCCTGCCGGAGACACGGAGCCAACCTGCTGAGTATCACCAGCCCTGATGAGGAGCAGTTCGTTCTGCAGGTCCTCCACGAGGCCTTTGGGTGGGTGTGAACCTCTGACCAGGTGACATGAGACGTAATATGATAATAACGATGATAGATGATGACAATGATGACGATGTTGCCCCCTACAGGGAGTCAGAGGAGCATGAGCAGCACTGGTTTTGGATCGGGCTGAACCGCAGAAACCCAATGGACAATGGCAGCTGGAAGTGGAGTGATGGACTGGCTGTGAGTGAAGACACTATGTGGCCTAACGATGTACAGATGCTGTGTAAAAAAAATGCTTGAAGCACAATCTGTTTGCTCTTTGCTTTTGTCTTAGTTCACATACCAGAACTTTGGCCGCTACTACTACAACATCCGGCAATGTGCTGCAGCAGACTTGGGCACTATGACCTGGCTGGCCATGCACTGTGACTCTGAGTTAGACTGGATCTGCAAGATCCCCAGAGGTACAACAATGCTGGGCATTTTCTCTAGAGCTATGTAGAAATCCCAATACTGTGTTGGTACATTTGCACATCTTTAAATCATACTTTGGAATTATTGCTTTCTGTATTCTTTTTCATGTTGCACATCTTCTGTTCCTCTTTAGAAACACCCGTTTCCACCTACAGCATCATCTCTCTTTAAGTCTCTCAAGCTTACATCCCTTTTTTTATTCATTGTGCTTTGGATGTCTTGAATACACTTTTATCTTGTGTGTGTCTTTAGGTACTGTTGAGAAGGAACCAGACGTCTCTGAAGGTCAGTCCTGTTTTCTTAGCTTTGAACTTCTCTCCGCATACTGAGCTGATCTCCTAAGGGCTTATATCAAAACCTTGCGATTATGTCTCCTGACTTTCTTTCCTTCTCCTCTCATCCCTCATCTGTCAGGCGCCACTTCACCAGAGTGGATTGGCTTCCAGGAGGCTGAGTATAAATTTTTTGACCACCGCACCACTTGGGACCAGGCCCAGAGAATTTGCTCCTGGTTTGATTCTTCGCTGGCGTCTGTCCACTCAGCAGCGGAAGAAGCTTTCCTGGCCAACACTTTACGCGAGGTACTGCACACTTCATCAATAAGTCCATCATCGCTCGTATGAGTTAATTTAATCCAAAAATGCAGTTAATTACTCATGATTTAGCAGACAATCCAGCTTTATGAGAGCAAAACTCTCGGAAATACCTAACAAGCACCAACCTGTGTGTGATCTGTGTAATTATTGTGTCTATACTCAGCTTGGCAGCCTTTGCAACAGGCAAGCCCTGCCTTCCAGAACGTCTGTGTGGCCTCGACATGCCCCATCACAGTCTCTCTCTCATTTTCAGATGGTGAAAGTGGAGGGTGATAATTGGTGGCTGGGGCTTCACACCTATGAAAATGATGGCCGCTTCCGCTGGTCTGACCACTCTGTGCTCAATTATGTGTCCTGGGCTCTCGGGAGGCCGCACCCACTCAGCCGTGATCGCAAATGTGTCCGCCTGGCCGCCAGCAAAGGTAAAAGCAGCCAAAGTAAGAGACCTCAGGAGACTTAATCAAATGCAGTACACAAAATGAGCTTGTATTTTCCGCTCCCAAACAGCGGATTGGGCTGACCAGAAGTGCCACTCTGATCTGCCCTACATCTGCAAGAGAGTGAATGTCACAGGCACCATTCCTCCAACTCCATCATCCCCACACCCACCTGCAGGCTGTCCTGACGGATGGTCCTCCTATCAACATAAGGTAGAGCTACAGCACACCAGGGTCTAGATGTATAAAACTGTGTGTAGATTCACGACTAAAACAGTGTGTACGCACAAAGGCAAAAATATGCACATGCATTCTTTAGGTCAGGTTTATAAAGCCATGTGTAGGCCTGATTTGGTTTTATAAATTTCAATCATAGTGGTGCTGGGCACATGTGCACGAGCCTCATTTCCACTCCCACAGTTTGCCATAAATAGATGTAGAAACCCTTAAAGATCTATTTGCCGATACTTGTGCCCGCTCCACCCCTCATTAGACCTGTCACTGAGAAATACAGTAAAGAAAGTACAATGTCACTGACTGTGTCGCATCGGCAAGGTTCTCCAACGATGCCAGAGCAGCTGTCATTACGCACAGCTGTGGATATTTTTAGCGTTTGTACCATGAATTCATCATGTTTCTGCAAAAAATCTCAATCATCATCACAAACAGGGAACTGTAAATAAGATTAATGATGAAATCCATCACTCATAAATCATTTAGGATGAACTTTCTAAATGTGCTTTTGACAGTTAACAGACCGTCATGTAGCCTGCAAAAATGATAACACAAACTGTGATATTGTCAAAACTACTTTAAGAAAATGTTACCTGTCTCTCAAGTCATATGTATTCTCCTTTTTATCATGTTAAACTGAATCATACCTGGTCTGAAATCTGTGTGAGGTGAGCACATTACCAGTTTAGGTTAGAGAAAAGGTGTACTCATGGCTTTGTGCGTACACATTGTTTATACATCTGGCCCCAAGAATCAAGCACAATGAAACTATATTGTGTTGAATTGTTTAAATTATGCAGGATGTCTAGAATGCATCAAATAAGTATAGCATACAGGCAGTGAAGCATCCAAACCTGAACAGTCTTGTTTTGTTGATATTTGCTTTGACATCTGGTGTGTCTGCAGTGTTTCAGAGTATTTGATCAGCCAGACCGAGTCACATGGTCTGCAGCCAAGTTGAAATGTGAAATTCAAGGAGGTGTACTGGCAGTGGTGTCCAATCATTTGGAGCAAGGTAATTACAGCAGAATACTGCAGGCACAGCTAACAGCAGGGAAGCAGTGCCGGACCCAACTAAAGTTAATGAGCTTACCTCTCTGCTCGAATGTAGATGACTTAGTTTTTAGTTATAATTATTTTACATGGTAAAAAATGTGTAGGATTTGTAATTGTGAGTCGCAGTATGATATCATGAGTCACTTTATTATAATAGGAGTCAGTTGCCTGATACTTAGGTGGTTTAGATATTCATGTTTGTGTTTACCTATTCCCATATTTATCACTGTTTATAAGTGTCTCATAAGTCTCACCACACACATGCACACTGATGCAATCAATTCTCCTCACAGCCTTTGTCACCACCCTGCTTCGCAATGCCAGTGTTGACCTTTGGGTGGGCCTGACCTCAGATTCTAAAGGTCATTTCCAGTGGGCCAAGGCCAGCCTGCTCAGCTACACCAACTGGGCTCCCGGAGAGCCACTCGACAACAGCGGACCACACCACAACAGGACCCCGGTACCCACAGCACTCACCTATCAGCTCATGTGTCATGCTTTTGCCCTCGACGTGTTCCTGTTCTCATTTCACTGTCACCTCTCAGGGAAACTGTGTGGCAATGATTCATGGGAACCCACAGAAGAACACGGGCATGTGGGCCTCGCGAGCCTGTGAGATGGAAAGTAATGGCTTCCTCTGTCAGAGGCAACAAGGTGTGATATTGAGTAATAACCGCAACGATGTCTGCTTTAAAAGTGAAGAATATTTGCACCACAAACAAACGACTTTGTGGTTTCTTCAGACTCAGGTATCCCTCCGGCCCCGGCTCTTATCCCCACCTCCCTGTCAAAGCCTGTGGAACTGGGTGGAGTGACTTACCGGGTTGTGGAGAAGCGTCTGGACTGGACCGGGGCTCTGCACCTTTGTGAGTCTTTGAATGGGACCCTGGCCATGGTGAGGGATCCCTACCAGCAGGCTTACCTTACACTGCTGATCAACAGCCTGCGCCGGCCTGCCTGGATCGGTATCTACAATTATGGAGTAAGCCTATTAATTTACTGTATATCTCATATTAACAGAGGTCAACAAGTGCGATTGTGTTTTCCAGGCTGAGGGAAACTGCAGTTAACAGCAGCTTTTTTTTATGTTTCCAGGGACGGAGCTTCACCTGGCTGGGTGAAGAAGAACTGTCGTATACAAACTGGAAAGATGGGGAGCCCCATCAGACGGCTGGATGTGGTCACATGACCACTACTGGCCAGTGGACTATGACTTCCTGTGAGGCTAAACTGGAGGCTGCTATCTGTCAGATTGGTGGTATGTGTGTGTGATGTAACAGCAATACCTGCCAATTAACTTGTTGCACAAATGCAAATAACAAATCACTGAAAACATCTTTTCTGCTGTTTTTACTTTGCCAGAGGAGCCTGTGCTTCACGAGTGGATCTACCCCGGCCAGTGCCCTCACTCTCTGGGAGAGTGGGCGTGGGTGCCTTTTAGAAACCACTGTTACGCCTTCAACCTGCAAACTCTTAGACTGCAGCAGGATGCTCGCACATCCTGTAAAAAAGGTAGAGTTTCAGAAACCCCTTCACACCTCTGCTGTTTTCCTGCTGTGCTGCTCATTAGGGCTGGTTGATTGGTCAAATTTTATTTTCAATCATGATTTTGGCTTCCAACGATTATTATAACAAGATAATTGAGGTTCAATTTTTGTGCCATTTTCCGTTTCACACGGATGCTTTCATTTTGTCTTGTGTCAAAAATCCAGTGCCTTTGCAGCCAACTTGTAAACTTTATTGCTAGGTTGAGCAACTTTTCAGACCCTCTTAGTGACTTAATTTCTAAAAAGCGACTAAAAACAAATCTGGCAACTTATTCAGACCATCAGGGAAAAAGTCTGAAATATATTCAATCATATTATATTGTAATTCATGACCATGCATGCTGCTTGGAGTGATCACAGACCAGAGCTCGTCTGCCAGCAGCGCAGGGTCTCTCCCTTTCCTCTTGGCTGTATTTACATTTATATATGATATATTATTTATTTTATTTATTTAATTAATTTTTGTACATTTACTTTTTTATTTGATTTTCAGTTGAATTATATTTAAAGTTAAGGAAAATACACAGTTAAAAAGAAGTTTTAAGCTCAATAAATGCATGATGTTTTCAAAGTTGTTGAGTAGTCATAATCTTAATATTAACCAAAATAATCATGATTATTACTTTTGTCATAATTGAGCAGCCCTACTGCTCGTACAGTTCATGATACTGATTTGAAAGCCAATAAAGTGCAATACTTCTGACCATCTCTCCTGCAAACATAATTGATAAAATGCATCAATATATCTAAACTTAGAGGTGTTATTCACTATCTGCACTATTGTTAAATCTTCCAACATGATCAATTCTCATTTCTCTTTTTATCCCATCTCTTGTGTATTTCTTTATTTTTCTCTCTTCCAGCGGGAGCTGAACTTCTCTCCATCTTAGATGAGACGGAGAACGGATTTGTATGGGAACACATCCAGAGCTATGCAGAGCAGGCACATGGAGCTTGGCTGGGCATCAGCGTGAAAGGTCCAGCAACGTTGCATCAGACAGTCCGTTCCATCTCTCTCTACAGCAGCAAACTTAATAACCTTCAGATTTTCATTTAAAAAAAAAAAAATCCATGTTGAGGCTGCTTGTAGTGAAATTATCTTCCTCTGTTTGCAGATAATTCTATTAATTTAATGAGTTTTACCAGATTGATTTCTTTTATATAATAATTATAAAGCAATTAATTAAGTAGAGGAAACCTGATTAAGACTGTTTTTCTCGTGTCAAAAAAATGTGATAAAGCAAGGTACATTATCTCAGGAAAGTTAATTCATTAAGCTGCATTATTATCTGCCAGTGCAATAAGATAATTTGGCTGAAATGCCCTGAAATATACTCAGTAAGCTAATGGGAAGAACTGAATCTATATTGGAAACCTCTATGACTAAACAGATGTCAGGCAGAACACGATATGACAAATTAGCTCTCCTAAAGATACAACTAAGGAAACAGTTTTGCTTAAGTGTGCTTGAAGCTCCTCTGAGTGTGTGTGCATGTGCTCCTGCTGCAGGTAGAGGTCTAGTGTGGAGTGAGGACATGGAGATGTCGTACACCAACTGGGAGACGCATGATGTGGCCCTCTCTGTTTTGTCTCCAAACTCCTGTTTCTGGATCCAGAGCAACAGCGGCCTGTGGAAGCCAGGCTCCTGCAGAAATCGCACGCACGGAGTCATCTGCAAACTGCCTCGCAGTAAGCACACACACAACCACTTCAGTCATGAGACAGTCACTCTCAGAATCAGATCAAGTTGAGTTGTTGAGTTTGAGATCTAGTCAAAGAGATCAGAGCAAATTAAGTAATTTCTTATCAAACCAATCAATGAATCAAATATGGCTTATCAACTCAAAGAGATTTACAAACTATACATACGTATAAACCCTTAAATAGATTGTAGCATTGAGAGAAAATCACCCAGAGGAGGATGAGATCAAGTGCTATTAAAATGACTGCCAAATACTTAAAGTGATCAGTTTTACTAACTGTTCCTTCCTTCATTTGCAGGTATTGAAACCGCAGCTGTAACATGTAAGTATGATTACCTGCTGCCATGTTCTGTTCTGTTCACTTTAAAACTTAAAGGGACAGTTCACCCCCCAAATCAAAAATGCAAATTACCTGTAGTGCTGTTTATCAGTGTGGGGTGTAACGGACAAGTCATATAATGAGTAGCGTAACAAATTACTGTTGGCAGGATGTAATAAGTAAACTGATTACTTTTGGCAAGAGTAATGAGTAATGAGAATTAAATCACATCTTTAGTGTAACAAGCCCAACATTGCTCACCTAGCCCCGCTGAGCTAGCCAAAAATACCACTTAGCCGAGGAGGATGCCATTAAACATCTCGTGCTGTCAAGAGCTTAAACCTCTCATTTACGAGTAGATGCACACTTCCTTTTGTGTGTGTAGTTCACAAGAAAGAAAATAGTTCCTTCATAAAACTGCTCACAACAAGGTCTGTGGATTATCTTTAGTAACTGGGTCATGATTTATGGAAAGAGACATTGCTGTTGAGTTTTACAAAGGTATTTTTTTGGCGCTTTGAGCACCACAAGCCGAGTACCATCTAGTTCCATTATATTGGAGAGAAGGCAGACATCTTTACGGCTGATATCTCCAACACTCAGCAACTCACACCAAAACAATCTAGACTGATAAACAGCACTACAGGTAAGTGTAAAAATATGATTCTTTTATTTTGGGGTGAACTGTCCCTTTAATATACATGTCTGTGTTTGACTAGTGAATAAATTATACTAATCCTGGCATCCTTTTTCTACCTCTCCGTAGCGCAAAGCGACCACCTGCCCACTGTGATCGTTGTCTTGGTGACGGCTCTGGTGCTGGTGGCGCTAATCGTCGGTGTGATCTACTTGTACCGTCGGCGAACTGTTGGGTCGCGGGGCTCCTATGAAGGGGCCCGCTACAGCCGCACCAACTCCAGCCTCACAGAGCAGATTGAGAAGAACATCCTGGTGTCAGACATGGAGCTGAACGAGCAGGCGGAGTAGCAGAGCCGCCTCGCAGCGACCCAACCCAGGACTGGACCTGAACTGAAACAGGAGAGGCTGATTTTAACGCGCTGACTCAGATACACATTGTGGCATTTATGTTTTTGTTGACTCTTTTGAAACCAAAAAACAAAAAAAAAGATTTTTAAAGTGCTGAAGGGCTGTGTAGAGCGCAGCAGATGTTTAATTTTAAATTGAATCCCCGCCTTCTCAATCCTCTTTTGCCAAGACTTAACAGCTCTACCAATGTCTCTCCAGACAAATCAGATCCTTCCATATGTACAGCTTTGCCCCAAAAACATCCATGAAGGCCATAAATGGATCCACTGGGAATTCAGTTTTATCGCAGCTGGAAAAGTTCAACATAAATCGGTTTTATGAAATGACTCCTCGCTGTCTTCCCTGGTGCCAATGTAAAGTTTTACTTGGTGTATATTTGCTTTCTCGTTCCCACTTTGATTGAAAGTCTAACAAAGCAAAAAATGTACCATCACAGCCGCAGATCGACTCCTAACTAAAACCATTTGTCTCTTAAATACATAGCCACAGTCTTCTTCAGGACCAAAGTCACTTTTTGAATTTTTTTTTTCTGTATTGCCATGACAGTATTTACCTGAACTTGAGGTGTGTTTTTGTTGTTTTGTCGCATTCATGTCCTTCCCATTGATTTGTCATGATCTGTGCAGCTGTAGAGAACTGATACTGATGATGCATGTGTGGTTTTTGTGAGTCTGCCTCTCTCCTCCTCTCTGATCTGACACGTCAGCACCAGCTGTCGAACGAGCAGAGGAGGAAGAAGTCCAAATGTGAATGTGTGGAGGGTGACAGGGACCATTATTAGTGGTGACCGTCTGAGGGCAGTACACTAGAATTGTGCACATTAAACTAAGTTGCTGTACTTAGTATTGAAAGGTGGTCTTTAAGGAGACTACATTGTTTTATTTTTTTGGTACTGCAGGACTGGAGGTTGGCTGACTCTCAGCTTCCAGTGCTCCGTGTACATTTTGGCACTTTCTACCATTATCTCGAGCTTATTCAGTCTTAATCATCCGCTTGCCTTTAGTCATTCCTTTAAGGCATGTTTTTGTTTGTTTTGGCTCTTCGTGTCACCATCTGGTGCTGATTCAACAATTTTTAAGGGCAGTTATTCTCTTTGTATGCACCGTGTAAAGGGGTTTGTCTGATTCATCTTTTTATGGAGCTCACTTCTCTGTATGTTTTATCTCCTGGATATTTTTCTCTCTTTGTCTTTTTAATGATGCAGGTTTTATGATGTGTTTTGACTTAAATACGACTGGTGAAGACATTTGGAAACGTTCCTACTTTTATGGGATAATTGCCAACACTTGAACCTCTCATTGCCCCACTAAAGAAAACATCCCTGGAGTGAATGACACTGTTGTATATATATGAGAGCCAAAGAATGTTTTAAAAGTGAATTCACTATTTCCTTCAAGAAAACCTCCTTCCATTCTTTTTCTACGTCATTTTAAGATTTCATTCACATTTGCGCGGTGTAATGACCGCATTTTTCAGAGTTCATTTGCCTCCTCAAACTTTTCTTTTTTCCTTTTCCCCCTCAGCTCTTGCCTCTGAGTGCATTTCTGTCTCTCCGCTTGCAGGAATGCTTTGGAGCCGTTTCAGTCTGAGGCTTTTGGTATCTCACAGAGCTGCTGTGAAAAAAAACCCAGCTTTTTTTGCTCCGTGAGTTGGACTAAGATAGAGGGGGAAGGGAGGAGGAGAGGGACTACGAAGAAGTGTGAGTGTGTGTGAGTGCGTGTGTGTGCGTGCGTGTGTCAGTGTGTGCAGTCTCCAGCTGTGGAATGTTGAGTCGGCAAGAAGAGCTCAGTGGCACGTCTGGAACCAATCAGAGAAGGAGGACTCAGGGACAAGAAGGGTCAAAAAGAAGAAGGGTGAAAAAAGGAAAACCTAGACTGAGGAAAAAAGGGGGAAAAAGGAGGAGTGCGAGGAGGAGTTAGGGACGTAGGAAGAGAGGAAGGAGGAGTGTAAAGGGTGCAGCGGTGTGTCCCGGGCTTACCCCGGCCTCTGCTGGTGGTTTCACTGTACAGGTTTGTCTTTGTATGCAGTGGATGTGAGCTGATTGAGGTGATGGTGTGAAAGTGGTACGACCCTCTGTGTGTTCCCCAGGGAGATCATGTCTGTGAGGCAGGCCGGCTCTTGTCCCTGTGAAGATTAGCTGAAGCACCTGTTCAACTTTTTTTTTTTGGAAGTTTTTGTGTCATTTTTATATGAAATAAATAAAGTCTATGTTCTCAGAGCTTCTGCTTTCACAGTTATTTATGGATTTTCAGAGGTTGGAACAAAGTAAATGCTTTGCAAGTCACAAGTTCCGAGTCAAGTCCCAGATCCTTAACTTCACATTTCAAGTCCTAAACAAGTCATAACGCACTTTTTGCCAAATTTAATGCAGTTTCACAACAGATTAATGATATATTCAATTTACAAAAATCATGAGTGCAAGATTTTTAAAACAAGTGCACTGAACTTAAAGGAATAGTTTTGTTTTTTTTAAGTGGATCTGTATGACATACTTACTACATTGTATCCTCCTGAGACCCGAACTGTTGTGTGCTCCCTGTTTGCAGAAACAGACACCCCAGAAGCTCAGCTATTGCTGTGAATTAGAGTTGACAGCAAAAGTATTTTAGACACTTAAAAAAAAGGCCTACCTATAAAACAAATTAACATCAGTCCAAGTGGATGCTTTATTTACAATATTTTAACCACTTTACCTTGCTGTCAGACAGCACTTTCCTTTTGGAGCTACATTTTCTTAATTAAAAGAAAAATGATGCTGACACACTTTCACGGCATAAAATAACTATTAACCAGTACCGCACTAGAATGAATTTTGTATATTTCAGTTTTGTCTTGTGTATAACTTTCTCTTCCCAAATTGGCTTGGTTGAAGGTATCACGTGATTTGAAATCAAAAGGATCAAGTCCAGGTGAAGTCACAAGTCATTGGTGTTTAGGTGTGAGTCAAGTTGCAAGTCTTTTTAAATTTTGTTAAGATAAGTCTAAAGTCATCAAATCTGTGACTCGATTCTGACTCGAGTCCAAGTCAGGTTGCTCAAGTCTGCACCTTTTTGACTTATATTTAATTGTGGAGTCAGTTCTCATGTGAAATTGTTGCCTGTTTACTGTCTGAGAGAAAAACAGTTCACTATCTGTTTGCTTGTGACTTTGGGGTAAGTTTTCCCTGCTGTGAGTTTTGTAAGTCAGTGAGCTGGGAAATTGATGTGTAAAATGTGGACTGCAATGTTGATGCTGTTCCACAAGAGGGCACACCTTGCCTGCTGTATGGGAAACATGCTGCTCATGGTGTCATTTCATTTGACCGTTTGTCTCTCACAGCCCAGGTCACTGTGACTTTTCTGTAAATCGCTACAGAGGTATTCATCTAATCTACACCTGCCAGTTTTACGTTGCAACCAACGGCAGAATTTGCATTTCGTTGTGTTCGCAATCATGTCTACAGTTGAAAGGTTTTATGCAAATAATGTGATAAGATGCTGCTAGAGTAAAGCAGCTACACACCACAATCCACCCCCTCCTTTTCCAGCTGGACTAAGTTCAAACAGGCACACCAACATGGAGACAAGTACATGTTTTAAACTCAGCACCTGGTGTAATGGGAGCTTGTGGTCTCTTCTTGCCAGAGACCTGCACCTCTGCAGCATCACATCCCAGCCAGTAAATTGCTTGTTATTCAAATCAAACTGGCTCTCTGTAATCCATCTCACTTAGGATGGATGTCACAACTCATCCAACTACATGCCGCAGGCACTCAGTTTAAAGCATCCAGGGGTTATGTACTCCAGCCGTTGTTTATAAGTTTCACAGCCCCGCCGCCTGTCGTTGTTAATGTGCCTCTGGTGTGTGGAAACTATCCTCTAGGAACTTTAACTTACTCTTTAAACAGCCCATTTTTCAGTCTGTTGAATTTCAGACTCGGCTCTAGCTGTATTAAACATCCCCACTATTATTTGTATGCTGTGGCTGCAACCTGTAGTGTAAATAAATTGTCATGTTGTATTTATCGTTCGCTGAATTGTACTAATGTTTTATTACTTTGTCATCCTTAATATTTATCACAGAGCTTCCTAGTTACCTGAGTGTTTTGAATGCACTCCAAAAAGACAGCTTATAAGCATATTTAATTGAAATGTTTCCCTGGCAACAGCTGAAGCAAATTTAAAATGTTTTATTGCTTACAGTTTGAAAATGTGTGCGTGTGCCTGTGTGTGTGTGGTGCCACAATTTTTCCGCTCCCTTTCATGATAAGGAGGCCTGACCTATCCACCTGAGATGTTTCTTGGAAGCCGTTCCACCGCCTACTTTTCATTTTAATGATTTGAGTTTATTAGCATTCTTTACCAGCAGCAGTTGCACTGCTTTCTGCTTTTTATTTCCTCATTTGATGATGCAGTAATGGCTCACTGAAAGGTCACATGGGTAATGTAAATGTGTCAGCGTGAGGTGAAAAGGGTCGGATCATGGGGAGGATTTCACGGTGGCCTGTGGGCTTCTGTTTGCACATGTACAGCAGCCATAGCTAAAGCAGCAGCCATCTTGCCTGAGGCGTCTTGAATGCACCTGTCTGGGGTTTTGGAGTTTAAAGACAGGCAGCAGCAGCAGCAGCAGCGGCGGCGGCGGAGGTCTCTGCTCAGGGAGTTACAGAACAATATCACTGCTTCATTCCTTCCCGCCTCCTTTGAGATACTCGAGTAAAACCCTTCATGATTAATTAACCAACAAAAGAAAAGAGAAAGGAGAATGAAACTCTTCAAACAGCTCAGCTCATGCCTAATCAATGTCCTCTTAATTTGAAGGTTTGATGTTCAGATCAGGCTCTTGTGATTTTCACAAGCTGCTGCTGTTTATTCCCCCTCCTCCCACTCCAAGTTTTCTTCCTATCTGGCAGTGTTGGCACTGCAGGTTGAGGGAGGAGAACCAGAGAGAAAGTGGCGTTAACAAGTGAAATTAAAAACCCATTCACTCTCCTCAGTCATCCATTTGGAGGCTGGCCAAAGGAGAAGCAGCTGTTAGGCTGGCAATGGAGGAGGGAGACAGAGAGCGAGACACAGAGAGCGAGAGAGACAGAGAGAGAGAGAGAGAGAGAGAGAGAGAGAGAGAGAGAAAAGGAGAAGAGCAAAAAAGTGAATTCAGAGTTTTGAAAGGAATAGGATCATGCACTCTTCCCTCTGAGCACCAGCAGAGGAATGAGCTCTTTTGAAAAGAAGCTGCCTAATAAAAACTTGCTCTGCCCTCAGAATTGCTGTTGGCTTATATAATCAATGTCTTTTAATGCTGCTGGTCCAAAATAGGATCTATGAGACAGACTATGGAGCTTATCAGCAAAGCGCTCATGCTTTTAACAAGGCACTTTCGTTTAATTCTCCTTTACAGAACAATATGTACTGATTAATGTCCAGGGTGCAGCAAAATGCAGTTCAACAGCAGTAATGGAGGTGGACATAGATGTAACCTAGCGTTCTCAGGTACTTGCTGTTTTTTTCCCACTGCTGTAGTTGTAATTGCTCAAGTCTGAGCACTTGACACAATGTCTGACCTAATGTTAAGTCTTATTCATTCTTCATGGTGAAAAAACAAGTCCATTCTCTGTTCCTCTTTGTACTTATAATGGCTTTTTATAAAGGGTGCGCTCACCCAAATCACATCCCCTACCTCGCTGGTATCTTGCCATGCAGATCGTTTTGGTTTTACCTGCATGTGCCTGCTGTCTCGATCCGCTTCTTTACTCTTTGTGTTCGCAGAGATGGGCATTTGAAAATACACAAGTACAATCTGTAGTTGGTCGCTCAAAGCCAGTGGTTCTCAAATGGTGCCGTGATGGAAATCCAGGTGTGCCGTGAGATTTTGTGACAACCACACATTATTACTGATATTCAACTGGGCCTGTACAAAGAGTTATGGATGAATTTTTAATTGACTGTTGTCAATTGAAAGAGAGGCAAACTCTAGTTAAAAAAATGTAATTTAATTTAAAAAAACCTAACAGGGACCTATTTGTCACCATTCGTGCATATGAATTATTGATGTGTGACACATCAAAAGCCCTGATTGGCAGCCAGTGTGAGGGATGATAATATTCAAAAGGAGAAAGCAGTGAGTTGGACAATGGACCACTTTGTTGTACAGAGCACAGCAAAGCACCAGCGAAGACGACCTAACACCGAAAGAAAAGAGGAAGAAAAAATCTGTCAGACAGTATCACAAAAGGTACCTGTCTTGTTTTTTCTTATTTCTATTGTCTTCTGTCGTGATAACACATGTTATAGAAGCTATTGCGCACAGATGTGAATACAGGTGTGCCCTTTGGTGTGCCTTGGGCACAGAAAGCTTAAAAACCACTGTTCTAAGCACCTGAGCCAATGAAAATACACACACTAGGCCCCCATAACTCTCCAGGTCTCTTAATACATCCATGCATACCACCCACACTGTTATGAAACAGAGCTGGCTGATAATCAGCAAAGCATCCCTTTAAGCAGTGACTTAATGCACCACCCGGTGAGTATAAGTGACCCAAATCACACACCCAAGACGCTGTGTCACGAAAAGGTGAGTCTGGCTAATATGCTAAATGCTAAAATGCTCAAGGTGGATCACAGTGATTTTGTGTTCACTGAGAATCCTCACCTCCAGTGAGGTGTGCGAGGCCTCTCTGGTGTTTGTGACAATAATCCCTGATGTGCCTGCAGAGCCTTATTCAGCTCTAAGTGTTTGAAAACACTGAGGAGCGCAGTGGGACAGAGAGAGGCAGTGGACTGGTTATATTTTCAGAATGAACAAGCAGAGGAGTTGAATCCGGATCAGACCGAGGAGGACTTTGCGGTGCTCACAGAATGACGTTCAGAAAGGTAAGTAGAAGAGCAAACTCCACATAATGTGCAGCTCTCTTTTTGCTTTAATTTATTGAAGTTTAATATGTGTGCTTGTAGCTGCAGCTACTGTGGAGTTGCTGTCTCCCTTGGTGATGCTTTCTGCTTTTGTCTTTAACTATCTATTGAAATTCTGTAGCTTAATAATGCTTGATGCGCCTGTCAAGGGGTCCACTTGTTATCTATTGTCCCTTGATTTTGTTTAATTGTCTGAGTTTTGTATATTTTCTGATGATTCTAGTGAGGTTACCCCGAGGAAGGTGTTGTGTAATTGATAATCAGCTGTATGCACAGGCTGCAAAGTGCTGTCTTTAGAAGGGGAACATATGGTTTGGACATAAGGGCTCTGTGATGTGTAGGCCGATACACTGACAAGCCTAATGGGCTGCATTTTGTAACCAATATATATGTTCTTTACTTTATTAGGTCTATCAGATGAAGTCATCAATATATAATTTTAGCTTAACCACCTGTCACCCCCTTTCTTTAACCTCTACTATTCTTTCCAGCCCTGCCGATATATAATGTATTATGATGTACGTGTAAATATTGTGAGAAATAGTTTAAAAGTAAAATAACCAGAAGATCACAAATTAGATCAAGGTATTTCATTACATCCAATGTTGCTATAAGTCAATTTTACTCATTAATTTGCAGCATTGCCCACAATGGCCTCATATGAGAGATATTACAGGGATATCTACTTCAGTATAAACTCTACAGTAAAATCTCTGGTAGTTGGCTCATTTCATCCTTGTCCAGTCCTGCCTCATACATCATGATAAAGGTGAATGAAATCTGGTTTCTTGTGCTTAAAGCATTGCAAACTGACGTATGAAAACACTTAAAAGCTTTAAGAATAAAGTCCTGATTTCTTGCTGTAAACAGTTTTCACTGGGACTACTTTCTCCTGAACAAATTGTCCCTAAAATATCTGACAGATGTGTCAAAACCTCATCAAACAAAATCCAAGCTATCTGGATGACTCGATAGGGAGCTAGTGTGAAAACATATTTTTGTGTGAGATTTGGGTGAACCACACTACCACTCATCTGAGAGCATTTCTAATATCCTGCTTTTAAGTGGTCACAGCGTACTCGCGCTGCACCTGCTTCATTTTATGTCGAGGCACCGAAGAGACGATGATGTCCCCGTCCCTGTTATCTGCAGTGGTAAGAGCTCTTGGCTGAGATTGCTTCTGGTGTGTCATCATGCAGTATGACGGCTCTCTATCCACCTGTTGTCACTGTTAGATGCTTGTCATTGCCGAACGAACCCCTCTGAACTGTGAGTGTGGAGTCAATATAATAATCTCCTTGGCCAGTGGGTCGCCTGATAAACACTTTGCAGACGCACTGACAGACCCAGAGATGGTGCACTTCACTCCCAGCAGAGAAGGCCCCATCTGGAATCGGCCATTGATTTTTAGTCAAAGTGATTTTTTATGGCCATGAAAACAACCCCTGTGTGCCAGCTTCTTTAACACGGGGATCAAATTCTCTAATCTTTGTCCAAATCAAAGGCTGCACACTTCAAAGTGACTGGATCAGCAGAGATACGCACAGAGCAGCAATGCCAGAGCAGGAGGAAAGGGAGGAAAAAAACGCTTTGCTCTCACTTTGCTGTCCAAACTAATTTCAACTCCCGTCTTTCTTCTCCCTTTTCGTCTTTCCAGTAAGTTTGCAGTGCGTTGTGTTTCAGCTTGAGTGCGTGTCTGTGTGAGTGTGTTTGTGTGTGTGTGTGTGTGTGTGTGTGTGCTGCGATGGACAGTCGTGACAGAGAAAACTTGGACAGCCAAGAGGATGGATGGTGTACAGAGGCAGGTTGGTGGTGGCAGAGGGGGAGTGCGGAGGACTGGAGGCTGGGTGTGGTGCAGTTATCTCCTCTGTGCAGATGAGAACATGTCTTTGCCTGCGGGATGCTGCTCTTTCTCAGGCCAAGGACAGCATCCGTGTGGTGAAAGGGATTATGGGCACACTGTTCCCACTCTCTGCCTTTGGGGAAGCCGGGATCTGCACTTGGTTGTCTTGTTTGTTGGCCATTTTTCAGGTATGTAATTAGCATCCTTAATGGGTGTAATTAGGGCCTGCACAGCTTGTGCTAATTTCAAAAGCAAACGCTTTTATGTACAGATGATAAATCGATAAGGGAGCTGAGATTTAGCCAGAAAATGTGTCTCGCTGCTCAGAGACTGAATAACAGCCCTCACTGTGTACCAAACATTTTAAGATTGTTGATTTGTCTTTTTTTTTTTATTCCAATTTTCTGCCCCTAAGACACAATTTGTTGCCCTATTTTGGGACTACAGCCAAAGTCACAAAATAAATGGACTGCAAATGAGCCCCATTTATGTAGCACTTTGCTAGTTTTTTGGCACTTTGACGTTGCGTCATTTTCAGCCCAGGAGGTTGCTACTTGGCTAGTATGTAGTAGATACATTAAAACTTTATGTGTCAACAACACTGTGGTTAATGTGTGGTTAGGTTTAGGCACAAAAACCACTTGGTTATGGTTAGGAAAACATCTTGTTTTGGTTTAAAATACCCAGTTTGGAAGCCACAATCCCGGCAAAAGAAGCAGGGATGACTTGGTAGAACACAACAGCTTTTCATGTCACTATCCTTGCCAGTGGGTTCCTACAAAACATGCACAACTGGAACCTAAAAGCCTATGGAAACACAGTAATAATTCACCAGGACACAACTGGTTTTGTTGTATGTTGGTCTTGAACAGAAGCCTGCAGCTTGGCAACCGTCTCCCTGAGCTGATAAGTCATCCACTGTCCCCTCTACTTGGATGATGACAAATGCAGCTCGTATAATAAGTCACTTTAGAAACGTTAATATGATTCGTATAAATGTATTGGTGCTTTGCAAAAACCTATAATGCCATGCCGACGACTGGGCTGCCATAAAAATGACATGAAGAAAAGTGAAATAGCAGTGACAGGATCATTTCACAAGGTGCCCACTCCTCCACCTGCCCAATGATAATTCCTTACTGTAAACAACTAAAGGTGCCATTATCACCTCTATCCAGGGACAGGATTAGACCTCCTTATTCGCACGGTTTTCTGCCCGAAAATAATAATAAGGAGGCACAAATAGGGAGGAAATAGAGACAAAAGGTGAAGTTAATTTATGGAAAGCTTCGGCTGCTCCGATGCTTGCTGCTTTGATGCTTAATCCATTATTAACCTCTACAACATTGGGCATACACACATGAACATGCATGTGCGCACACACCTTGTCGTGCACACACACCTTGAAGAGCTGAGGATTCCTGAGTCAGGGGAACCAGGTACTGAAGCCAATATTACCCCTCTGGGAAATAAAGATAGGCTGAGGTGCTGAAGGAGTGAGATGAGGCTACTATGAAGACACTCTGAAGAGCAACAACCCAATCCCACTTGTGTTTACTCTTGCTGGTTTCCAGGGCAATGGCAGGAGGCTCTGCCTTTCGTGTAGAGGCGAACCCACTTAGAGGAGAAAATGTCGGCCTTGAAAATAAAATGTTGTGGGGGGAAAAACGTTCCATTAATGGGAGCTTTTTCTCTTTGTGCAGCAGATCTCTCACAATGTGACTATACAGACTGTCTGTGTGTTTGTGTGTGTGAGACACTGCTTTCTAATCAGAAAGTTTCTTTATCTCATTACTGACCTGCCTTTTAGCAAGTCATGAATATGTCACATCTCAGTTACCATCAGCAGTTCCCACTAATGAGTATAGTTGTCAATTTGCTTGAAATACACCGAGTTAAAATAAATGTGCAACTGTGATTGTGTCTTTCTCTGTCAGTGTGTGTGTATGTGTGTGTGTTTTCACCCAGTGGTGAGTGTTTTCCTCTGTGAAGCAGTCAGGATATGCAGAGATGAGCTCCATTGTTGGCATAAATTGCTTGGCCCAGGCATGCTGCCTCTCCACTGGGCATCTCCCCCCTCATACTGATCGATCTAATCCTTAGCTATAATGAGTTTCTCTGTCTGAGAGTGAGGGCCGGGCCATGAAGTGGAGAGGAGAGTGAGCGGGAGGAGCTGGAGAAATGAGGGATGCTGGTGGTGTTGGTGGTGCTTAAAGATATTTACAGAGGTACAAAGTTATCAAGCTATGATCTGACGGTAGATTACCTTCATGAGGTGATGTTCTTTCATGAGGAGAACTGTTTCTCCTTTCAGTGTCTGAGAGAGTCTTGCACTGTACAGGATATTGTATCGCTAAATGGAGTAGGCTGCTGCAGTATGTGTGGGAATATGATCCATTTGCTGTAACAACTGTTTTCATTATTGATTAACTTAACATGCACTTATATATTACTAAATGAGAAATTAATTTTATCAAATGATGAGAGTCATCGATTACTGTATATTACCAAATAATCAAAATAAATTCAACTGACAATGTTTTCTCAGTCAGTTTTTGGTTGATCAGCTCGATGACTGACATTGGTTCAGCTATAAATCTATTGGAAATTGGCACAGATTATTGGCCCTCCTACATGGTTTAAAGCAATGTTTTTATATCTTCCATGGACCATATGACCACTTGTAAGTGGAGGGGCTGCTTCAAATGATGAAGCCACAGAGATTTATCACTCATCTCTGCATGTCCCCTCAGTTCCGAGAAGGTTTTTAGTGACTTTCAGCTGTTTATTTTGGTCTTCCAGCCCTCAGTTTACCTGCATGGTTCATTCTCACCACTCATATAACCCCCCTCCCACTGGACATTAACCAGCTGACATCTGGCTTTTGTAATTAATGGGAAAGTTTACAATCTGCATTCACTCCCAGGACAAATGACTCTGCAGTAGTGATGGGTATTTATTGGTTGTAGCTACAATCAGCTTTGATTGACAGAGATGGAGATACATCACCTGGTTGGACGTGCTAATTTGAGCCCCATTGTCAACAAGATGCAATGGGGCCACCACAAAATACCGTTCATCAGCATTGTCCAAAATTTAGTCTGCATTGAGTTTAAGAGAGACTGAATAAGTAAGAGATATAAAAAAGAAGTAACCACTGTAACATGTTCACTGACTCCACTATTTTGTTTTTCTTGTCATTTACTGCTCCTTTTGTACCAGGGAAACAAAGAAATCTTCATTATAAAAAGAATAACTGAACTGTTCTCAAGTCATTCAGTCCTTAATTACATTACCTTTGAATGAGCACAAATACATACACATTTATGAAACAAACTTTAATACAACCTTCTTTCAAATAAAAACATAAATAAACTGCTTCAAAAGCTTTTTTAATATATATCATATATAATAATTACTACGGAAACATCAACAAATTCCTCCAGCAAACAACTGTATACATTTGTTTTTTCACCAAAAACTACAATTTTCAAGATGACATTTGAATTTTTCATGTGAACGTTGTAATTTACCTTTGCCCAATTCTTTTTTTTACTGACTAGAGCTTGAATGCATCATAATGTAACTCAATGCAACCTCCGTCAGCTGTTAGTTCCAGCCAATGGCTGCTAACAGTTAATGTTAACTAGCTGTCCTTTCCCAGATTTTAACACGGATTTGTCGTTCATAATGTAGCATTACTAGGGAAACCACTGGTCCTGGCAGTGGCGGTTCTAGCCTAAATGGCGCCCTGGGCAACACCCCCCTATGGCGACAGCACTGAACACACAGTCAATTGGAGCGGAGCCTGTGTTGCGTTCAGGCATTGTCACATAAATTACAAATTTCAGCACTTGCCACTCCTACCGCCCCCCCACACGTCGTGACAAAGTGCCGCCCTGGGCAAACGCCCATTCGGCCCATATCAGGATCCACTACTGGGTCCTGCCGAATATCTCTGTTCTGCCCAAACACATTTTCTATTGTCCCTTAGACGTTGGGACGCTTAGGTTCGAGCCCTGCTTTTTAGCCACGGCAAAATTGATGTGACACAACAGAAAAATTTTGGCCACTGCTGATAGGCTGATGGCAGTCAACAAGGCGAATATTGGCTGATATCGATGTGTGGACGATAAATTGGTGCATCCCCAGGGTGGGTATACCAGTATTACAAGTAATGCACATGAGTGGAAAAATACAGTATGTTAGCACCACTCACTGTGCTAACACTTTAAACAGTGTTAGCTTAGCTGTAATTGCCAAATTAGCAGTGCCAACTAGCTAGCTCCCACCAGACCCAGATGGTGTGAAGTGCAGTTAATTGAAGGATAGCAAAATTAAGCTACAGACTGACACGCATAATTAGTCAAAAATAATCTCTGCTGTTAACCAATCAATGGTTAAGTGTTGACATCTCCGGAACAAAGTAACAATGAAAGACAACACTGCTTCCCTCTTGCAGAGACCAGAGAGCTAAAGAGATGAATAACACGAAACCAAGAAGCTGAGACTGAACAGAGAAGTGCTGCCTGTGGTTCACAGACACGAATGTCCATCATCTCCCAGAGAGCCGGCACTCTGCACATCAAGGTAGCAGACACGAAGATTTCTCACAACATAAAAAGGCTTTAGAGGAGCAATAAGTCACACAGAGCCAACATCTCTGTGAATATATTTCACCCCTCTCTGAACCTTTACGCGCAGCGTCCAACAGGCCTTGATGCGTCTGGTCATCTTCTCCTCTCACGTTATCTTCAAAGAACTTAAAGACAAAAGAGACTGCATTGTCTTTTAGGTTAAATCATGATGTGTAAGAACTTTCTAAGAACAGGTCACTATTTTTATCTTTCCTGTAAGTGTTAGCTCTCTTAGATCTGGCACTGACAAAAATAGAGTTGTAGGCGAGTAAGGCTGCAACTGATGATTGTTTTATGACTCATTAATCTGTCAGTTATTGATTTTCATGTCAGAGAGTAGTTTTTAAAAAATCAACAAGCAAATATATGTAAATTTTGTTCGCTAAATAGGCCTGAATTGAATTATTATTTGATTATCACAGTTTTATTGATTTAAGTTTCATCCATGCAAGTATCTGAAACAGTGCTGCTGTGTCTTTACATGCTCTGTGCATCTTTGCATGCATCTCCTAGGGGTTTAGCAGGTTCAAGTGTGGCTAATCTGACCACCGCGTGCCTTCAAGGCAACAGCCTGGCGTGACAGAGGAGTCCGTGTGAAAGGCCTCTTTGTCGAGCCGTGTCATCATTTGTATTCAGCAGGATCAAAGTCTCCTCGGCTGCTTTTAAAATTTGTCCTGTGGCTAGTGTTGCCGGAGCAGTGAATGACAATGTCAAGGGATGCAGAAGAGCTGTGAATTTACATAGAAATGGCCCCTCGATATGAATGTGTAAGGAATCAAATCAGAGTCCACAAATTTAGAATTGTGTTGGCATGTATCTGTGCCTGCATAACGCTCTCCTGCCTCTGAGTGTATTTGTGTGTGTATGTGCGAGTAAAGGTGTGTGTGGCGAACATATGTGTATGTATGAGGAGACTTAGACTTAGAGACTTAGTGGGGATTGTTGAAGTCAATCATATGGCTCACTACATCACTTTTTTAAGAATCTTTTTTGGCCTTTTCACCTTTATTGGAAAGTCTGACAGTGAAGTTACAGACGGGAAATATCCACCTTATTGCTAGCCCCATAATACCCATCATTCCTCTGCCTGCTACAGAAGGATAAGAGGACAACTGAACTTAGATTAGCAGTGGTGTAGCGTGACTTTTCCACAAGGTGGGGGCCATGGTCCAACAGGTGGCTCTGTATATTTTGGCCATTTTTTGTATTTTTAAACGATAGTATTTTTAAAGTATTTCTCATGTTACACAAACCACTATGTGGTGGTACTAAGTTCTGTGCGGTCTGCCGTGTCAGGGGCACAGAAGGCCAAGGGGAATGCCGCTAAACAATCCCCATATATTTTTAGGTTCATAAAATGTACCCAAATTGATATGTAGGATATTACTAAAGATGGACTGTAATATTACATTGCAACGTCTCCTGTCACAAGTTTGACCGTTGTTGCTACTAGGTAGTCTGACCAGCTAAAAGCTAGCGGACATGCCTCTGGTGGTTGACCAGCCTGGTCAAGTAGCACTGGCTACTGCAGTGTTGCCAGGTTGGTTCAGAAAAGAACATGAATATAAATAAATAAAGCGTCTGCACTATGACAAACCAGGCCATCATTTTGTCAGCCCACTCAAGCTAACATTCATGCCCAATCCGGCAACAATTTTCCGCAAATTTTTTTTGTGAAAATCTGAACATGTTACACACGTAGTGCTGTCAGACAGGGAAACGGATGCCCTACAGCACACAGACAAAGACTGTAGGCTTTTCATTAGTCATGTGTCTGTATAAATGTTTGATTCATGTGAGATAACAGCTGAGATAAATACACTCACATACTCACAACACAATAATAACAAAAACATTTTTCTATCAAAACGTACAATATTTCAAAATTGGAATTGATTCATCACGTCACCATCTGTAGAAATGGAACCAATAAAGTAGCTTTTTTATTAAACACCAGGACAAATCCCTTATATGTGCAAACCTACCTGTCAATAAAACTGTTTCTGATGCAGATTTCTAAGGATGCTGCTGTCCTCCCATCCCTCGGTGACAATGAGCAAGTTGTGTGCCACAAAAGTTATTTCCTTCCAAACGTCTAATAAAACCTGTGTCACAGCTCTTGCAGACACCAGTTCGGTGAAAGGAATAACCTCCCTTAATTCACGCAAGTGTCATGGGACAAGGAAAAAGGTGGACAGGAGGACAAAGGAAGGGAAATAACATGCAATGATTTACTGGCAGGAAATCGAACCAGAATGTCTTAACCAAGCAACCAGAGTCTTCATTACATCACTTAAAGGGTAGTTCTTGTATCACAACTTGTGTCTTATTTTTCCAGCTTTGGCCCTCATTCTCATTAGTTATTACATCGGAGACACTAATTAGCGCTGACATCTGGGAACACAGCGTCACTGCTAAACAGAACAGAGCGCAAAAACATGAGCAGTCAGACGGTCCAACCTACTGACCCACTGCACTCGCTGTGCAAGCAAATAGTTTTCTTGTCCACTTAGGGATTATTACAGACATTTCAGTGTGTGCTCATTTTCGTTTTCACCTTCAAATGAAGTGGTTTAGATAATGTGGTTAAATGGCTGGCTTGTTTACAGCTTCACTTTGATGATCCGATTCTCTCCTTGGCAGAGTTTGTCAAAGCGATGTCAGGCACTTACCTTGGTGAGTGAAACTTCTGTCAGAACTTAAACTATGATGAGACACAAGTTGGGGAAGCAAAAATGATCTTTTCATACATTTTACGTGTTTTAAGTTCATGATTTAACTAGAAACAAAAGGGTGCATCCCGCCACAAAATTTTAAAAAAGCACATGATTTAAATAAACAGATTAACATTACACAACAACTAGATTTCATATTTTATAATGCTGTCAGAGGTTTGTTAACATGACCAATATTTGTAATAAAAAATTAAACAAGCCTATACTGATCCACTGAAAAAAACAAAAGTTGATTTTTCAACATAAATGTAAGAAAGGTTTGGTCTTTAACCTTCAACAGCTCTAAACCCAGACACCATGTATTTATTACAATGCAAACACAGACAACATCTTAATCTGTGTTACACATTTAAACTCATTTGTTCCAGTCAGCGGTCAAATTAACTGTAAACACGCAGGACTGCCAGGCAATCACAGCCTGGCCTTCCTCCTCTTCATCACTTGGAGAAAGGCTGTCAGAGCATACGCTGATTACACTGTGGCAGCATTGACATCCGCCATCTTCATTATTATGGCAGACACACAGCAGAAAATCAATAGGGTCGTTGTAGACTTAATAAAGGTAATTTCTCCACGGCCCTGCCTTATGCGGCGCCAAAGCACCAGGCTTATTCCTCAACTTATTTTATCCCTTTCCACTATTCAATTTGTTGCAAAAATGCAGGAGGGATCGATCCATCAGCCGTTTAAAACTTTCAAAAGAAGACTGTGAAAGAGAAAGGTGAAGGCTTTATTTTAGTATTTGAATGGAACAGATATTTTCAATTGAATGGCTTGTTTAGTGCACTGGTGCGGCATTTTTATGAGCTCTCTTGGACCCCTTTTTTGAAAAATGTTAGAATTTGAAGGTGAATATGAATCGAACTGATGAAGCATTTCACAGTCTCCTCCACAGCAGCACATCGACATATAATATTAACTGACTCTGTGCAGTGTGTGCAACTGCAGAGGGATCCTATTTAAAAAATAAGAGTATTATGTTCACATTCCCAGGCTCTTAGCTGACTCTTATCTGTGCCTGCTATGTATATTTGACTAATCAGTGTGCATGCAAGACTTTATCACTGTATATATATGCTTTACTTTATATATATACTATTGCTACATTTTCTTTTTCTTGCACCACCGACTGCAACCGAGATAATGACAGCACACATCAGTGCACACACTGTCACATTTTATGTAAATCTGTCTCCTCCATCTGGAGTTTTTTTTTCTTCTACAAAACGAACAGCCAGTAACAGTCATATCCAAATATAAAAACCATTTACATTATTATTTATTTGTTCAAAATCTTTTTTCACATAATTATACTTAGTATGTCAGATACCCAGTACACTGATGCTTTAATCATTGTCTTTGTCTTTTTTTCTGTAAATTCCATACCCTCTTTTTGGCACCTTTTAAAGCTTTCACCCAATTACCAGAAAAAAAAATATTGGTAAATGGACCTGCATTTGTATAACGCCTTTCTAGCCATCCAACCACTCAAAGCGCTTTTTACACTGTGAGTCACATTCACCCATTCACACACACATTGGTGGCCAAGGCTACTATACAAGGTGCCACTTGCTACACAGCTTTTAACACACACACCCCGATGGAAGCATCATCGGGAGCAATTTGGGGTTCAGTATCTTCAACATGCATGGGGGAGCTGGGGATCAAACCACTGATCTTGCAATCGGTGGACGACTTGCTCTACCTCTGAGCCACAGCCGCCACCTGTATGTCACTGCAAACCATGGATATATTAAATTTGCACATTATTATGTAGTGAAAAAAAAATAAAACAAAGTTTGAACAATGCTATTTTTAACATGTTGTTAGGTTTAGGCACAAGAAGCCACTTAGATATGGTTAGGCAAAGATCACATTTTGGCTTACAACACCCAGTTTCGGTGACACTGTCATGGCTGATAATGCAGGGATGTCTCACTAAAAAGCAACTGCTTTTTGTGCCATTATCCCGGCAGAAAACGCCGTAAAGTCTCAGTAAAAAATAATCAATTTTTGGGCAACTATCCCAGCAGGAAATGCAATGATATCTCCATAGAAACAACTAGCCTGGCGTTGCCAGACCAATTTGCAAAACGCAAATGGGTCTGGACACGGAGTGTACATTTCCTCTATTCCCGAGGGGCGGTATCAATGGCTGTCACTCAAAGTGCCCCTTCACGCAATTTGAAAGACAGAAAACCAATCAGAGTAAACGAAATGTGTGACGTAGGCTTGCACAACGCCACTGTAAACAGACCAGCAAGCTGCAGCGGAGATGAGCTGTGATGATGTCTGGGAAAGAGTGTTGCCGTCTTTGTGGATTTCCTCCTCACTGTGGACTCCGAGTTACATGGCTGTGATTCCCAGCTTGGTCGCTTCCCTGACCTGCTCCCCCATGAGAGCAACTAGCGGAGAAACAATATCCACTGGGTTTTCACCGAGTCCCATCTTTTTTCCGATCAACAGAGCCAGTTGGTAAATTAAACATTTACCAAACCCCGTAGGAAGGACGGCAAACACATCCTTTTTTTTTTTAAATAAAAGCTTTCAGTGCAGCCGTTTGCTCTGCTTTTAAAGAAAATGTACATTCCAGTTCGTTCAACACATTTACCGTAGCAGTTTCAAAATCAGTGGCCATGTTGGTTCCTCCTATTCTGATGATGTGCCCGCCCCAAAGTAATAAATGGTTGTGATTGGCCCGGTAAGCTTTAACCGATGCCAGAATGCGCCTTTATGATTGCATGGCCAGACTGATCTGCGGAGCGAAATAGAATATGAGCTCGCGAGATTAGGATGGTTTCACCAGGCTAAAAAACAACTGTTTTTTCATGCACTGCTGGGAAAACAACAACGTTTGGTGCCTAAAAAGCAGCTTGAAACAATGCAATGACTCGCTAAATCACAACTGGTTTTGTCCATCATCACCTCCAGACACTCAGCATATATATTACATCACTCAAGAAACAATAGGATGGATATGAAACATATGAAACGTACAAATGTAACTTTGTCATGCTTTGCGGAAAGTACAATGCCAACATTTGCTACTGGTGAAGAACATATTCATACACAGCATAGTCACATTAATATACACAGTCTGAACTGTTAGGTGTGTGTTTACCTGACAGCCGACATACTCTGACAGACATTAATAATGTTTCACTGTAATCTATTCATTTGTCCAGCCCACAGTTTGGCATTCTGCGTGCATATAGTGTTCTTTTCTGTCTCTATAAATGGAAGTAATGTTGTCCCTCAGGAAAAATTATCAGGGAAAAAAAACGACAGAAAACGTCTTCTGAGAGGAGTAAGCAGAGAGCATTTTAATGACTGTCGCGGGGTGGACAAGAGGCTGGATAAGACGCTGGTTAAAAAGGATTGTCTAAGCTGGTGTGCAGCCCGTGGCGAGAGATTACATTAGGAATAGGAAGCTGTGGTGGAGCCTGCCTCGCAGCCATGCATCAGATCAAGGACAGTTTCAGCCTGTACACTATTAAGATAGTTTTTTGGATTAAAACTCTTTTAAAGTAGGATTTTAGTCCGCGCAAAGTTTCTCTTCCTCTTCACTTGGACAAGCAGGTTAATCTGCTGGAGTTGGGGCACAACAGCCATCAGGAACTCCTCTCTCCCTTAATAACAGTAGATAGCTCGACTAGCAGAACTATCAAAGCATCCAAAGTAAGCCTAGTGTTGTCAGTGTCGTTCTAAATACCCAGGAAAGGTTAAATGTGGGGAGTAACATTTGATTCTAAGCTTTCTGCAAGGCAGGTCGACTAGTCTGTGTGGACATAAATGCCCCCGGCGAGCCCAGGTGAGTTGAATGAGAAGACAGTGGCCTTGCTTTGGCCCGGGGCTTGTTGTCTGTGCATGTCGACCCGAGGCTCATGTGTTTATCATCTCATCTCCTCTCTCGGCTCCCGACATGCCTTTGGATCGAGGCGCCCCTTTATGAATTTTAATGTCCACTCCTGATCTTGACCCAGTGGCTAGACTGAAAAATCTCAAACACTATAAAAACACTGACATACTTTCCCAGCATGTGCATGGTGTCCCAATAAAACAGACACATGGGAGCATGGGTCGGTGCTGATCACTAAAAGCGAGGTGCGTGCTGAATAATTTAATGGACATTGAGAGGGAGAGTGGTGAAAAAAGATGGAGTCAGAATCAAGGCAAAATTGAGATTGTGTGTGTGGGGACTATGCCAGACATATGAGGTGAATAATATAGATTCTTTTCGAGTGCATCAAGACTAATAGTCGGTAGTGATGAGCATTGCAGTTCTTTTCAGTATATTGAATCTCTAGAATCCGTTGATTAAAAAACAATTGATTAAAAGATTTGTTCACCAAACTGCGTGTAGTCCCACTTACTGACCTGAAGCATGGCTGAACATTTAGTTTAGCTCGCTACGTGTAACTATGGAACTGAGAATGGATAATGTAGGTGGATATGTTTGCAAACGGAAAGCTGAAGTCCGACCATATACAGCACATATATTTCCTTGACACCCAATTACTAAATAAAATATTTGCTAGCAATTCCTACTTCACTCAGTCACGGCACGCATTCATTTTGTTGTATGTTAAGTTAACAAATCACCCAACACGCACCATTATGGCAAGCTGTTTTAACATTTAATCGCTAGACTGGATATTCATTACTGATATCTGCAACATAATTTTGCCTAGTCAAAACTCTTATTCAAGATATCTGTAATTAGATTTTGCCTAGTCAAAACTCTAATTACAGATATCTGTAATTAGATTTTGCCTAGTCAAAACTCTAAT
>NC_065523.1:15954103-15977279 GCF_006386435.1 Epinephelus moara | reverse complement strand
AGATATCTGTCATTCAGTTTTGACTAGTCAGAATGACGTTATAGATATCTGTCATTCAGTTTTGACTAGTCAAAATGACGTTATAGATATCTGTAATTCAGTTTTGACTAGTCAGAATGACGTTACAGATATCTTAAATTAAAATTCATACTAGTCACAATGACATTACAACTAGTTAAAATGACGTTATAGATATCTATAATGGTAATTCCGGATAGTCGGACTTAGTGATTAATTGTTAAAACGGCTTGCCATACACCATTGCCTCGCAGCCAGAGGATCTGAAGCTGGGTTCACACTGGATTCGGAAGTGGTAAGAAGTGCGCTGATTTTCCATGGAACGCTGTCCATCCATTCGGCGCCCATGTTAACCAGTTGGGCTGTTCGCACAGAACATGCCGCAGCCCAGAGCTGCCAGTTTTGGCATCTGGTCTATTTTTCCCACAAGCTGCGAGCGAATCTCGCAAAAAACCACACTGCTAATCTATTATGAAGAATAAAGATGATGTTTTAGACATGAATGAATGATCTGATTATGATTAATGATAAAATATGTATCAAGTGCTTCCACAAACTTGTCAGTTATGTCAGTACAGAGAGCGAGAGAGACGAGCAGACACACACACACACACACACACACATCCAAACACAGACAGAGACAGAGCTCTACATGTGATAAGAAAAGAGCAGAGTAGCAGAATTGCTTGCTGACCGGCACAGAGAACGCCCTGGTGTGAACTGCCAGGTGACCGCTGACGGCCTGCTGCGCGATACCTGACATATCCACGTCCAGAGTGAACATGGCGTGAGAGTCTCAGGCTCGAACCACTCACTCAGTGAGTTGCTGCACGTTTGCTCACAAATGACTGAGAGCTCAACTGAACTGAGAAATGAACAGATCATTTCGGGGAGAGATTTAGTCCAGTTTGTTCACCCCAAAGATTTGTTCTTTTGAATGAATCTTTCGCAACATGCATACGCCCTAACTTACAAGGCACACATCCCATCACACTTCATAAAAATTGGGTTTTAGATTCATAGTTTTTGATATTATTTTTGTCAGTAATAGCTAAAATAGCTAAAAGAGCAAAAACAGACCAGCCTCTTCTCAACCCAACTCACTGCCACTTTGTCAGTGGATAATGGTGATACACACTGATGCACTGATGCTGCCAGCAACTATCATTGTATAAAGAGGGAGAAAGGTCCTGTAGGGTGGGAGGGAGGGGCGGCAGATGGGACAAACAAACACCAGACTTTCACTGGTGACTTTCAGCCAACTGTTTGTGAGACCAAAATTCAAGAGTCACTTTAATAACAACACAGTGAGCTAGTACGTGTAGCATGCTACAGTATTAACTTATATCCCATGATGTATGTCATTTGATGTGACATGACGTTAGTTAGAACTGTATTTTAAGCCATGACGTTTTTTTTCTAAACCTAACCACGTGCTTTTGTTGCCTAAGCTTAACGAAATAAACTTAAAAACAGCGTGTTTTACCTTCCTTTTGAAAAAGACTGTGTGCATGTAACAACAGAAATTTAACATTTCCAGTGAAAATGAAAATGCATATTGAGAAGACACAGTGCATTTAACAAGCACCCATTGAGACGCCATCTGTGAGCTTCTTAAAGTGATGCAGGAGGCTTCCTGGCGTATCATATTTTGATGTTTCGGTCCACCTACAAAGCGGCTGTATTTGACGAGTTGGGATGAGAACACGTTGAACAGACAGTCATACAGGTTAGCCAAACTTATTTGGAAGAGAAAACACATTCCTGGTTCAGTTTTGACCCACTGTAGTTGTACACACACAGTGTTCATGTACGATGAAGGATTATTACCAAGATTACATTAGTGAATTTTGGTTTTACATACAGATAAACTGTGGTATTGCTGTAATGTTCCCAATGTTATCATAAATGATGGAAATGATGAGGAAAGATTCAAATGTGAGAAACCGACAACATCCCCTTGTTATTTTGTGAAATAGAAAAGCACCATAACAGCTGAATGAAGGACAAAGCTGCTGATGGGGGGCAGTGCTTGGGTGTATTTGTGCGTGCTCGTGTATTTGTGTGTGTGTGTGTGTGTGTGTGTGTGTGTGTGTGTGTCAAGGATGTAATTAACAGTGGGGGGCAAATGGGCAACCTGCCTTCACAGAGAGCCAGAGTGACACGATGGCTTGCATCAACATATATATCCCAGCATGCATGCTGCTTTTACTCATGCTATCCCTCACACTCCACCTCCCTTTCCTACTCTCTCCTCTTTTGCTCCTTCTCCATCCTCTCTCACACACAAACCACACACACACACACACACACACACACACACACACACACACACACATACACTAAAACTAGCTGTCGATTTGCATGGAACACCGTGTCCGTCATGCTACTGAAAAACAGTATTGTGACGCAAATCAGCCTACTTGGTCTCATCAAGAAGTGACGCTGAGCCAGTGGGCAGTCTGAAGCAGCACCTCACTGCCTCCTGACTGCTGCCTTTTTGACTTTGAAGGCTGCATTCGTTCACCTTTAGTGTCTGTTTGCAGGCGAAGTTTAATCCCAATCGACAGCTGCGCAGCAGAATACAAGCGGTGAATACTGAGAGGTGTCACTTATTGTTTTGCACGGCGTGTGCTGCACTGAAGTGGCAGTTTTTCTTTGCTTCGTCATCCTCTTGGCTCCTTGGTCCCTATATGTATGTGTGGGTGGGCATGTTGGATAAACCTGCTTGTACTGAGTGAACATCGACAACATATGCCTGCGTTTTTGTCTTTAAAGCACACGGTCTTACTTGCGTGTCTGTATCATTGTGTGGCTGAGTGCTTCATGAACGATTCTCTCGACAGGCCGGGTTATAATGAGATCCCTGGGGCTGAACGCAGGCTGCCTGTAAAACAACAGATGTGACTGGACTCGCTCAGTCTCCCCTTTCTCCCCACTAGCTGACAGAGCTGTCACTCAGCAGGGGGGTTGGTTGACTGACAGGTGAGGAGGGTGCCTGTGTAGGGCAGGGGATGGGTGAGCTACTGTGAGGAAAGGAAAGGCAGTCACCTGGGCTGACACTTGATCCCACAGCCCAGTGCTCTCCAAACAAAACTGTCTGACGGCTCAAACATCCCAAATGTCAACAGCTCAATCGCTCCGGAGATGTGATGATGATGATGAGACCTTATACTTCTGCTTCTGGTGCTACACTTCAAAAACGAGCTGAATAATCTGACATTTAAAAGACATTTGGAGACGTTCAGATAAGGTGCCATCTATAATCACATCGGAAATGACCAGTTATTAATGTTTTAAATGCAGAAGGCTTGTAAGCTGTGCAAATGGGGGGAACAATCTGATATCGTGAATATACTAAATGTGAATCCTTAAATTTCTTTTGACATTTTGCTCTCTGGAGAATAACCCTCTGACACTACACACACTTTGTGGGAAAAACAATTCAAGATGCGATTTTTCACCTGTCTTTCTTCTTTAAGTCCCGAGGGAGAGCCAGGCTCGGGGAACTGGCAAAGGCCTCCAGTCAAATGTTACTGCAGAGTGCCAGAAACATCACAATAGAGGTTCTGTGTGAGGGAAAGAGCAAATGGGTGCACACATACAAAAACACACACACAAAAACATCCCTCTGCTCCTGGGCATACAGCCACTGGCCCACTGCAGCCTCTCAGTCAATAGACGAGCATTGTGCTTCCTCCAACAGGAACCTGCTGCAGAAACCTGTTACTGTGCCATGTGCAGGCCAGAGGAAAATTTAACAATTAGCCAAACGTTGTGCAGTATACAACACTGTGATTCTGTTTTTCTTTCTTTTTTTTTTATGAATCACCCAAATAAAAAGAAACACATTTTGAGTGAGTGATTTTCTCACAGTCAATGTCATAGGAACAAGAATTATCCAGAGTAACTTGGACATTTTTTTTGGAAAGATTTTATGTTTTCAGCCACAGTATCTCATAAACTATTGGAGGGATTGCCATGAAATCTTGTGCAGACATTTGTGATCGCAAGAGGATGAAGTCCATTGATTTTGGCGATTCCCTGCCTTTTCTTTAACACTACCAGCAGGCTGACAGTTTTGTTTTTTAGAGAGAAATATCTTAACTACTGGATGGATTGCCATGAAAACTTGCAATGGGATGAATTGCTAGGGCCAGTTCAAAAATGTGTCCAAAGCCTTGGTTTATGGCCGTACATTAACATATGTGTATTGTCATTGTGAGCATAATAGCTAGGGTTGGGTACTACAACCTGATGCCAATATGGCACCACTTCCTATTCGACCGGTACCTACCACACCGAATCATGACACAGATTTTGGTGCCTCATTTCAGTGCCATTAACAAGTATACAACTGAGAGAGAGAAAAAAAAAAGAAAGAGTGTTGGAAAGAGTGTGTGATGGTGACATGTAACAGTGAGGCTACTTTAATAAAGTTAAATGTAGGGGTGCAATGTGTGAACAGTTTAGGCTATTTAGGTGAATAAATGCTACAGCTCCCCAAGACCCGTCACTTGGACCTGCAGACTTGCAGATCTAAGTGAAGGAAGTTAGCCCTGAAGTTAGTGAGCAAAGTCAGCCTCTCACTGGAACCAAGTTCAGACGCTCCTAAACAGATAATGGAGAAATGTCTGGCTCCAGAGTCTCTCCTGAGTTAGGGAGACAATTAATGATCTCAACTCAAAATTTATGTTGCTGTTATTCTTATTGTAAATGTCATTTAGTGTTTTATTATTGTAATTGGGCTTGGTTTTATTTTTCATATTTAATCATATTTCTGTATTTAAGTGTACTTTAAATTGTGAAGAGCTAATATATTGTAATATATTGTTCAATTTCACATTCAAATTTGTCTTTACGATGCAATAAAGCTGCACTTTAATCTGATTAACCTTCACTTTGTGCTTTTTTTTAATTCAAGACTTAGTTCAGGCACAATTTAGGCATTGGCACAGTTTTAAAAGTCTCATTTCGGCACCAGTACGAGAAAAAAAAAAAAAAAGATACCCAACCCTAATGTTAACATGCCTACTTTAGTATTTAGCTCACAGCACTGCTGTGCCTAATGGTGCATTTCATTTGCACTGGGAAGTAGAAATTGCAAAGTTTCCAGTTGGAAAATTTCAATTGGAGTCAGGTTTCATATTCAGAAAGTCAGGGGAACCTCACTGACCCTGGTCTCAAAATCCAAAATGGTTGCTCTGAACATTAACAGTAATACACTGTTTATCTTCACGTCTGTCATATTTGTGTCTCATTAAAACACACACTGTCATACACACTGTCCAACTGCCTGCGGACCTGTTGCTACAGTGTTTGTATGTGCAAAATACAGAGGAATGCATTTGTATTAGCTAACAGTGGCTAGAACTAGTATTGCTAACAACATCTTGGTTTTCCCACTAGTTGAACTGGAATGCGTTTAACCTGGGTGTGACACGATTCCCTGCTCCGACCTTTGACTTTCAAGGTTAATGGAATGCAGCATCAGCACAGCCTCACAAGCTGCGAGCATGACTTAAGACCTGTAGTCTTGTTGTCACCGCCTGGAGGGGATCGTGCATTCGGTCATGTGTATGTGTGTGTGTGTGTGTGTGTGTGTGTGTGTTTGCATCCACAGCTAATCCTCTCACTTACTGTGCACATTTTTGACTGTATGCTCAAGCACCTCTTGTGGTTGCAGGGATTCAACATTTTTGAAAAACCTCTTTTTATTGACTGTATAAACTGTCATTAACTGATGACTCCTCACTTCGCTTAACCAGCTGTTAGTGGCTGCAAGTGAACAAATCACATAGCAAAAGGCATTTCTGGTGCCCACCTAGAATACAAACTAGCCTTACCTCGTCTGTTGCAGGCCACATTTTGGCCTTATTTGTGACACCCACAGAAAAGTTCGGTCTCATTTTGAACTAGAGTGCCTGCACATTAATTCCATACCTGTTATATTATGATCCACTAAGGGTAGGCACAATACGAGATGATTTAATCCGCGTTTTTGTTACCTTTGGCGCCATGTTGACCCAAGGGAGCTAGAGGGGACAATTGAGTGAGATTCAGCTCTTCTTTGTTAGGGAGGAGAGAGGGAGGTATGGAGGGTTATCATTGGACATTGTGTCTGAGGTTTGTCTCCGTACAGCCTGTCTACTCTGGTTACACCTTGATAATTTAACCTGCATATTGTGGGAAGACAATATGCATTCCACTACTGCCATGCATACACACTGAACACACCACCTGCCATGCACCCCCTGTTACCCACCCACACATCCCCAGACTCACCTGGGGGGATCTACACTCCACTGAGAGATCTTTTGTTGTGAAACATTGTTTTCAATGCTGTGAACAACCAAAATGGAATTACATTTACCTCCACTGTATTTGACTACAGGCAGAAATCTCAGGGACACTTTAACCCAGTTCTCACCCTGGCTGAAAAAAACATATTAGCACTGGTCATCTGCCCGCAGAGCAGCACTTATGATCTGAAATATTTTAGGCTATGCAGTGTTGTACGCTAGTTAATCCCTGAGCTGTAGCTCCCTGGTTTCTTTATGAGACAACATGTCATTAGCTAGATAATCAAGCTTGTTCCCATTATCGCTGCTCATTTTAATGAGCTGTGTACATCCACAGCACGGCCTCCAGAGATGAGCCATCACACAACAAGGCCTGAATTTCTCCGGCATTCTCTAACACTCTGCTAATGTGTTTAAATTAAACAACTTTCTTTTTTTTTTTGGTAAAGCTGCTATCTTTGGGGCATTTATGTTACTCTGTCAGGCACTATTTGGAGATTGCTTTTTTAGAAACATACCATTAACAGCGACCTTAGAGCTGCATAGCAACTCCATATCTGCTCCATTGCCATTCGATCAGCACACACCGGCTGATATTTTGCAGGCGAAATATGCAGCGTCTCCATCATCAGAGAAGGCTATGATGCATGACCTGCTTGACTCGGTTGATAAATGATTTATCAAAAGCACACACAAGCAGTCTAGGTAAGGGTTGTGGACACAGAGAGATGTAAGCAGGCAGCGGAATGAAAGCGAGCGCTGAATCTGAGAGCAGATAGTTGGAGCTCCAGATGGTGTCGGTGACAGGTGTGATTATCATTGGGAATTACGCTACACTTGTGATACTCTGACTGCACAATGTGTGATAATTCAGCTCTAATTTCAGCTACACATCACACCACAAGAAAAGCGCCTTGAACATGAATGGCTTGTGAAATCGACAGGAGCAGAATAATGAACAAGGATAAAATGAAATGAATATTATTCAAAGCTTAAAAATAAGTTTTCAAAACGTTAAACCAGCTTGTTAAATCAAAATGTATGGGTTTGCAAATTTCATTTTGTAAAATGTATTTATAGATTTTCTTTGTAAACCAGGGAATTAATTGCTGTCAGCTTTCTACTAATCAATTTAATTGCTTCAACCTCAAGGCCATCACTATTAAAATTTAAAACTGAATTTGAATTGGGCTTAAAAATCTGCATAGTAAAAGAAGCCCAGCAGACATGGCAACCCTGGTCAGAAACTGGTGTCATCTGATTTGTACCAGTTGGAAGTTATTACTGATGGCTGACCTCCTGCCATCATTTAAATGACAATGAAACAGGCCATTTACATTTAATTTTCACTGGAAATTAGCTATGATGAGGACAGTTATAATCTAAAATTCCAGTCTGAAATTTCACATTGCATATTGTTGGCAGATTTGAAAATAAAAAGTCCATTTTGCATCCAGTTTCATAATAATTATGGCAATGTTATGCTATGGAGAAAACTTAAAAAAATAAAACTAAATTTGGCTGCAATTTTGCTTTAACAATCATCAATATGAAAATTAAATCAATATATATATATTAAATTTTATTATTATGGACACAAATAGAATATGAAATTTCAATTTTTCTTAATATGGGCAGCTTTGGAACATAATATCCCATAAATATAAGATTTAAAGTTTCAGTGCTTTGTTTAGAAATTCACACGTCCTTGACAGCTGTTTTTCCTTTTAAATATCCAGTGTGTAGGATTTACGGATATCTATTGGCAGGAATGATATAAAATATTCATAAATATTCAATATTAATCCTGTTTTCATCATTCGTCACTCGTCATTCGTCATTTCAATCATTGTTTACCTTCGAATGACCCGTTTATATCAACATACAAAGAGGGTCCTCTTCCATGGAGTCAACTATGTTGTTTCTACAGAAGCCCAGAATGGACAAATCAAACCTTGTCTCTAGATAGGGCCATTCATGTTTTTGCATCAGCCACCATAGCTCTCCCACACACTTGGCACACAGTGGGGTTGGGTTGGTGAAAAAATGTCAGACTAGTTTGATATTGAGCCAAACACCGGATCCGGCATACGGAACTTTACCAGGTGTAGCACTTGACTCAGCAGCTGCTCCTGGGTGGAACATAATGACACAGTGTCCCAACAGCAAACGAGCATCTGACTGTTATGTCACATCACGTAACATCAGGCCTACTGCATGGAAACAAACCACGTTAATATCAGCTGGTAACTCGAGATCAGATTGGAGAAGTAACCACTTACGAGAGTCAATAGCTTACTTGTTATCTTCCGACTTTGTAGCATCACTTTTTTAAACAGACAACACGTTTTAGTTCGTAATATTTCGCTGAAATGTCATACAATATAGCCAACAGCAAGTAACCTAGCGTTTTATTAGTGATGGTCATTTACCTCACCAGAAACTTTCAGCTCCCTGGCAATCTCCAGCCAGCTGCCACCCTATTTAGGTTTTTGTGTTAAAATAAGAGGGTTTTGTGGTGGTAATTCTTCATCTTAATTTCATTAATCAGCCGTACCTCATCCAGTGTGGTGCTTTCAAAGCCAGGGACAGGAATGAATAGAAACAGGGATCCGACAAAAGTTCAGCTCACAACGACAGTGCTGCGTCGCTCTTGCGTTTATCCAAGATGTCACCATATTGGTACAGTTTTAGCTTTTTTCCATGTCTCCTCACCTCACCCCAAAACACATAAACATTGTTGTAAAAAACACTATGTGCATTGCTCTGTTCTTCTCATCCCTGGAAATGTGATTTCCTCCATGTTGCCGACAGCGGCCTTGGCTCACAGCCTGTCATACACTAGTAGCTTCAATAGTCCGTTTATGGACATAGGCCTTATATTATTTTTATCATGTTGTCACTTTGCCTATTACTGATGCAATACATGTTGGATTTAGCACTGTGATGTCATCAGCATGGGTTGCCAGTTTAGACTACTTCATAATTTTCCAGAACATGTTATAATGACAAATGCCCCCTCAGTCAGTTTGCATAAAATCAAACTGGTTGAAGCTGGTACACTGAACCGGATTGGCAAAACCGGAAATTGACCCACCTCTAGCCCACAGGAGAAGTTTCAGTTCTGCAACCTCACCACAAAATCCGACCTCAGTGCCCATTCAAAATGTACCTGTTCTGAATGGGCTGATGGCATGGCCTCCAGTATTGCTGCTTGCAACTTTGTCGAGAAGCGCTCATCCAGACAACTTCATACTCGACACTGTGCTTCCTCGGGTCCCGAACAATAAATCTACTATTACATAGATTCATCCCCTAGCAGTGCTAGAGTATACGTGTCATTTGCCAACAGCTAGCTATTTGGGACCAGACTATTTCTGCATACAAAGGCATTCATTCCAAAAGTTGCTGATGCTGGAAATGTTTGAGTTTTCTACAATGTAACATCTCCTGTCCCTCTTTCTTCATCTGTCCCTGAATGACTGTGGTGAGCAATGGAGAGCAAGCGTACCCAGCATGCCATTTGGTGGTGTAACAGTTAACAGGGCTCCCCTCTCACTACACTATACAGTTTACACACAACACTACTGATAAATTTATCCTGTAGATCTGAAGAGCTCACACTCGACACTGCACTTCAGTAATACACTAAGTGTGACGTCGATTGGAAGAACAGTTGTCAAGAAAGGACAGACATACAGAGAAGCAGAGACTCCGTCAGTTTTAGTTAGATTACACCAGGGAACAAATGTGCTTTTATTGACTGACACATAAAGGCTCCACAGTGTGATAACGTTTAAACTGTCTCTGAAATTTTGAATAGTTTCAAACATTCGCAGGTGGAAATATTGAGACTGGGTTCAAAGCATTAAGTTTGATGGTGCCATTTTTCTTTAAAACAGTTTGTGTCTATATGTGTGTGTGTGTGTGTGAGGCTCACTATGGGGTTGTTCTCAAAAACTCTGCAAGTCTGTCAACTCTGGCAAAAATAACTGTTTAGATTCCCATCTCTTGGTGGCGGCTGAGCAGCAACAGCTATAGAGATTTGAGGGGACTTTCTTCCAGCAGAGTACTTTATCACTATTAACTTCCCTCCCAAGTGCCATAATTTTCTCTCCATTTATTCTCTCTCTCCTCTCGACACAAGAGCACTTTGTCTCACTGTTCCTCTGTCTTCCTTGTTCCTCTCCTCAATGTTTAAACCCTCTCATTTGTACATGATGGAGGTAATGTTGCTGTTGCTCTGATCTCCATTTTTACAGGCTGTCTCTCTGAATCTAACACCACTTCACTGGGATGAGAAGACAGAAAGAAAGAGAGGCAAAAGGAAGAGGGAGGAAAAACTGTGTGGTCCATCGCTATGAATGCAAATTGCGGCTGTCAAAAACTAAAACCAAGTGATATTAACATTTAGCTCAGACAAATATGTTCTGTTGGCTTAAAATATAGCTGCTGTTTTCACTGCATCTTCATCTCAAATACCCATTATAATTGGCATTAATTCAGTGTTAGCAAGCTGTGAAAATGTAATTTCCAGTTCAAGAGCTCCAATTGGAGCTTAGCTGAAGTGGAGAGCATTACACTGTCTGTTGAATTGGTTTTGCCAGGCTGAGATTGCCCCAGCTCCTCTGCTGAGAGGGACGGGTTAATAGATCAACGGTGGAGGAGGCTGGGAGAGCGATATGGGCAGAGAGAAAAGAAAAGAGCAGGAGTGTGGTTATTTAGAGGTAAAGGGAAGAGAGAAAAGTATGTGGAGGTGTGAGGTGGGGGGGAGTGAATGATTGGCTTGATTTCCCCAGTGTGTCTGTCATCACTGGGGAGCCGGTCTGGCTCCATCAGCCGGCCAGGAGCTCGGCTGCATCCCCTAATGCCGCTCCTGCCTACATTACACGGCTATTTGGAGGAAGGTGCTGTGCTTTGATGGTCAGACATATTGGTCATCATTGCCTCTTTGCAGGGAATGAACAGACAGAAGGGAAAGGCAATTTCTTATTTGGCCCCCCTTTCCATCCTCACTCCTATAAATACAGTGTGGAGATTTGCTATATTGTGTTTATTCATGCTGAAAATCTTTTATTAGGCCTTTGCTTTGTAGACGACTCTTTGGCATTTTCCCGTCCTTCTTCGCTTTTGTTTCCTTGTTCTTTCTATTGTCTGATTAATTTTGAATGTGTGTGCTTGTCTTTCAGCTGCTCTTGTGCTGCTGTGTTTTAAAGTTGTGTGAGATTTGTTCTGTTTATTGCCTGTCTGGTTCCTCCCTGAACCATTTGGCTCTAGTCTGTGTGATAGTTGGATGTCTCTCAGGACTCCTCGCAGCTAACCGGGCAACGCTGGCACGTCTCCGTGTTTATGAGACAGCGGGCATGTGTTTGGTCCCACCTGGCAGGGGGAGATTGAGAGGGAGGAGGGGGCTTGAAGGAGTGTGAATGAGAGGCCTGTTGTGACGCTGTGGGGAGCGGGTGGGCATATTGGAGAGCAGCAGGTGCTCAGCCAATCTGGGAGGTGGTCTGAGCCCCCAAAATGGCCACCTCGAAGGAGGGAGAGCCTCTGATTGGCCGCCGATCAAAACTGACACGGGCAGAGAGCACGTTGCTTTGCCAAGGACCCAGTCTGAGTGCACCTGGCCTGCAGTCACATGACCGGAGATGTCTCAGACAGACCCTGTGTGTGGTGTTTGTGTGTGGCTGCTTTGAAGTCTTTGCTTCTGGCTTGTTTGTGTTGTGACCACATGGGGAGTGGAGGCCCGGCTCTTCCTCTCAGGAGAGCCGGTGGGAGTGACTTTGTCTGTCTGCCAGTCGCCATCGATGTGGCTGCTTTTCAGCGGATGCCTCTTTGTTTTCAGTTAATTTGATTTTATTCTCACACCTCTCATCTCTCCAGGGGTGGCCGGTCAGTGCTCAGCTCCTTTACTATTAGAATACCAATCAAACACCCACCAGTACCGACTATACACTCATCACATCCTTAGCCAAGAGCGTCCGCCTCCTCATCTTGTATCTTTCGAGTGTATACTCGTAGGCCAGCAGAGCCATCTGGACATAGAGTAGAACTGCTGCTGCTTCTCATATACAGTATAACATACAGCACTGGTAGCAGTAAATAAAGGATTAGGATATCACTGTGAAGCTAGCGTCGTCTAAACATCAGAGCTGGCCTCATTTGTGGAGAAAAAATGCCCGAGGAATGCATAGTTAAAGTACAAATGTATATTTAATAGTCCTGTTACTCTGGACCTTGTAGAAAGCATGTTAAACCCCACAGCTCCGAGAGATACTAAATGGGTTTTTGAGGAACAGATACATGCATGTGCTTGAGATCACAGTGAGATCATTCTCTCATTAATATGTATACAAGGGTTATGATGTTGTTTTGTATTTAATGAAGGTTTGTGTTTGTTTGCTACCAAAGAAAGAAAGAAAGATTCCCTCCATGCTCCATCTCTTCCTTCTCTCTTTTCTTGGACTCTTCTCCTTGATCCTGAAAGACCACTGACTGCGAAGGACTTTGACCCAGGAAGATGAAATTACCCCGGGGATATAGTAACTCCCCCGCCCTCACCCACCCCTGACTGTTGCTGACCCCTATCTGCAGCCCGCAAAGAAAAACTACAGCTATTATGTCATTATTTCCAGCCTCGGCAATAAAAGTCTGTAGAGGAAAATGAACAGAGATAAGAGTAGGGGAGAGAACAGAAGACTGAATAGGACAGTTTATTGGTGTGAAACTGTTCGTTTTTCTGTGTCAGGACAAAAGGGAAATCAATAGGAGATATTGATGTTCAGCTCTAGGCTCAATTGTATCCTTGCTGCTTTGTCATCTTTCTCTCTGTCTCGCTCTCTCTCGATAGTGATTTTGAAGGTGTGTTGTGAAGCGTGTCCGTGTCTTGGTATGACATCAGATGATTGTTTTGGGAAATGAGTTTACGTCAGGATTCACATGTATCCACACACTAGCAGCTGGATTAGGATTCATGGTATCACAGTGACTTCGTCCTGGTAATGTGAAGCGTAAAACACTCACCTGTCACTCAAGCCCTCTGTGTCACCCAGAGATCCAGTGAGTCCTGTGACCTCCTCTGTGAAATTCAGTGACCCAGTCCTCATGATGGAAGCGCGTGCAGGTTCATGTGTGCATTTGTGCATGTTTGTGAGTGTGCACGTGTATGTGTGTGTGCTGTTGAGCCCTTGAGCAGATGGCAGAAGGACACCCCTGTGCTCAGCACCCTGCCCATCACTCACCTCTGTAAATAATTAGTGTAGATGCTGTGAATGACACAGAGAGACTGTGTGTGTGTGTGTGTGTGTGTGTGTGTGTGTGTGTGTGTGTGTAGTTCTCAAGAGAGGTTCTACCATTTTGCATAGGACCAAAGGCTAAAATGCCAAAATTTGCAGACTTAAATATTACTTAATATTTTATTTCAACATCAATTCAAAACAAACTAAAGTTAAAGCCCTGATGTGCAGGATATAAAATATTCAGATTTTGGGAGCTCCTAGTGGTAGTATCAAGGAGAAAAAAAGACACTGCATGCAACATCAGCTCTTGCTTGCACATTGCAAACCCCAGATCCACAGGCCAGTATCTCCAGGAGTTACAGAGATATTGGACAGTTCCACCTCATGATTTACATCCAATACCTAGGTTCAGAGACAATGCAGGATGTAATGTGCCCCTCCTGCAGCGAGGTGGAGATTAAAGGTGTTGAGGTCAGGGTGGTGAATAAGCATGCAGCACATACGACTTTCATGCAGGAGAATGTTTGTATCCTGTGTCAAACCCTCGGTTAACATTAGCATTTTTATTACCACTGTCTGTGGTTAAGTTTTTAATGTCCTGCCCCTAAGCCAAGTGTATTTAATATAACCACAATATATCCAGAGGCACAAACGGTCCTGGCTGAAAAGCATTCATTCACTGCCCTCTCTGATTAAAGTTCCAAGTCTGTTGCACCTGTAACCACACCACAATGTGATGTCACAGAGTACCCACGAACCCTGGAGTATACTTGTACATCACTGCAGCGAGGTGAAGATGAACCCCTGGAGGTTTTCAGGGGGTATTAAGTTGCTCTTTAAACATGCCGCAGTTACCACTGGTAGGTTATAATGGCAGGTTCAGACGGGAGCCCAGCGAAGCACCACAATATACCGGTTCTTTCACAAGTAGTAGCCTGGTTGTTCATGCCAGAGGCAAATTTCTCCATGTTGGTCAAAAAGCGATTCTGCTCCTCTGCTCTTTTCTAATCACATGTTGAGTTGATTAATTTAATTTAATTAATTTCAGAGAGTTTGGGGAGGGGGTATTTGCCCTTTATTTGAAAGAGGACAGTGTAAAAATGTGATGGAGAGAGGTGTATGACAAGCAGCAAAGGTCCCCAGACTAAAATCAAACCCAGGATATTGTGGTAACATGGCATGCGCTCCAACAACTTGGCTACCAAGGCCCTCTAATATCAGTAAGTGCTCTTGTCAGATTAGCTCACAGCCCTGAACTGAACAGCCCAACATGGGTGCCGAAAGCAAGCGGGCAGCGTTTCCTGGCATTTTGAGATGTTTCCATCTCCTGTTTGAACCTGACATCAGGCAGGAATTCAAAAGGCATCCAAATCAATGCTACTCATTCACCAGCTGTTCTTATGAAGAAATTTCTTCTTAAAAACCACTGGTGCAGTTTTCACAAAGATTCTGACATTCTAACATTTGCTCCTTGGTAAAAACAGACTCTACGCACAGTCAAGAGCACATATGCACATTTTGTGCTGATATGTTTGCACAGAATAGGGGCGGGCGGGTCAAAAAGTGACAAAGCAGCACTATGTAAGTTAATAATAACTTAGAGAAATATTGCATTATTTCCTCCTCTCCGTTCCTCCCTAAACACACATACACACTTACACTCCTTGGAGAGCGCTGTGATGCTTGTTTTTGTCCTCAGTCCAGATAATTGCTGCTATAATGCATAAAGTTTGTGGTTTGCTGGTTGGGTGGTAGATTAGCGTGTATTTTAAGCATCTCTTGTGTCTTTTTGTCTGGTTTTATATTCACTCCTGGTACTACAAAATATGGCGGCTCATTTGGCGCTAACTTTCTGCAGAAGAATTTCAACTTCAAAACAGAGCTTTTTTTCTTTTCTTTTTTTTTGATATTTGGGATCCAGTGCTCCTCTACCCTCTTCAGACTTTTGGGTGGACATTTTTTACTTCTTCTTCCTCTTCTTCTTCTTCTTCTTCTTCTTCTATTTCTGTGTGTGCGCACGGTCCTGCAGTCATGCTCTTTTATGGGGATTTGTGGGACGTTTACCTATGCTAATTTGGATCAACTGGCACAAGCTTTCAACCGTTTTTAACCAAAAACGGTAAACTTTAGTTGCTTTTGGCTGATCATTTACACAACAGCGGCATTTTGGATGAAAATACAACTTTTTGAAAACGGGTTCCAAAGTGCAATTTTCTGGAAACAGCACCATCTCCGCTGTCATGTGAATTTGTCAACACTTCTCCATCAAAGTGTAGATTTAATGCAGCAACTCCACCTCATCGTCCGTCCAGACGAACGTTTGTGCGTTGTGCGTGTGTTTTGTTTGTTAATACATCACCACTCCGTAGAGGGAAGCACATGTGCGCAGGCGCGTGTTGTTTCATTACAATGTCACACCGCCGACTACTGGCCTGGCATGTATACTACAGCATTTCGGTCATATTTGTGGATCCGTGTGCACAACGAGTGTTGTCGTTGAATTTCTTCAAAATGAAAATGAGAAACAGTTCTGATTTCGGTGGATCGTTTGTGTAAACATGGCCTTAGGAGGACAATGGGATTTGTCATGAATCTGACACAGATTTCCTTAGGACCTTTCTTAAGAAAAAAATCAAGAAAAACTTAGGAAGGTATTGGTGAATGAGGCCCATTATTCTTATCTGTTGATAGGGTTAAGCCAGAGCTTAAGTACAGGAGGTATAAACCAAGAGCTTTCAACTTCAGGTGGCCTCATGCATGCACTTGCCCGAGGGTCCCAAAATGACCACGTCCACCCCTATATTGGATCTCAACTTTTTATGATTTATAATCTCTGCTCATTTTCTCTTCCATTCCGAGCTGTCAGTCAGACCTTTCTTTTTTCACTTCCAAACAGCTTCATATTGCAGTTTCAATATTTAATTTCGTAAATAACGCACACTTATTCTAGGAACAAAAAAACTCTCATTCCTTGTTTCCAGGAGACAGACCTGAATAAAGCTGTCTTGAATAATTACCTTCATCTTACAGTTCCATCATTATTGGTGCCCACGCATGTGCTATACTGCAGTCAGTTCTTCTTTTGCATGTAGATCTTATGTGCATATGTGCTGGGCTTCACAATGCTGCACAAACAAACATCTACAAGCACACACCAAGCAACACACACACACACACACACACACACACACACACACACACACGCTCACAAGTAATTAAGTCTGAAAATCTGAGATTAAATCACAAACACAGGCTAATTTCCTTGGCAATGGCACGGCGAACACATCTCTCCTCATAACTGGCCATTTAGAGTGAGCCTGTGTCATTGTCTTAGCAAAAGAAGTAATCAGCGTGAGAGAGATAACGACTGAATTATAGTAGAATAGAAGATTAAAGAAGAGAGAGGTGGCAAGGATGGGAGGCGGATGGAGAGAAAGAAAGCAGGCCTTTGTGAATGTGAGTGCTGGATGTATACATCTATAATCTGCTTAATTTTACATGCTGGTTAAACAGGCAATCCATTTTTAAACACTGCCATTTTCCTTGGCAAGCACTTTCTGTGCCGAGGTGAGAGAGCTCTTTCTTCACTGCCATTTGCTGTCTGGCTCAGACACTGAGACATTGGGGAGAGCTGAAAGCATTAGAGCTATTACTGTAATGTCCTATTGAAGCCATGTCAGTCATAGACACAACTGCACTTGAAAAAAATCTAAAGACTTGTTTCTGTGTTGTTTTGCTACTGGAAGGCTCAAACTGAATTTTACTCAAATTTAGGTTCCTAATTATGGTCTGATTTAACTAGAGGTGCAAACTCATTAAGCATGAAAAAGCTGACAAAGTCTGGCTGAGTTAAAAAATAAAATGAATTTACAATCACTGCAACTAAAAGAAAAAGGCAGTTTTAATTTCAGCTTCTGACATTTGTGGTGAGTTTGGTATTTGCCCACTTCTCAAGCGTCATTAAGCTACCGTAACAAACATACAAATAAACAACAAGTATCTACAATGCTGCCTCATGATTTAGTTGTTATGTTGTGGTTGTGACAGCATTAGCCTTGCTAATGTTATCTCAGCATAAAGAAATGGACCCATTAGAGGCTAACATTAACTTTAATTCAGTAGCACTTTGGCTAAGGAGCTCAACTTATGTTGTAATTGTCTGCAAAATGGTAACGTTATAACGTTACACAAGTTGCCCCTGAGCTCTAAGGTCAGTAGGCTAATGTTATACAAGTGGAATTTGGAAAAACAAGTTCGCTAGCTAACGTTAGACTCCATGGAAGATACTTTGCCAATTTTCAACCAGTTTTGTATCATAACCATGTTGCTAGTGTGTATAAATGAACTTCCTTCCATCTTACCAGTGCCCAGATCTCCCTAATCATATCCCAGGACAGATCTGCTAAATGAAACATTTGGTGTCATTCAGTGTATTTTCACTAACTTTACGGCTGTTGCTCGAACAACATATTCTCACTCTGACCTCGTCACATATGGTTGTGAACTTTCCTCGTCCAGATACAACATGAAAGGTACCTTGGGTGCATTGGTTGTTGACGTTCTGCAGGCATTGTCTTCTTTCAAAATACACTTCTGTTTTCACAGGAAATTAAAGTTAAAGTTTACAAACTGTCTCTTTCAAAATAAACACACTACGTCAGTACAACACCGTGAATTGACATTTTTTTTTCTTCAACAACAGGCAACCACCAGTTTATGGTCTTGCTGGATGCGAACAGTGTTTGTTGAACTCATCCACCACCCCTCCCACCTGCCCTACTCAGACTTTCGCCACCTTAACTTTTGTTCTTGTCCTGCCACGTTTCCCTCTGACGCCGTTAAACTATAATGGCGACCGGCTGCATATCATGCCTGTGTAAGAGGATGGCTTTTTTCGTCAGTGTCTGATGGCGCAAGTCACTGCCCATGCACCGGATTTCGACAACTTTAGAGTGAGACCACGTTGGCTTGAACTTAAGAATGCACTCCACATTTTCATATGCCATCCACCACGGACACAACGAGTATAAAAGTGGGTTAAGAGAGAAGAGAAGAGAGAGAAGTTTGATCAAAGTGTAAAACCAAGATTATGGTACTGTATTGCCTATTTCTTGCCTAAAATGTCTTCAGAAACATTTAAGTGCACTTTTGGCTGTAGTTTTTTTTGTCCGATGTGGGGCAGTGCATTCTGATAATTGTAGGCTTTCTACGTCTTGAGCAAAAGCGAATGCCACAACGTTTTTCCTCTCTTTTCTCTGATCATGTATCACCACTTTTAAAAGTATTTGTGTCATTCTACTGCATAGACCGCCGAGATTATGAAAAGACCATCTTTCCACCAGTGAAATACTTCTTTAACACCTAACATTACCTCTAAGTTGTGATAGCTTTTGGTTGGTTTGCTAAATCAAAACAACTCAATCAGGCTAATCTGCAATCCCAAGCTTGACATGTAAGAGATTCTTACTATGGGGAGTCAAAAATTGACCTAATTTTATTGTACATGACATTTTCATTTTACGCAGAACCGGACCCCCCATCCCCAATTTCCGCCTGAACGAAATGACTGATTTGGGATTTTAAAAATGTGATTTTTTTCCTAAAAGGTGACAAGTTTGCATTTAAACTATCCTTTGTTTCTCTCTTATCTCTGTCATTTTTCTTCTCCCTCAGACGCAGTAAGACTATATATCTTAGCATATGCGGATGTCACACCACCCCAAACATTGAAAGATAAGCACCATCCATCAACGTGAAGTGTCTGCTTCATTCATTTAAATTAACTGTCTTTATTTATTCCAAAAACAACCTGGGTTGTGCAGCTGCCAGTTGGCAAATATTTGATAAAAATTAGTTTATAAAGAAAAATGCTGCTCACGTTGAAAGTGATGACTGCACACTTTCACCCCCGGAGAATATCAAGTGAAAAGCATTTAGCTGCTCAGAGTAGATTTTCAGGGACTGTGTTAAATATTATTTAACAAAAATCCCCAGCCTCTACAAGAAAGCTATACACAGAGAAATGGATTGCGGAAAATGGAAAACAGAAGTGCATCAAGGGAAATAAACCACTAAGTTAAAAAATCATGAGTATTTCTTTCAGCCAACCAGTCGTCGGCTGCGTACCTGCACTTCTAACAAAATCACACGTCCTCGTGGCTGCCAGCTTTAGCTAAGTCAAGAAACCTGAACGTGTGCTTGTTTTTGCTGCAGGAAATCTCCCCAGTGTGAGATGCGTTTACGCTTGCATGGCTGTAACGGCCAGCTCTGAGTGTTCAGCGTGGTCTTCTGACTCTGCCGAGCTAACTTTCCTCCAGTTTGCCAGACCCTGACCCTGGCTCCAGGCCTGCCCTGGGGGTGTAGGACTCATTTATAAGCCAGGATGACATTCTGGTGTTGGATGCCTCCTCATAACCAGCTTGGTTGGTTTCTGACTGGTCTGAAAATTTCATTAGAAAAGCCACCAGCTGCAGCTTACATGTTACAGGAATGTGAATGAAGAAAGGAGTATCTACCCACCGTGGTTTGAGAGAGGAGAGGAGACGAGATCAAAAGAATTGTTTGAGAGTGGGAAATATATTGTAAACACCTAAATATATGATTTAAAAGTACCTAATAAGAAGTACAAGACTAGCATTTGTATTCAGAAAGCTCCAATACTCTGTTGGATGCCGTTTTCCCACTGAGTTAGAAAATACCTTCAATAGATAGTGTATGTTTTGTGCATATTTATCCTGTTATAGCTACCAAAGAAATATGCAAAAGTTTGGGTGAGGAAATACTTTACTGGATGTTTCTTGCTGCGGCTGGCGTTGTTTCTGGGTGACAGGTTTGTGCGGTGTAAAGTCACTCTGCGGGGGAGGCAGTGATTTATGTGTCGTGCAGGAGGGAGGCTACACATCTTGCTGACACAACTCAACCATCAACAGGAGTTATGTCCACCCAAAACCACAAAGCAAACTCCAAAGGTGGACCAAAACAGGACATAAAGTAAGCTTTGATTATTGCCTCTCACTCTCACTCTCATACACACATGCACACAAAAGCCTCCAGGCCGGCCCTCCTTCACTCGCTGTTTGTTCATCTGTTCCTCTTTGCCCACCAAGAAATGTATGCATTGCCACAGAGCATAAATAAACATGGACACACACACAAGCGAAGGCATAGGCTCACACATACACTTGCGATGCAAAGCAAGCAAACCAGATCGCACTGCAAATAAGCGTATTTAAACACACTCACACAAGCAAACACAAATGCCCTCCCAGTTTATAGAAATCAGCAGTAAACCTACATGCAGTATGCTGGAAGGAAACATGCTAATTACTTTTATTTATTAGCAGATAGTTTCCCAACAATATGTTTCTTTTGAATTAATGAGGTCTATATTGCTTATCTTATCAGACAGACACAGACTGATGGACGCAATTGTTCATAACAAAGTGGAGCAGAACTCAACAGCGTTGTCTTTATACATGTAACTGCACGATAACATGCATAAATAACAGGCATAAATTTGTGGTCATGGTCTTGACGTGTCAATCTCTCGCTCGCTTTGCTCTTCTGAATTACCAATTGCAAGTCAGAGCCAGCCAGCTTTTTACTGCTGCCATTTAACTGCAGAGGCAACGTGTAACAACCCACTCTGCAGCAGCAGTCCACATAACAAAGTTGCCATTCTGTTTCTTGCTCTGGCCTCTGAGTCTAAAGGCAGCCAACTGCCAACTTGGTGATATGCCATCCAAAACTGGCAACGATAGCTTAGCTGGGGCTGGACTGCAGCCAATATACCCCCCCACCCCACCCCCGTTATAAACTACACATGCTCACAGAATAATACACAGCTGTGCTTGCAAAGCCAACACAAAGTTCAATCTAATATACAGGAACAAGTGTGTGTGTACTGTAGTCATATGCATGCAGCTACGGGCACACACTTGTAAATCTATTCAGACAAACAGCAAACTATTGAAGCCAGCCTTGAAGCCTCGATCCATCTCATCTTAAAGGGAAAAAAGTTTTCTGAGTAGTTTTGGTGAGAACAATCACAGGAGCACAGTGTCGAGACAAAATTAGTGACCTTTCACAACACAGAGCGAGACAAAGCAGGATGGGGGAAAAGGAGGTGGGCAGCCAGCGAAACACTCTCCAGCCTTTTGCGTCACGTTGGAGTGTGTGCTCAGGGCTACACAGGTCTGATTAGGAACGGCTCAGTGGCTTTTTCCCCCCACCGATAAACCACCCATGTCCACATTTCCTCCCTTTCTCTTTCTCTCTATTTTTCCCCATCTCCTTCTGCCATTTCCTCCTGACATGCTTTTTGTTTTGCTGCTGTGTTTGTGCTCTGAGTACTTTTGAGTGATTCACCTCCGCCAGGTGACTGACAACGTGTCTTGGACATCAGCGAGCTCATTAACATTCTGAAGCATCACCACCATGGTTGCCATGACGTCAGTGTCTCTGTGGAAACTCATTCGGGGATCAGGGTCAGATGCACATTCTGCCACGATCATATTACTATTCATCCCATCAGGTTGTCAGAGAACACACTTTTAATCATTTGTTGCGTACTTCTTGTCTGCTTTCCATTCTCATCATAATTTACAACCAACATTTTTATTCTGAGCTGTGGATGATAAATAGTCTCCCAATCTGAAATGCCTGCAGGGCGCACACGTATGGGAAGAAAAATCCAACAGCAGTGAGAGGTGACAAAACACCTGACTGGCTCTCTAATGTGTGTTTAATTGTCCAAACCACACTCATATTGTATCCGAAAGCCTGCTAGCTCATGTGAGCAGGAGGAGGGATTCCAACATCAGATTAGCCGGCCTTACAAACCTGTGCTGAGATACACAAGTGGACATGGGTTTTATTACTCCATAATCACCTCGACTGAGCTGGCGAGAGGCTGAGACACTCTCTCCCCAGAGAGACGATAGATGATGAGCCCGTCTCCTCGCTGATATTATCTTTGGACAGCCGGGGTTGCTTATATCCAAAGATGCAGCAAGATTATAATTATCTAAAGTGCTGTCCTCATGCACATGGTACACGGTATTACATACAAGCAATTACACATTTTCAGTATCCAACTGAGTGACTGCATTATTCAAAGCGACATGATTAGTTGTTCATTGTTTAAAGGCCCCAATTATGTCAATTAGAGTTACTTGAACCTGAAATCTGTGACTGTTTTGGGTAAAAAATATGGTAATTTTATTTTATCTGCGCTGTTAGGTGCTAAAATTGGCACATTTACAACAGTTACTATGGCTGGCACTGCTGTCTGTTCAGTCACATGTCGCTCTGGGTAGCAGCTCGCTGCTCTTCTGGTTGACAATGCCAACAATGTTTGTTCAAACCACAGGAAGTGTTGTTAGGGATCCTGAGAGCTTTCTTTTGTATCACACAGTCTACATCATACCATCAGTCTACACAGGGGCGAAAATCCCATTTCATAGTTGGGGGGGACAATAAACAGTAAAATTTTACAGAATAATTCCAGGGGGGGACAAGGAAAAAAACTTGTAGCCTGTCTTTTATACAGCATCTTTTACCGCAATTTGACACTTTAATCTTCTCTCTATCTCTCCAACAGGCAGAGTGAATGTCTATACT
>NC_065523.1:15950067-15953861 GCF_006386435.1 Epinephelus moara | reverse complement strand
GAGTGTGGGATATACCACTACTAGGAATGGGAGGGGGGGACTAAATCTTTTAAGATTTAAATAGCACATTATTGCGCGATTATAATGAGCACCGCTTACATTGTGCTTTCAATAAATACTACTGCATTGTTCAAAAATTATTAATTGTGTCTCAAATTATTCTAGGGGGGAACAGCTTTACTGAAGGGGGAGTCATGTCCCCCCTGTCCCCCCCGGGATTTCCGCCACTGAGTCTACATACAATTTCATCACAATAGCAAATAACAAGCTATTGAAGATGTTTTCTTGAAGATAGTGGACATTTTTATTTAGCTAAATATCTCTAAGTCTTCTATATGACATTATCATTAATGGGTGGTGATGGTGTTTTACCTGTTTTATGTCATGATGCCACTTGGTGTACATTGTTTTATGAGTTTTGTGGGTTTCAGGATATGTTTTACATATGTATTATATTGCATCTTATAAACTGTAGACTGTAGTCTATATGTGTTCTGTCATTCAGCTGTCTGCAATACCAGTTCTCCCTTGACTGAGTCCAGACCTTTGAGTCCACCCACTCCACTGATTTCCAATTGACTGGTGTGTTTGGCATTGTTACATGAAACATCGGTTTCTCGGTTAAGATAAAAATTAAAAAAAACCCATTTAATTATATAATTAGCCAATCAGCGCCAAGAGCAGGACTAACACTGTTGTCAAGCATTGTCAAGTGGTGTGCTGAAACCAATGGGGCATAATATTAACTACGGCGAGTGCTATTGACAAGATAGACGCTTCTATCGAGGCTGTTCAAAATCGTCAAGTCTTCTCAATATTGCCCAACATCACAGTTTGTTTTTACTCTGCTTTGCTCCACTCTTAAAAGCCCGGCAAAACAGGTGTGTTTGCATGACTATCAGCGTGGTCTAAAAATGATGTTAGATTCAGGCAGTTAGAAATACAGTTTTTGGTTGTTGTCTAGTGATTGGTTAGGAAAAATTGAATCCCCCTCCCCCACAGAAACTGGTCAGAGTGGGTGCAATGTCAGACTGACATTCTTTCTGATATCTGGCAAAGTTTTCCCTAAATAACAATAAAGTTAAAGGAATACCACAAAAGTCAGTTTGTGTATCAATTTCTCACCCAGTGTCACACTGAAATCGCAAAGAAAACTGTTTTTCTCACATGCCTCAAACGAAGAATCCAAAAACTGAGAAAATTCTTGATGAATTGAAGTCCTAGGCAACTGCATTTAACAACAGCAAAACCATCTCTTTACAAAATCTCACACAACTCATCCAACATAATCTAAATCTCATATATCCAGTCAAATGCTCAGGACTTCCCAAACAGACCGCAACTAAACTAAAAGTAAAGCTCAATCTATGCTAATCCACTTACAAAAACAATATTTTTCATCTCACTGAACACAGAAGCTGCTGGTTTACTACTGCTGCAATCAGTAGTTTGTTTCTATTATTGTGTAACTTTGGTGTTTTAAAGGGTTACCTCAGATTCACCAAAGTCACACAATAACACAAACAAACTACTGATCGACGTAGTGTCAGTGGAGTTTGGCTTTGAAGAGAGACTGAGTTTTACTTTTACTTTTAGTTCAGTTCCCTGTCTTGAAGTGTCTGTTTGGGAAGTACTAAGCCTACAACTGGATAAATAAGACTTGGATTATGCTGCACGAGTTGTATGAGAGCTTGTAAATAGATGTTTTGATATACTTTTGCTGTTGTTAAACACAATCACCTAATCATCAAGAATTTCTCCATTTTTGGATTCTTCGCTCGCTGGAGGCATGTCAGAACAACAAAGTTTTCTTTATGAATTCAGCACAACACAAGGTGTAATTGATGCACAAATGGTCACTTGGGGGTGACGTATTCCTTTCAAGTCAAAACTGAGACGTCATAAGCACAACTCTGGTTGCTCTGCCATCTTTGTTGTACATAATAATAATAATAATTTCAGCTTTTCTCAGCTTTTCTTCACACAGTATTCACCCTCCAGCATGATTGCTGCTTTCCAACATGAGCACATTTAATAGGCCTGCTTCATGGCAGAGATACGGGGATGCGACACCACTGTTATTGATCAGACAGGTTTTTAAGTTCAGCTTTACCCAATTATCTAAACCACTGAATTGGAAGTAAAACAGGAGACAACCGTATCTATGAACCGCAAAATAGCTCTGCAATGCAATAGACTAAAACTGAAATTTTAGTTATCTTAAGGTTCTTCCTATCACAACCGAAAATAAATGTAGAGAACCCTGCAAACAGCTTTTTTCACCCAAAGGAAATCATATCAGGTTTCTAATGGAAACAAACTTTATCTTTTTTTAACCAAATGACATTTACCTTAGTTCCCTGACATATTTCAAGATATGACTTTTCTTGAACACTCATTTTGAAAGAAGTTCTCTCAACAGGTCAAACTGTAACGGGAATAGGTGAGATTATCTTACACCATTGGCAGCAGTGAATAGATAATGCTCTCCTCTCCCTCGGTGGTTGACAGTGACATGACCTTTATTAAGGCACTAAAGTCCCAACTGCTCCCGTCGAGCTGCTCGGTGGCCAAACAGTGTACGACTAAAAGGGCATCTCCCTAATGTGTGACTATGTAAATGGGTGACGCCCTGCAGCAAATATGAAATTTCCAGCCGAAGTGTCTGAGGGGGAGGAAGGGTGATGTTGGGATTTATTGACCTCCCCCAAGCAAAACAAAAAGATGAGAGACTGTTTAAAAAACATTAATTGTGGCAGATTAACAGAATCAGAACAGAATCCAGAAATCTTTCAATCCTGGTGTAAGCATGACGAGCACTTTGTAACTTTGTTTTGAAAAGTGCAGTATACAGTTTATTAATAAACTGTCAAACAATAAGGAGCCACATACACACATAAGACATATCAGTTTCCATGGTGATGTTATACAGCAGGTGGTACAGCAGATTGATGACCTCTTGTCCTCGAATTTAAGTGAACAAGAAAACTCCAGCAGTCTGCTGGATTGTCCCAAAAATATAGAACAGCTGCTTGCAAGGTGATAAAGTACTCAAACTTAAACTTGCTGCTGTAGTTAAGCACCACATAATTAGCTGCTGACAGGTGGTTAGTTTGTCAGCTCAGTCTTATGGCCAGAAAATAAATATCCATCAGATTCAGCCAGATCTTGGAGCAGGAAATACATATCATGTAATTGACTCTCTGCTCCAAGCTAACACGAGTTAAGAGTCTAGCCGTGCTCTGCAAGGCTATACTTAATACTAATATTAGCATGTTAACATGCTCACGATGACAGTCATAGTGTAGCATGTTAGCATGGTACCTTTTGCTTATTAACAACATTATGTTAATGTAACGGACAACGTACCGGACCAAGCGAAACTTTGATGGTCGAAGAAAGGTCAGAGGATCATCAAAGTTATCATTCTGATGGAGACATGGTTTGTGTACAGTTTCATGGTAATCTGTCCAATAGTTATTGAGACATTTCACTTAAAACCATAAATGTCAACCTCATGATGGCACTAAAGAAAATGTTAGAGGATCACCCAACGTTACTGGGATACATCTTCTGGGACCCATGGATGTCTGCACATGGTACCAATCCATCTTGTGGAAGTTGACATATTTCACAAATCAAATCAAATCAAATTTATTTATACAGCACTTTTCATACAACAATAACACAAAGTGCCTCACAGAGGTTAAAAACAACAAAGATCCAAAACAGAAAACAAAAAGAAAAGAGAAAACCCAACCCTCCCACCCCACATAGAGATACGTAAATATACA
>NC_065523.1:15841777-15947839 GCF_006386435.1 Epinephelus moara | reverse complement strand
TTTATTGTTGAGAAAGTCGATGAAAAGCTTAAATTACAAGCCAAAATTTACAGGTCACAGTGTACGCTTGTGAACCGCATCTCGTTGCCGTCACCATCAAAGACAACAAGTTAAAGTGCCACTGAAGTTAAGGTTTTTGGCTCAGAATATGAGAAAAGGTTAACGGCCTTTTTACCATCTTTACNATTACAAGCCAAAATTTACAGGTCACAGTGTACGCTTGTGAACCGCATCTCGTTGCCGTCACCATCAAAGACAACAAGTTAAAGTGCCACTGAAGTTAAGGTTTTTGGCTCAGAATATGAGAAAAGGTTAACGGCCTTTTTACCATCTTTACCAAGAGTGTCTCTCCGTTAGTTTGGTGCTACAGTATTTACACTGAATCATTCAGTATAACGTTTGCCAACCTTTATCTCTGTTATTACAGATAAGTTAATGAAGCTAAGCTCCAGAAGTTAACGTTAGCTTAACTAGAGCCCTATGGACCTCCAGAAGTTAACGTTAGCTTAACTAGAGCCCTATGGACAACAGCTAACAATGATGTACTATCACCAAAGTACAAAACTAGAACAAAATAGGCTAATGAACTCCCAGCAAACAAGGTGACATGATGAACAACGCAGCTAGGAGCGAACGTTAGGCTAACTTTAGCTTTATATTTCTTTCCAGCAAAGTGACAATATGTTGCCTCAAACACAATGTTGACTCACCTTAGAACAGATGTAGACATCCTTGTTAATCTTATTCACATTGAGTTGATGTTGTGGTCTACGGCACAACTTTATCCAAAGGAGACACTTTTCTCGGTTGATGTGTGGTTTAGGAAAGGGTAAAAAATACACCTCATCGCCCAGCCTCTCAGGATACCTTGTGTCGGGGTTGCATGTTCCCCATGCACACCATTTGACCATTTTTAAACGTCAAATCTCAGAAAAAAGCTCATAAAACCGAACAAAACTGACTTTCTGTAATGCATTTCAATGAACATCCAGGCAGAGAATGTCCGAGCGTATGGGAATGGCTATACGCACTGTGATTGGCTCATCGCCTTTGAGGGCGGGACTTAGCCATAGGTCAATTAGTCACCTATTCTTATATGAGACGCAGAGCTAAAGATGGCTGCTAAATTTCGTTGAGGAACATCATTTCTTGGTGAAAGAGTGATGGTTGATGATTGTGTTTTTGTTGCCATGTGTTTATTTTATGAAACATTGCACATCTGCTCCATGTCATGCCTAATACCTCTCCTTAAGATCCAGACACACCAAACCAACAACAAAGAAATAGTGGCAACAAAGGCTGACTGTTGCATCTTCTCACATGTGCTGTGCCTTAGCCAAAAAGTTGTACTTGAACACGGCACAAGGACTACACCCAAAGAACTTACTAGCATGTACATTCTGAGTCAAAAAGGGAAACCTGAGGACCAACAGGACAGATACAAAATGCTAATTAGCCAGTTAGCACATTAACACCACAACCCGATGTTGAAAGAATGAAGGATACTTACCATGTACTAGCGAACGATAACAAAACAATTACGAATCATTTTGCTAAACAGCTTAATGGCTAGAAACAGAATTTCCACTGACATTTACTGACTGGTTCCATTGACTTCAACACCTATTCGTGCTGAATTCATCAATAAACAGGCAACAAGGGTTGATGTGTGCCAACGGTGCAGGACACACCTCAAAAACTAACACTGACCAATGACTGACCATCAGCTTGGTGTGTGCGGGCCCTTAGCTGTTCTCACTGTGAACAGTTTCTCGTGGCTGACTGCCTAAGTATCTAACAACCATAGATCAGGCACAGCGTTTTAGTCGACCTTATATGGAAAATAAACCAGCCTATCTAGGCAGGTCACTTTTGACAAATACTCAAGATTTGTCTCTCACAATTATAAATAAAGCTGGTGTATTTTCCATGGACACCCTCCAATAGGTCTATCAGTCTGTGGAGCCAATTTAAAAACTCAAGAGCAGGATGCTGAGTATCTCTGCCAAACCACTCCATCTTTGCCATCTTACCAGACCTCCCCTCGCACAGCTCAGTGACAAAAGCAACTCATACACAACTACTAACCCCTCAGGGAAACACTGCATGTGTGCATTCACCTGACAAGACATGATGGGAAAAAAAATACTGCCTTCTAAAATATCAATAACTCAACGCATCAGTCACTCTCCATGCTCTGCTTTTGATTTTAAAAGACATTTTAAAAAAGCATTATCTCTGCAGTAAGATGCTGGTCCCAGATGTAAATTCAGACACACAGGCACACTCAGATAAAGACATACACATACACACTAACTAACTATATGAAAGCACACACTCCCACGTTTTAATTAGCAGCACTTTAGTGCAGAAAGCACTAAACCGTAGGATAATTAATCTCCACAGTCTGTGTTTTCACTGCTAAACCACCTCAGGGAGGGGCCCAGGTTGCTCTCTACTGTGTTGAGTTCATCTGCTGGGAAACAGGAAACAATAAAGTTGAAAATCTTAAGGGGTAACAGGGGAAAGGTCGCCAGATTAATATGCTGTTGAAGGCATTTGCTTGTGCAGTACACCGATGGTCAGTTCCTGCACCATGAATGTGGAATGCCAACAATCTCTGCTGGCTTCCTGTGTGAGTGTGTCTGTCTGTGTGTGTGTGGTTGTGTGTGTGAGTTCAGTTTGGTCACATACTGCCTCTCATTACAAATCCTCTCATGACTGTATGCAATTTGTGGCTCTGCTCTGTAGCCTTTTGTCAGCAGGCAAGCCAAGTACTGTCTCTGTCTGTCTCTGTCAGTGTCTATCACTCCTCCTCAATGTGTCTCTGTCAATCGCTGGGTCTCTCTCTCTTTCTCTGCCATCTCAGGGGACACAACCCCATCTGCAAATTGTAGTAATTAGCCAAGAACGTCTGGGATCGCACGCTTCCTGTGCACATGACGTCAGCTCTGGCCGTTCAGGGATAAGATGACTGGACTCTCTGTGCTTGTCAGAGCCACTTGGAGTAGCAGAGAATGGAAGGGAAACTCAAGAATGCAGAATCAGAGCGTGAACCCACAAAGGTACTTCTAATCCTCCTGCCGTCTCAGCGGTAAAGGGCAAATGGCTGATCAGATTGCTGAAATCGAGGCTAGACATCCTGCGGTAATAAACCTGCCTGTGAGTGGGAGTAGATTGTCAAGATAAACTCAGATGCCAGCCTAACTTTACAAACAAAGCAGCAGCTGATTTGTCTTCATCTTGGTGAGATGTACACATCCGTATCAGCGTCTGGATGACTGCTTTATTTGATGGATATTCTGGCTGATGGCAAAATGCAGGCCAGTGCAAAGGAGATGATGCTACCCAATGCCCACTCTGTTAAATGCACAAACACACACACACTGGCACCACAAGACTAATCCTCTTAAGTCTCAGTCCGAGCTGTGGGGGCACAGCAGGTCTTGTGCTCCTGCTGTGGGTGCTGGCCTCATTTCCACTGCTCATTTCTTGCCCTGGGCTACACCTGTGTACAGCTCCTCTGTGACTCATGTGTCCATCCAAAAATTGTCCCACCTCCTTTTTTTTTTTTTTTTGCTTTAAGGAATACACACCTGAAAATCTGTCTTTTGAGTATCAAACATTTACCTCCTTGTAGGCTTAAAAGCTGTCCTCAAAGTCTGTAGCTTCCTTCTTTGCAGAGTAGTGTAGTAGCTTTGATTCATGGCAGTTATAATAGATTACAATAAATTGGTGTATCAAAACATTAAAAGCAACTTTTCCATGTCTCCATCAATGATCCGCAACTTCACTTTGTTTCAAGCACTAATAGTTTCACCATAGCAGAAATACAGTATGTCACACTATTACCACTATGTAGCTCCAAAATATCAATCATATTTGTTTGCAAGGCAACAAGTGTCATGACTCATCCCCACTCATCATATTTTGGACAGAAGAGGCCATTTGCATTGTATCTTGACACAGGGTGTCGGCGTTTAGGTTTAGGCACTTAGTTAGGGTTAGAAAAAGATTGTGGTTTAACTTAGTTTTGTTAGTCAACTGAGATGACAAATGACTCACGTGACTAATGATGGACTCACGGGTGACTAGCGACTCACGTCACAAAATTACTCAACATTAACTTTTAATTTCATACGAGACATGAACACTGTTCTCCTGGGTCAAAGTCCTGTATTGCTGGCAGGGACACACTGTCAAGAGGCAAACCAGGCAAAAAAAAAATTGGCTGTGCAATGACAACTATTAACCACTATAAACTTTCCATTAAGGCACTATACAGTGCACGGCTGCTGCCCCAAAAAAACCCTAAGTGGAGTTAATTTCCTTTTAGCTAACTTATAACACCTGGGTACCATCAGTAAGGACAGGGTCTAGGATCGCCTCTGCTTGTTGGATCCATCCAACTCTCCTCCCACTGGCTCTGAGCAGACTTTCATTCTCAGTCACTCTGAGCATGTAATAATGGCGTGGATGGGTTCACATTAGAGTTGGTTGAAAGCTTGGTGCATTTCATACAGACGTTAAAAGAGTGCAATGTGCGTCCATGTCTGACCCTGAGTGGCATTTTTTGTGAGCAATTAAACCAAAGAATTTGAGAAAGATACATTTTTGTGCAGCTGAAATGTTTGTTTTTTTTCTGTCTCGCCACTTACAGACCCTCAGAATCATCTTATGACCCCTTAGCATTTTGGGAACCACTGCTCTAGAGCACACTGATTGGGCTGTGTATTGGTGCTAAGTGCCTTCAAGGTAATGACCAAAATAACCCAGTGCCAAGTACTACTGAACATTCTTCAGTCAAGCAATAGCTGCTTTCCATTATTATTGTGTACAGGTCTAGAGAAAGTGATTATTTGTATAGTCTTGCTCACAGCCAATCACTGCAAGTGTTCCTCAGTTTAATGTGATGTGTGATTGGCCCGCTACCACAGCAGCTACAACCCGTACAGACTGTGGTGTGGGGAATTCGAGTGCAGTGTATTTGATGGACTTGGCAGTTAAGCATTCCAAGATGTCACCAAAAAGTAAACAAATGAAGTACTCTATTGGTATCAGTGTCACTTTAAAGGTGGTGGTATTGGCACTGGTATTTTAAGTTTTAAAATACTACTTAGCCCTAACTCTGACCATATGGATCAATGGTGGTAAAGATAATTATGTTGTAGAACTCTGGACATTTTAATAAATCCTGACCCCCTGTTATGCCTCAGTGGAGGAGTTATGTTTTTCGGGTTCACCAATGTCCACTTGCACTCAACAATGAACTGATTAGATGGTGGTCAAAGGTCAAGGCCACTGTGACCTCGTCTGTCTCATTCTTGTAAAAGCGATATCTCAAGAACACCTTGAGGGAATTTTTTTCAAATATGGCACAAACATCCACTTGGACTCAACTATGCACTGATTAGATCATGGAGGTCAAAGGCTGAAGGTCACTGTGACCTTACATCCATCTCATTCTTGTGAACACAATATCTCAAGAAGGCCTTGAGGGAGTTTCCTCAAATTTGGTACAAATGTCCACTTAGACTGAAGGATGAGCTGTTTAGAATTTAGAGGTCAGAGGTCACTGTGACTTTATATATAACATGTTTTAGGCCATAACTCAAGAACTGATATGCTAATTATGATAAAATGTCACACAAATGTCAAATAGGATACGATGATACAGTGATGACATTTTATATCCAAGAGGTCAAAGGTCAACTTCACTGTGACATCATCATTTTCTGCAAGAACACTTTTCTGGCCATTACTCAATGTTATATCTTAGCAACAGAAGGGGAGACATTTGGTCAGATACTGAATTGTTAACACTAATCGTGGGTGCCCACGCTGAAACTGTGCTGATTGTATAGATCTTCTGTGCTGCCGGGGGAAGATGTGTGTGAAATATCTGTGTTTTCATAGACATAGATGTAAAGTGGAAGTGTGACTTGACTCGCGGAGGCATACAACCACAAAGTGATAATTGTAGTTTTGTCACGAGTCCATTGTAATCTGTCGTAGCTGCTGTTAATCCAATTTACTACACCACTTCGCAAAGGAACAAGCTGTAAAACTTTCAGAGGCACATTTCAAGCCTGCAGGAGTTGTGTAGTTGATACTCAGAAGCTATATTTTTGGTGGAATAATGCTTTAATACTTCTGCACTTCCACCGTCTGTCACTTCCCCTTTTATTTCTTGTCGTAGCTTGTTTCTCTCTTCATCCATCCCAGTGCCTCTGACATTTCATCCATCATTTGAGCTCATCTTGTCAATGGTTTAATATCTGGCTGCGATGTAACAACACCTAAGTTGCCAGACAACACTGACAGTTGTAAAGGTAAAGCTCTCAGTTGCTGCCAGCGTGTTATGACTTACAGCAGACAGGCCTGTCCACTCTCACCCCCGCCTAAATCCTGTCAGGACACAGCAGCTTGCCAACTTCAAAAACACTCCAGACAGAAAGTCCTGCTGCCTAACAGAAACTGTCCACATTGAGACTGACCAATGGACTGTTTTTACAGAAACAGCTCAGGGAAAAAACAGCTTTGAAAGGTTTGGAGTCCCTGAATCAACTGGACAGCAAAATTGTTCTCTGCGGATGAAAGAGCTCACATGTCATATCATCTGTTGTACTGAATAGGCCTCGAAGCTCCTGCAATAGTATGGAGTCCAAAAACACTACATTAGCGCTCCGGTGCTGCTGCATTGCAGTTCAATTTTGCCAGCTGAGAGGTCTGCACAGTGTGCACATTACCTTGAAAGACTGACTCATTCCTCGGGCTGCAGTGCTTTTTAACTTGCAGGGCAACATGAGAGCATGGAGATGACACTAAAGCAGAAAATGGACAGTTATTCCTAACAGATATGGCTTTTGAAGGCTGGTAGAGGAATGCACATAGATGGAAGTTGTAGGGAAAAGAGTAAGCCTTGTGAATGATTGCTCCATCTGAGCATATTGAGACAGTTGGTTACAATGAGTAATAATGACATGATCTACATTTGATGCCATGAAATGAAATAAAAGAATGAAACTTTCCAGAAATCATCCTTTCCCTGTACAGCCAAGCTTTTGATTTATTCTAGACTTCAGTGAAAGGAAAACAAAATAGCCCTAACATTTTACCACTTTATTTTCCACAAAGAAACATCTTTAAAACATCTGAAACATCTTTGAGTCAAACTGACACATTTGGAGTTGATGAGAAAAATAGTGTTAAATGAGCAAAAATAAAATCAGATATGTTGTGATTTCTAAAAATGCACTTGTGGTAGTAATGCTCACACACACACACCGTCACAATATTTCAGTGTTACAGAATCTCATTTCCAGCTCCTAATGTTTGGTATGAGCCATCATTCATCTAATCACTAGAATCCCTTTTCAGCATTACTGTACATTTCCTCTCAAATATGGCAACAGCAAGCAACTTCAGACAGTGCAGCTACAGATTTAGTCCTCATGTTCGCTGAGCAACACTCTTTGAAAAAAAAACAAGTCTCATCCCCAGACGTCCTGCTTCAACATGGTCCTCCACACACGCACTTCACCCTCCTCACTGTCGCTTCGCCGCGGTGCCATCCTCCTATTAGAGTGGTTTCAGGAAATTAATTCCTCTTTAATACCCGGGACTAGACGGCATTTCCACTATCACAGCTTCCTCGTGTCCAAGGGGTTAGTCCAATTTGCCATCATTTCAAAACAACACAAATATGTAAACAGCTCAGAAAATATGCACACACGCAACAAAAAAAAAAGAGGAAAAATCCAAAGCATTTCTTTCCACAGCGCAGTGTTTCTTTTTTCCTCACTCTTCTGCAGTGCAAAAAATCAAAATACGAAAAAAAAAAAACAACAACCGAAAACAATAAATAGACTTCCTCTGTTATATATTTCTGTGTTTATGTATATACATATATATTTATAGTGATGGGTCTCTACATGAGCACACAGCTCTTGGCCCGGTCCTTCCTCATGGCCGGGGCCTCGTCCATTTGCTCAGTCCGACCCGGCAGGGGTGGCAGGGGGAGCTGTGACACTCGCTTCAGGCCTCTGCGGGAACTGCTGCGTTTTAGCTGTGGCTTGTGTGGCCGCCGCACCGACGCCACTGTGGTGATGTGGAACACGTCCCGAACGCTGTTCTCCGAAACCTTGGAGGTGCACTCTACATAGGCTACTGCCCCCATCTGTCGAGCTATTGTGCTGCCCTGGAACACGGAGACAGACAGAGCGAGAGACGATTAGCAAGCAAGCAAACTTTTAAAGGACAGTTCACCCCAAAATCGGTAATACATATTTTTCCTCTTACCTGTAGTGCTGTTTATCAGTGTTGCTTGTTTTGGTGTGAGTTGCTGAGTGTTGGAGATATCGGCTATAGAGATGTCTGCCTTCTCCAGAATATAATGGAACTAGATGGAACTCGGCTTGTGGTGCTCAAAGCACCAAAAAAAAAGAAACCTCAACAGCAATGTCTCTCTCCAAAAATCATGATGCAGTCTCTCAAGATAATCATCAAGGAAACTATTTAATTTCTACCAAACCACACCCGCCAACTGATCACCAGGTAGAAGGAAGCATGCTTCTACTGCTAGCTCACCTAGCACCACTGAGATAGCTAATGTTACGCCATTATAGATTACATCTACTACTGGCGGAGCACAAGCAGTAGATGCACTCCTCTGTGCAGTGATACATTTGGGTGTGTGAGTGGTGTAGTTTGGTAGAAAGAAAATAGTTCCTACATAAATCTGCTCGCAACAAGATCTGTGGATTATCTTGAGTAACCGTGATCTCTGGAAAGAGACATTGCTGGGGTTTTTTTTGAGGGGGGGGGTTTGGCACATTGAGCACCACAGCCAAGTGCCATTCAGTTCCACTGTATTCCAGAGAAGGCAGACATCTCTACGGCTGATATCTCCAACACTTGGAAACTCAAACCAGAACAATCTACATCGATAGATAGCACGACAGGTAAGAGGAAAACTTTGTATTTGCATATGGCATTTTTCAAAACAGATGAAACAAAAGCTTTTACAGGAAACATTAAAGACAAAGGGTAAGACTGAATGTGACATTTTATCAGCAGTGCCACAAAAAAAACATCAGCTTGAATAACTTAACATCTTCACAAAACATTATTGGTGCATCTTTTCTCCTTTCAATGGTTTTCTTTTTGCATTTTGCATTTTTTTCTAATACAACTCCTGACCATGACACAGCAATGTCTTGCTCCTTTTCAGAGGTTGTGCCAAACACGGGGTTTACTCCACATCAAGGTGCTGTGTGAGTGCTTCACAAAGAAAATGAAATTTTAAGACATACACCCCATCTGTCATTGTACCTTGGCATATGCGGGTGCTATATCTCAACAGTGGAAGACTAAATGTCCCCGAAAGAGGCAGCAGATGCAAGAAAAAGATGTCTGTCTAAACCGTAGACTGAATGTCAATGATCTAAACATGTCCGGAGACAAATGAAGCCCCTCCATCTGAGGCATGAATAATGTAGATGTTCTGACTCCTCAGTCCGTGGTAAGAGAGGGGGAGCAGAGCAGCACAGGGCCCACTGGGCCAGTGTTGACATGGTCTGTGCAGCTATTTAGAGAGAAGAGACTAAACTCTTAACAGAACTCCTCCAGCACTGGAGCTCACCCCCTGAGTAATGTTACAATATACCCAGTTAATTGAGACTGTAAATTGTTTGCTTGAGATCAAATCAGAGGCAAATTTAATTTTCGAGTCCCTCGGCCTCTCTCTTTGCTACAGTACAGCCTCATCTCTTGTTACATGATCAAGACTTTAAACAACGCGGGATCGAGACATGCAAAGGTTGTAACAGATGAGACAGGACTGCATTTCCCATGACCCTGAAATCGCATGCTCTCCAACACAGAGAGCTTTTCATCCCCAGTGGACGTGGTTTGATTTTTATCGTGGCTGTGCACTGAGCCGCATATAAGAAGCAATGAAGTCCTCATTAGGTGGAACAGCAGATTTAGATTCAGGGGTGGCGGCAGCGGCGGCGGGAGGGGGGCCCGAGGTAGAGATTGTCGTGACAAGCGGAAAAGCTCGATCGGATCTCGGGCAGATTAGTGGGGAAATGTCTGGAGTTCACCCAGTGGTCACTCTCGCCGGCGACTCCTCAGCTGTGTTGGAATTCAATTTAAGATCAACAACAGGATAACAACACAGGCTTTTGGATTAGAACACCAAAATGGTTTTTGTGTGCAGCGTTGGCATCTGCTGTGTGACACATTTTCTGGGCATGTTGGAGGGACAAACAGTAGTTGCCTCAGATGAAAACAGTGACTGAGACGGAGCAAAACAATAGCATAATGCAGGCCTGGCCACAAATGGTCACTAGCTATTTAACATTAGCTCTGTGGTCTGCCACTCCATCTTTTGTTTATGTATCTTATTTACATGAACTGTCTGTTGTTTTCAGTTGCTGATTTTTTCGGAGGCTGCGTGCTATTAGCCTCTGGCGAGCTCTCAGACAGCAGTGGAAAAAAAGGCTCCTTTGTTCTGAGGGCTTTTGTGTGGCGGTGAAAAAGCCCCTCCACTTTTTGTATGTCCAACACGGGAGAGCACAAAATGAACACGCTGAAAGCTGATTAAAATTCACAGATTTACAGAACAGTTTATCATCCCCTCCCGCTTCACCCCATCCCCTTGGCTTAGAGGTCATGGCGGCATGCGATAAAAGGGCTCATTCATTTATCAATGTCCGTTTTTCTATTCATCCTGCATTTTGAAAATCCCTAAATCTGCATGAATATTTCATTTCAGGGAAAAATGTGTCCCTAGACATAAACTCCACTAACCGCCCGTGCCTCTTCCGCGGCCCTCGCCATAAGCAACCTTGCATTGCTTGTCAGCAAATTTCGGTCAAAACGCCAACCCCAGCAACATGTCCCCAAGGGATATCACACAGGTCTTACTCTGCATTGGTTGATTGTGTTGCCTGAGCCCCCTCTCACACTCCCCTCCTTTGGGACTTCACTACAGAAGCAATGCCACTTCTGATCCAAGATGGAAAAATGGTATAAATCCCTCGATTGCTTTCTAATTTCTTTTCCCATAAACCGTTGTTGTTTTCAAGTCAGTCTTTCTTTCTTTCCCCCAGGGCACCTTCCAAGTCCCTCTCTCATTACTCATCCCACCCCCTTCTCCCCACATATCCATCATCTGCTTGTTCTCACCTGCTCGTGGGTGACAGGGATGAGGCGCTGCTTGGAGAGCTCCCTCAGGGTGCTGACGTCTGTCCTCATGTCCAGCTTACAGCCAACCAGCACCACTTTGGCGTTGGGACAAAACTCCTGCGTCTCCGCTTGCCACTGTTGAGACATGAGCCGACAGAGAGACAGAGAAATACATCACTGGTTGTGCCAAATCTGAGAGCAGAGCCACCTGTACTGACTGGTGAGCTGCTGAGATACAGTGACGACCTTTGGCTCTTCTGACACTGGATACCTGAGCTCGAGGGAGATTAATGCTCTCTTGATAAAAGACATTTGTTCATTTATCGTCGAAGGGAAATTAAAACGTCCTCTGTGTACTTGCTTTACAATCTATAATCTACTTATATCAGCATTACTGAGATTAAATAGGTTGATGAGGTCAATTCCTCATATTTCGGAATAAAAAAAAACACTTCTCAGAAAAACATTTTTCTCATTATTTTATTGTTTAAGGACTCGTCCACACGTACATGAGTATTTTTTGAAACATAGCTTATTCTGCTTGCTTTGGCCTTACTTTGACTCATAAAATGTGTTTTAGGTCATTGAAAACTGAGCTTTTGTGCCTTAATAAGATTTTCATAAACTCCATTTTCAGTGTCGACGTGTAGACAGGGAAACCAGAGTATTTGGCTTGTGACGTCAGAGTGTGCGCTGTTTTTCCTTTTTCCTCACAAGGAATGGCAGGCCTGTCTGGAGCTCTCACAGTAGGGTGATCTTATATCCGCAGAGACTTCAGAGATGAGATTTAAAGCATACTCGAGCACACAGACTAGAAGCAACAAACTTCATTAAAAGTCTAATGTTTCAACATCAGATGCGTCTTCATCAGAGCCTTTAGGGTTATGTTCATATTGCTGCCTGTTGGTTTGACATGCTGTTGACAGTGCTTCAGTTGTGTTTTTGTGTTTTCACTTGGACTGAAAATGTTTTGAAGCAGTGCTTGTGTGGACGGGATGTTTGTTTTTTCTTTTTAAGAACAAAGGAGGAAAAACCCTGTGTACATGTAGACGAGCTAAAGCATTTACCAGACAACAGCGGAGGACAGTATGCTGTGTTTGGGTGTTGATTGGACAAAACAAACAATTTGAAGACATCATTTAAGGCTCTGGGAAGTTGTGACAGGCATTTTCACCATGTTTTGTCATTTTAGAGACTCAACAACAAATCAGGCAATTAAATAAATAATTAAGACATTAATTTAAAAAAAAGTTGCAGCTCTATAAAAATCCCCTATGTGTGGTAACAGACATTAGATTAGATTATTCTGACAGGTATTCTCGTGATCAATCAGTTAATTGTTTTGGTCATTGCATTGTCAGAAAGTATCGAAAATTGCACATCGTACTTTCTGAAAAACAAGCTGACATCTTCACATTGGGATTGGATCTAAAGATTCTTTTCATTTTCAATTAATCTGTCAGTTATTTTCTTGATTAATCGATTTGTTGTTTGGTCTATAAAATAAATAAAAAAATTGTGAAATTGTCGATCAGTGTTTCCCGAGATGACATCCTCAGCTGTCTTATCTTGTCCACAACCCAAAAATATTCCATTTCCTGTCATAGAAGAATTTTTAAGAGGCTTGAATCAGAGAAATTTTTACTTTTTTTTTGCTCAAACTGGTTAATTGGTTATCAAATTAGTTGGGGAGTGATTTGATAATAACAACTGATCAGTTAATTGTTGCAGCTCTACTTTTTGTCTGACCAACACTTCACAACCCAATGGTTTTGAATTTGCTATCAAAAAAGAGAAAGAAAGACAACAAATCCTCACAACAGAGAAGCTGGCTCAAGAGAATTTTTGGCAGTTTTGCTTGAAAATACTTGCTGATTAATTTTTGATTAATAGTCTAATCATCTCAATTCTCAATTCTAAGACATTGTTGATAAAAGCTCATCTTATTTTTCAATAATCCCATGCACTGTTTCACTGTACAAAAAAGTTTAATTACACAAAGAACCATGTGAGAATAAAATCTATCATCATGCCAGCTTGGTTCAGGTTTCTGCAGTACCTGATGTGTGTTTTACTTTGCTCACTCAGCCCCCGTCAACAAATCTATTTCAGGTTCTGTACAGAAAAGGTTGAGCAGTCTTCCTCCTGAAATCATCCTGAGATTAAATGTCACTTCTGAAACTCAGCTGAACCAACACAGTCTCTCCTCCCTGCGACACAAACGCACGACAGCAGCCGACAGCCCTGAAATATTCCTCATGCCATGTGCAGAATGTCAGGGTGTCCATTGATCCTTCACGTTGAGAACAACCTTTGACCTTTTAAAGCCCACCCCTATTCTGCCAATAACACCCAATCAAAAGCTTTGATTGTTTCACCATCTCTCCTCCCCCAGCTGTCGTCCACAAACCTCGGTGACCTGCTTGTTCTTAGAGGTCAAGAGTCTAATTTGGGATGGTGATTGTGCAACAGGTTTTCCATGTGCCCCTCAGTTTCAGAGATTACCAGGGCGACAGCTCGGGGTCAGGGGTCATGGAAACCCCCCGCCAAGGGATTCATGGGAAAACCAAAAGCTTGATGGTGGCTCTGCTTCCCCCTGTTGACAGTGTGCACTGAGGCTTGTGAGATATTTGTGAGTTAAAAAAAAGGTGTCTCGGGTTAGATCTACAAAGTCTGCTGGGGCATTTTAGCAGCTCCCTTCAGACCACTAAACACGTCAACAGGCCAGCCGTGGGAACTGTCTCCAGCCCACAAGCAGCGCAGTTCAAAGGCAAACACACACACATGGCTTCAAGATGAGAGACCACTAAAAGGCACGGGCTTATTTCACATGACACACATGCACGCAAACAAACCCATTAAGTTGGGTGTCTCTGCACATACAATAGGTATTGCCACCGGCTGTAAAAACACGTCCACGACCACAACCCTGCCCTGCCAGTATCATACTTTAACCGCCACCCCAATCTCAACTCCAGTATCACAACATCTGAACCATAAGCCACCTTACAAATGTTAAGTGCCACCATCTGGATAACTGTTCTGCATAAAACTCAGATTTTAAATTTTAAATGCCTACAGAAGGGCAATTCTCGTGCTCCTAAACAGGCTCCGCAACAGCTCCTCTTTGATATGGCTGATGTAGCTAATTTGCGTATCTGATATTCCTCTTGAACCCACCCGGGTGCAAAGCCTCTCCTCTCATTCTTCACTCTGACCTTCCATTCCTTAGAGGGACGAGGGTCAAGTATCCGTGGACGTTTTGATGAGATAAAGGAACGGGAGGCTCTAACCTCTGTGCTGATTTGCTCTATTGTTGAGCCATGAAAATGCAAGCTGCTGGCACAGAAATCTGAGCGGGTACAAGATGCTGATCAGGAGAAAGTGAAATTTTTTCCGGTTAGTTCTCCAGTGTCACGGCAGATATTAAATGCTGATCCCAAGTGTTGAGAGGAGGAGATGAAATTTTTAAAAAAAAAAAAACACTGACCTTCTTTATGACACTGTCCAAAGTCTCCGGGCGGCTGATGTCGAAACAGACAAGAACTGCATCTGAGTCAGGATACGCCAGCGGCCTCACGTTGTCGTAATAAGAGGAACCTGCGGACACACAATAACATATGGCGTAAGGTCACGGTGTCTTCTGTGACATGCCTGTGTGTACTTGTTTTTAACTTGAATTAACCCCATGAGGTCCCTCCTCCCAACCATATGGCTCATTCTGTCAATTAAAAACACACTGCTCATCCCTGGAAGGTGATCTAAAGGTCAATAATACATGGATAGCCCATTAAAGCTGAGGCTGTGACATAAACTTGGACATGCTGCAGCTTCAATGCACACTGCAGATGCAAATGAGTCTCGATCTTAACAGTTGTGTGCACATATTTGAGTATCGTTGTCTCTTGGGCTTGCACACAGCTGCGGCCTCCCCTTTATCACAATGCTTCACGAGGAATGTCGAGGGGTTACTCAGAGAAGCACACACTCAAAAGTGAATTATAGTGGGTTGAGGACTGGAGGACTTGTGCACACAATCCATAATCATCTTGAAACAACAGCGAATGCCAACACAAAGGCCAAACTAAAGGTTGAACCCCTTAATTCTCTCAACTCATCCCTCTTCCTGTCTCTCGCAAATGGTCCTTGTTCTTAAAATCTTCCATTTCTCTCCGACTATATGAGATTCACATGCACTCACACGCCTCTCCCGGCTCTCACTTTTCATTTCTGTACCTTGATCAAATTTGAAGGCGCCGTGGTGCCTCTGTACTTTCACAAGCCGCTCGGTTACACGGGTCCTGCTCTCTTACAGCTCTCATTAGGAGGCTTGTAAAAATATCTGGGCTCTCTCTCTCTCTCTGGAAATGTGGCTGTGGGCTGTGGGCACTCTCCCTCCTGCCTCTCCTGGGAGCTGGTAAGAACCTGAACCCTTACACTGCAACAGCAACCTGGGCTGCAAAAATTCAGTGTCACAAAGACTCACAAGTTTGGTGACAAATAACATTTTACATTTGCAAATGTGCATAAATCAGTGAATCATACTTGAGTGTTGCAATGGTTTATACAACAACTCCAATATTGCATTTAATCCCTTAAAGTCACACAAGCTGATTATGATAATTACAGATTTTTATACGTGCTGTTAACGTGCCTCGTACCAGACCTGACACAAAAGGCAGCCAGCGTGTTTAAGAGCCGCATGCCCTTGTCTGGCGGGGTAAATGGAGTCGGCACAATGGCGCTACAGCCTGTTTTAGCATCACTATGTTCTCTTTGTTAATGATGGAATGACAATAGCTGCACGCGGCCCGTAGCCCCAGTTATTCAGCCGCCTGTCCCACGGTGACCTGCTCCCTCCCCACGGAGAACAATGCAACAGCCTGCACATTAAAGATGGATGCTTTCTGTGCCTCCGAGTGAGAGGAACAGTTTTGTTTACATTTTGTTTCTCACCAAAATGCACTTTGCTATGAAGGGATAAAATAGATTCTGAATGCTTATCCAATCTCATGTATTGTTAACAGTTTGCAGGCTTCTTCTTCACTACTTTTATTGTGGCATTGCGCTGTCAATATGTATCACCGCCCTCTGCAGTCAGCACAGATAGGTAGCCTATCGCACCCTTACTCATTTTGTGTATATCATAGATGTATACCATTCTCCACAGTGGTGCCCTATTCATTCTAATGAAACTTGCACACTGCATACAATGTAAAAGTTCTTCAGTGAAAAACTGTCCATCCTAACCTGGACAACACCCGCTAACATCCGGCTTTTGCATTTAATGGGAAAGGTTACAATCAGTGTTCACACCCTGCTGTGACTCTGCAGCTCCAGCTCCGATCGCCTTTGATCGACAGTGATGGAAATACGGCACACGGGTGGATGTGCTAATTCTAGCCTCTTTTCCAGCAAACTAGAATAATGCACCGCCGTAAAATACCTTCCATCTCCGTCCAAGCAGCACTCAAACATCATTCAAATTCCAGTTGGCACCAAGTTTGACAGAGAGATTGGGTAAGCTACAGATATAAAAAAAGAGGTAACCATCAAATCACTGGTTTTCATGCTACTACTAACCCTTTTATCCAGCCTGTCCGTGACATCAAATCGACACACCAGATGAAAAGGATACTCATCTGTGGCGGAGAGGTGTACACAGATCTAATTTACTGGCAGTGGAAAAACAGTCTATCGCCTATTTTAACAGGTTTTCCAATGTTTGAAAAACCCACATACATGTGCTAATTTTATTGGGAAAGACTGTTTATAGATTAAAAACTCTTCTGCACACATGAAGGATATTACTTCTCTTTTTTGAAACATATTAGTTTTTATTGGTCCTAATGGCTCAAATTTTGGTGACACAAATTTGTCATGAGACTGGACAGAGTCATTGTGTTCACCCCGCTCAGTTTATTATTAAGAGGATTGTGTTTTCTTTTTTTATGGTTTTCTGTTTGCTGTGTTTCTTACCTCCTGTGTTCCTGTGCTGACTTTCCCTCTTTCGCCCATCCACACACCTGCCCTGAATCAGCCTTGTTAGTCCTTTCCTGCTCCCCGAGTTTTTCCCAGCCTATCTGCTCCCTGATGTTCTTCTGCTTAATCACCTCATTTCCTCCACCTGAGCTCCTCCGCCCATCTCTCCACCTGCACTTCATCCCCTCTTCAGAATAGTTTGTATCTAAGCCTTGGTTTTCAGTTCAGTCTTTATTGGATCCTTGGTTTTGTCCTGGTATTATCAGCTTTGCCTTGCCTGCATGCACTGTTAATATGAACTATTTCTTCAAGTTCCTGTTGCCTGCAGTGTCCTGCGTTTGGGTCCAGCTGCTCCACTCTGACATTTTGTTGGAGGAGCAGATCATTTTGTAATGACTGGTTAAGGGATACATTGGCCCTGCTTATACCTGGTGTTTACATGCATCTTGGAGGATCTGTTCACAAGTGGACAGCTCTAAATAAAAGTGTTAACGACCACCAAGACACATTAGATCCGATCGCTGAAACCACTTGCCAAGGTGGTCTAGGACACATTTGACCACATATATCTTTTGTTGTGTAAATGCTAAAGTGTGCTGATGCATCCCCGACCAGGACCTAATGTAAATTACGTCATCAATGCAGGATGTGGTGGTGGTTTTGGTGACAGCATACTAACGCTCTGTAACTTTTACATTTTACAACAAAGTGCACGCGACCATCCATCGTTTTGCCCTGTGGAAGAAGAGTGTGGAATTTTGCCAACACCCATATCTCCAACTATACCAACACAACTGCTAACATGACTAGCAAGCAGCTAGCGACAGATTGGATGTAATACCTGTGTGCGAGGCCTTTGACCTTCGAGAGGAAGTGACTTAGGCATCAATGAAATCAGAACATGAATGGTCAGCTAGAGATGCATGATAGATAGTGTGAGGAGCAATGTATCTCAGCTGTCCACTTGTATTTGGAACACCAAAGCACATTTAATACCACGTGTAAACAGGAAACAAGTGTTTCTGGTCCCCTGTGCATCACGTGACTTGCAAGTTCAACTGTTACAACCACTGCAAAATAGCTGCAGAACCTGGCACTCTTCCTGGGGGCTTGGTACATGTGAATCAATGCGAAAGCAATAAAGGGACCCTTATACCTCTAGTGGTCAAAAACTTTCTCAAAGTGGTGCCTTTAAACTCTGCAAAAGCCCAAAGGCAGTTTGGCAAAATCTTTGACACAAACACTTGGCAATTTTGACAATCTTGTTTTTCCACTCTTTAAAAATATACACTGTAATTATATTTTCAATGTAATATAGAAGTAAGAAATGAAAAAATAAAAGTCATTTTAGACTACACCCTACAGGACATTATCAGGAATTCACAGTCCCCTCCTTGTCTTATTTATACAAGATTGCTACTGTTTTGTACTGCTGAGAGAGCAGGACTAACACACACACACACACACACACACACACTTCCAAAAAAGCCCAATCACACGGATGCCAAGTCCAACAGTCAGCAAAGCACACATTGTACAACAGCGAGCTCTGATTGGTAGTGGTCACACATGAGGTGCTGTAGCTGCTGAAGTTGGTCTTTAGTATGTATCACAGTGCAGCAGACCTGTACCGAGGTTAGAGCTGAAGAAGAAAAGAGACGGAGCATGTGGGGGTGGAGAGGGGACAGAAAAGATTTAATGACTTATGCAGAAGCATGAGATGATGAGAGAGGCAACCGGGGAATTAAAGCAGAATCCAGATGAAGGGGAAGAGATGTCAGATGAAGGAAAGTTGAGACAATAGTGCTTGTTGGACTTAAGATGTAATTAGAAGCTGGAACGAGGCCGTTGGGATCAATTTGTCAATCCCCAAAGATCAAAATGATTGGCAGGTCACGGTCGACGACAGGCCCCATCACAGCGCAGCAATTCACAGCTCTTCTGCCCTGAGCGACAGGAAGGCTACCTCAGCACTTTTGCAAAGTCAGGAAAAAAGTCCTCTGAGGCAGAGGAGAGGAGAAAAAGTGCTGTGTTTAAAACAAGCCGAGCAGGCACAAATAAAAGCCAATCACCATAACGATCAAGAACATGAGAAGGAGGAGGAGGAGGAGGAGAAAAAAGAGTTTTCTCCTGATTGTAAAATATATCACCTCCACTGCCTGAAATGCACTTGTCCCCCTCCAGCAAAGAGACATGACCAGAGATAAAAGAGGACGTAGCTGTAGAGGAGTGGAAGAGAGGAGGGTGCGCAGTGGGTGTTTGGGTAGGTAATGAAAGCACTGGACTCGGCAGGACAGATCAAATAAAGAGGTATGAGAGCTCTGGGTTGGCTATTGGTGGAGCTGGCCTGTGCCCATTCACTGTGAGGTGGAACAAAAGGTCAATTGAATTTCAGACAGAGCAGGATGAGATGGATGGAGCAGGAGGGTGAGGGAGGGGAGCACAGCCTGGCAGGAACCACTAAAAACCATCACGTCTGGCAAGGAATGGGACCCTGCCTCGCCGTGCCAAGGACAGGCATAAAACACCTCCTCACGAAACCTCCTCAAGCATTAGCATTAGCCTGATTTAGCACCGGCGATCGCTTACAGTGGAAAGTAGATTTCTGTCTTTATTTCCAGAGGGCTAATTAGCGCTCCACCACTCTGCAGCGCCACCCAGAAGGCTCCACCGAGAAGAGGTGACAGAGGTGGGAAGGAAAGCGTTCCTCACCAGCCGTCAGTCGAGCTTCATCAAAGGCCAGAAATCTCAGAGGTCGTTGAGGCGGACAAGAACTTAGTGGAGCGCTAATGTACAGTAATAAGGCTTGAAGGTTTGTGGTATGACTTCATTTATGTCTCCCGTCCCCCGACAGGCTGACTCCCCCGTAGGAGCATCTGTTTGAAACACGACAGCTCTCTATCGGCTCATTCAAACCCTCCTCTGTGAGAATCACCATTTTATGAGGGCAAACAATGAAAATAAACTTAACAATAAAACGCAAATGATGCAGTTTTACGGAGAAATTTCTTCAGGAAACCTGCAAAATTGAGTGTGCATCAACATCTAACAAAGCCTCCCAGTCTTCAGTGCATTAATCTGAACCATCACAGCAGGAATTTTCTCTCTCTCTCTGTTTGTTGCATGCTCATTGCAAACGCAGCTAAAAAGCAAACCATTATGAGTGAGGGGGAAAGAATAGTCTATGCCTCGAGGCTCACTGATGTGTTCATGCACATATGGCAGGGAGTCAACAGCAACTAACAGCCTCATTAGACCACATAGACACTGAAAAACACCCATGCACACAGACAAAGGCGGGGTATAAGGAAACAAACACCCTCTCAAATGTCGCCAAATAAACGAAAACAGTTAGTGTGATTGAGTTAGCCGCAACCTTAGCAACACGGCACATTCAGCACCAAATACCCCGCGTCTTTTTTCTTCTCCTGCAGCTGTTTCCCTCTTGAAATTCACCTTCAAAGCAAAGGCAAAACATTTCAAGTTGGGGTGGCCGAGTATCGTAGCAACCTGGAGGGATGCAAATGGATTCATTGTGCGGCCCTGAAAGGAAGTGAGGAGGAAGAGAGCAGGAGAGCGAGGGGATCGCGGAGGCTAATGACTCCCGTGCATTGATGATTAGAGGTGACTATAAAGGAGGAGAAGAAGAAGAGGGTTGGCACATCCTTTAAGAGGTTGTGCAGACTTTTCATTGCTGAAGGTCCAGTTGGTGTTGTGTGAACTCTTATGGCTTCTCCTCAATCAGGGTTCTTATTCAAACAGAGATAAACAGAGGCTACTGCCAAGACACCCTTCGAGAGGAGGTGGAGTTACTTTGACCCGGTGAACCACTCTGCTGTACAAGACAGCGTGTGTTTTCGTGTGTGAATATAAGCCTGCACAAAACTTTCTTTTACAGTCCCACCACTAGAATCCAATACAGTCTACTGCATATGGTGCCACTGACCTTATTCCCATGGCAGAAATTTTCAGCTCACACTCCAGATGGAAAAAAAAAATCTACCTGGATGAGTGGCATAAAACTAGTGCTTCACTTATAGAGACTTCAAAAAAGTAAACTCAGAATTTCAGCCGGTTACATTAGCGTGGGATTTTCAAGTTTTCAAGTTAGCAAGTTTTACCGCTTTAGAGTTTGGGATATAATCTTCACACTGTCCCAGCCAACCACTGGTTTCCATTCATTTGCGTATGAAATGAAAATAAATTAGGGGTCTGAAACTTGTCTGAGTTCTGTAATCCATCACAGTGAGGATAAAGTCTCCATTCATTTTGGTCAGTGTTACATTTTTACTGCTTGGTAAGTGCAAATTGATTTGCAATACCTCATTACAGTAATGTGACAAATATTAACGCCGGCTCGATGTTCACTGTGATGTTACACAACTCAAGCAAGATTAAAGAGTCGGCTAATTGATTTTCATGAAATAAAGAAATTAATAGAAAACAATGGCTGTCTGGAACAACAGAAAAGTAGAAAATTAAATGGGCACTCACGGGTTTACACACACACAGCTCAGTTTAGTCATTAGTGTAACACACACACTCACGGTGTCAGTTAGGCTGGAGCTTGTCTCTATGAACAGATATCTGCATATGTATGGAGAATCTGTAGACAACAAGACAAAAGTTTGGTATCGGAAGTGCTTTGGTTTCCATTTGTCGTCAAAGTAATATTGACCAATCAGATTTGAGCGGCAGGTACACAGTCCATGTGGAGAACAAAAGAGGCAGAACGCATCGTCCAAAATGCAATCTCAAAATCCACCAGCTATCATCTGACGACACTTTATTTATTAACCTTTTTTCCAAATTAGTCTGCATTCATATGCAGATATCTGCTTACAGAGATTAGCTGAAATTAGGGTTGGATGATATAGCAAAAATTTTAGCACAGTAATTTTTTCTATGTTGAATCGATATCAATATTTATTGCAATATTGCAATATAATCCCTCGCTACGTGATGGAGGTGGCCTGGCTGACCGCCCCAAACCCAGGCCCACGGGAGAAGGGGGCCCGGGAGCCACCGGCCCTCCCTCTTCCCTCTAACGTTTATACATACTGTATAACGTTTTATACACAATAATAGATGGATTAGCAACTGTTTTACTTCTGACGATAAATAGTTTCCATCCTAGACTTTTATGGCGATTTAAATTGTTTTATTTAAGGTGTAAAAAAAAAGAGAGAAGATGATACTGCGATATCATACCGTCACCGCATCCCCCCAAAATAATACCGTGATATTGATTTTAGGCCATACCGCCCAGCCCTAAGAATAACATAAACATCGACTGTGCAAACATGGATTGGTTAAGAATAAATTTTGTAATAACACAATATGCCTGCTTTATCTGCCTTAACAAACATACAGCTAGCATGTCATTTAACTTAATGCCGTGGTGGTACTTCTTCAGTTGATCAAACTGGCAGTCATCCAGAATTCTTAGAACATCAGTTACATCCATAACTCTCAACTTGGTGTGTTTCCCGTCTTGGTTGGCACTGACTCAAGGCATATTTCGCAGTCTTTATCCATGCTTCATTACTTTTAAGATATTCACTTTCTCTTCACAATTGATGTAGTGTTAACATTTTTGTCGACAATGTCCTCAGCTTTGTAGGATAACACGAGTTCACTTTGGGCACTTTAGCATAACAAGCTCTCGGTGGCTGTGTGAAGCAAACTGGACGTGGATCAAGAGGAAGCAGCAAGTTACTCGGGCAGAGAGACAGAAGGTGAAACATTTTTCAAGTTTGTGTTCTTCTTCAACATGTGTTTGATAGACTGATCATACTGTCTCCATTTTGTTGCACTTATGGATAATGAGCATTGTCATTGGTGACCCCTGTAAAATGTATCCTAAAGTCTGTTTCATCCCCACCACTGTGGGTTCTGCTCTGACGCTACGCTGCTGTCAATATGTGTGGAGGATAACCCCGCCCTCCTGTTAACAGGCAGTGACACAGAGAAACAGGCAGCAGACTGACTGGCTGTTGTCCCATTTATTTCTGGTGTGTGATGATAGGCATAGATTTCAATAATACAACTAGGTACCAGATGCCAAGATGGCACCTATTCATTAGAATGGAGTTGCTCGCCAAAAAAACTTTTCTAGCTTTCAGGTTTATTTCTGTGGTATGCAGCCCACTGAATAGTGATTCTCCTGTTGGCCCTGCCCGCAAGTTCCCACTCAGCTTATAGACTCACATCACAGATTTTTAAATCACTTTTCTTTGCTCGAGCCAAGTTCTACAAATACAAAACCATGGCTCAAAAGTTAAAAATGAAAAGATTCATAATTGACATTGTTTGCAGCCGCTTTGGTGCTCGTCTTCGGCACAGTCTGATGCGTATACTGCCCCCGTCAGTTCCAACAGGAATCGACACGGCCTGCTGAAGGCAAAGTTGTATCCGGTACTTATGGAAACGAAAAAAAAAAACAGGTACCGACATATATTTTGCGTGTTGGCATTGACTTGATACCGAAGTATTGGTCCTCATGACAACTCTAGCTGAAAGATCATTTCATATCAAGTAAAAATCTCCAAAGCTTATCATTATTGACATAAATTCTATCCCGATCCTAGATCAAGACGGTCTTATCACCCAGCCCGAACTGAAACGTTTCTGGACCTGTCTCAAGTTGCTAATCTACTGTTAACCATGAGCAGCACATGAAAGAGGAAGTCTTGGCCCTGACATCTGCTTGCTACATTTTAAATATTGGCTGTTTCCACCAGAGGCTGTATAACCATGAGACCTATTGGTGATGAGTTTGGAGATTGGATTTGACATTAAAAATATTTCACAGGGTTATAAACTGGGGGTGTACAGTTAGAGAGATTAGGGCTTTTGGCAGGGAAGGTCTAATGAAGCATGGTATTGATTGGAATGATAGGAAGCTTAACTCCCAGTGTTTTTGAAGCTTGATTCACACCAGGCACAAATATTAATGATATCTTGTCTGCTGCTGCTTTGATTTGGATCAGCCCTCCTATGGATGTGAAATACCAAATCATGGAAGTAACCCTTTAAATCAGTAAAAACATGCAAAACCACTGGTACCACTCCTTTAAATTTAGGAAGACATCTTTGAAGCTTGCTAGACAGTCATAGTGAGTCAGACAGGGAGGTAAAATTAGACGGCTGTTTTACATCTGGGACAAACTTTCCTATTAAATATAGCATAATTGTATTGATCCTGATAATGTGGAACACAACAGAGGTGTATTTATTTTCCTAAAATGACAGTGAAGAATCTCGACAGGACACAGTGCAGTATTAATCGCTTTAGAATCGAGGATGTATTTCTTAGCTTCATTGGATTAATATGGATTTCAGAGTTCTAGTTTCTTATTGACATCCACTATTTTTGTAATTAATTTTTAATTTCTTTAGAGTGAAATCTGTCAAATAAATGTTTCCAGTGCACGATGTTCCTCCTGGTACAGGACGACAGAGCAGATGGGCTGTATACTTCCAAATGACCACCAGTGATTAAAGGTCTGTAATATTGCAACTTTCACTACTACACTAAATATTGGCCTGATTTGTGCAATATGCAGAAACAACAGAGACACGACTATGTGTCTTATACAAGGAGCCTGAAGCGGTGAATCTGTGAGCGAAAAATCAACTCAATCCAGTGAAACAAACTATTAAAAAGCCACGATGAAGCATCCTCAGATGGCCTGCACTCACTGTGGCTTATATGTTTGGTTGCTCATGCAGTCTGACATATAGGGTATACAAGTGTATGTACCACACACACACACAGATAAAGCTGTTGATCTGTAATAGAGATGGCTGTGTCAAGTTTTCAAAGGCATTAGCACATAGCCGGGACAGTGGAGGTGACACTGGGTTAAATGGCCATTAACCTTCCATGTCTGCAGCCTTCACACAGGGGATATTGATCAAAGCTCCCTGCGCTTTCCCCTGTGGAGGAAGTGCAGCCCTTTGAAGGGCATCGAGCACCTTCCACGGATCTGCTCTGAGCTCCGCTGCCGAGGAGTTAATGCCTGTGTCTGTCGTCCAATCGCAGGTTGAAAAGCGGGGTCGGCCACAGCGCTGACAGCACAGGCAAGGGGACAGAGCCGCATTACTGTCTGTCTCCTGCTCGCCCCAGGGGTATGGAGATGGAGTAGTGTGTCCGCTTTCAGTTTTCTCCTCACCCCCAGCCCGTCTTTTATAATCACAGACGCACACACACTCTCATTCCGCCAGAGAAATGGCTTTGCATTTCATCTCCTGTTGTTTGATCTCTGTGTCTTGTCTAAGGCTCTGGTTCATGCTGTGCTTTGCTTTTAAAGATCACTATGCTCCTTTTGTCGCTCACTCCTTCTGTCGATTTATATATTCCCTACCTCGCTTTTAAAAAACACCAATCATGTCTCTACTTTGATTTTCCCCTTCTGACTGTCTGAGGCATGACTTTGCATTTGGTGTGGCAGTCTTCGTCGGTACACCCCCTCAGTTTCACTGTTAATTCCTTGGAGATGTTCATGTGTTTAGATGTTACAATACAAACATTGCCCCGTTTTTGTTTGTGTGAAGAAGTTAAGTAGCTGTGAACGGCTGCAGGCTGAGCACAGGGAGCACATGCAGGACCTGCCTTTATCTGTTTATGTGTTTCCTCAAGCTCCACGCTTCTCATGCCAGAACCGTTGAGTCTCGTCAAAGCTGCAACGGCAGACTGTTTGGACAAGATCCACCAAATAAGACAGTTTAAAAAAAAACAGACAAGAGCTAGTTAAAGCACACCAGATGCTGACTTGAAGATTATTTGTTCTTTGCACAACCTCTATCACCACTCAGTGTTGGACCCCAGCTGGTTCCGATATCCCCAACAAAGACTGCAAGTCTTTTTGCAGAGTTTGTTTTGTCTGATTGCTCAACTTAAACATGTAGAAGCAGAAGATTTCAAACAGGGATGAGGTATTTTTAAAGAAAGGAGACTAGTCGCAGTATCCAGTTGTACTTCTCAAAAGCTGATCAGATCGGACTTAAGGAGGATTCACGGCTTTATGGGGACAACTAGATGAAAGGTGGCCTGGGTCAACACTATTGACAGTATACCCCTAATACATTTTAATCAGACATTAACACACTAGCACAGGCATCATACATACATCACTTACCAGCACCATATTTGGCTTTAACTGCTGCAGTGTAGGCAACATGACCAGATTATCAGTCAGCACAGTATTTGTTGGCCACGATAATGGCCCTCATGTTTGAGGACCACCTGTTTTGAATTTTGCACTATACTCCGTCTCTCTCTTCACTTTTTCTCTTGCTTTCTCTATGTTTCACTGCATTGTTGTAACATATCAAAAGTAACAACATGCTAGCACACATCTGACACTGTAGGTAATGTAATTACCCATGTAGCTCTAATAACTGCAGCAGGACAGTTGTCCACTCTTGTTGACAAAAACAATGCAATGTGCCTGTTTAGTAATTCTTTGATTTAAACCATACAAAAAAGGTTTGCCAGAGAACATGAACGATTTGTAAGATGTGCAATAAACAAGTCAGGATGAAAGATGGAAACGCCACAAATCTCTGCTCCGATCTTGAAACTCACTGTCCAACAGGATGTGCATGTCTGCCGCAGACTCCATCCACAAGGAGCAGCCGGACCAAAACTCCTACAACAATGAGATATCAACCCTTAATCTTTCGCACACTGCTGTATGTCTTCAAGCAATATCATCAGTGGGGGAATTTCAGTATCACCCAACCCTACTGCAGTGTGCATAGGCTTGGACGGTATCTATTTTTTCATTTCTTCCTGACATGGAGTATACAGTGGATTATGGTATTTGTGTAAGGGGAAAAATACGTAAAAGCTGATCTACTCATGATAGAAATTAGAGTAGCATGCAATGTATGTCATTGTCTAGCCCACAGTTAGCAGTTAGTCTACTCAGACAAGTCTTGCTGGGCTTAAATACAGTATTTATGGCCCATAGAATAATAAATAGATAGGAAATGAGCGCCCTTGACACTTGCAATAAGGACCCTAATGACCTAATGTTTCTGTGGTGGGTACAAACACATCGATGGGCTAAGCTGAGATAATGTGTTGCATAAAATCATGTGGCTAATAAAAAGCTTTTGGAGTTGGATAATGTCATCTCAAGATAAGGTTGTATGTGGCAATGGGACTTCCTCTATACCGCCTCAGTACAGCATCTCCGTAACAATTTAATAGAAAGACAAGACCTTGTATTTCTGATGGTATTGAAAATCATACCTTTGGGATTTCTTAATACCGCAGTGTACCGTGATACTTTGATATTGCCCAAGCCTAATGCACACACCGTCACATCTGCCACCATGTCATTCTCAAACACTTTGTGGTGCCAAAGTAAGACGATTTCCAAAGTTGCTATAATCAACTCTCAGTTAACCAAAGTTTCTAATGCGTGTGACAATGTTTGTCTACTGTAATGGCGTTGGTTCTCTGAGCTGCAGCTTATTAAATCCCCTACATTTGGCAAGGTTGCTAATAATTAACAAAACCTCAAGCTGCATTTAGTATTTTATTTTTTACAGCACCATTTTCAAGGTCTTTGAGATCATGCAGTAATTTCTGGAGTTCACTGCCAGCAGTAGACACCCACTCTAATTCTTTGACCAAGTATTGGTGATTACCATTCTGCAATGAATTCTGCTATCAAAAAAGAGTCCCAGCCATCCTCAAATAGTACCATCACCTCACGCACACGCAGTATTCAAATTTATCTCTTTCTATTCCTTTTCACCTGTAAAACAGCAGAGATCACATCCTTTATTTCCACTCCTACACATCTTCCAATCTCTGGATTTTCATTAAAACTTGTAATAACACTGACTGCAGCTTCTCTGTCCACAGCTGTCCGTCTGATATGAAAGACGGAGTGAGAATATTCAGGCAGCAGCTACATAGGCATATGAAAGAAAAACTTGTGAGTGGAAAAGGACATCCTCTGCTCCATCGACTCTGCTTCCTCCAGTGCATAACCATCCAAACACATCCCTATCATGGTGCTATCTATCCCCCAGCCCACTCCGAAACCCCCTGGGGAGGCCACCGGGGAGACATGGCACTACTTCAAGTGCAATTTCACTTCCACAAAGGCGGCAGCAGCAGCGAGAAAGAGAGCGCATTGGATCTTGTTTATAAATAAAGTCATCCATAAATGATGGGATCTGTCGAGTGTGTGTGAGCGAGGTGCAGGTAGGGGGTGAAGGATGGAGGTGAAAGACGGCCTCTCTCCCTGTATCCCCTTACGCTCGGATGGGCTGCAGACGGATGCTGAGAGGGTTTTGCTCCTGTGGAGGTGGGGTGGGGGGGGACCAGAGGGACTGAGAGCTAGCTTTGGGAGCAGCAGAACCAGTCAGTGTGGCTGTTTGAAGTGGCCTGATCAAAGCTGGCGCTGCTTCGGGTTCTGTTGCACTCGGCAGAGGGAGTGGACCGGGAGAAATCACACAGAGCCACAGTTCTCTGGGTGGGTTTCCTGTCTGCCTGGATGACTGAGGCATTCACTGCTGCTGCTGCTGCTGCTGCTGAATAGAAACAAATGCCTGGTTCAGTGCCAGGGTGCATTAGTTTGTGTCTCTTCTCTTGTTAAAGCCAATTTTCCAAACACATGAGCAGTGTCGGGGTAACATAATGTATTACTGTAATCACATTACTATGCTGGCCTGCTGAACATTATGTTCCTTGTGACACACATTAAAGGTCCAGTGTGTAGGATTTAGGGGGATATAGTGGCAGAAATGGAAAATAATATAATAAGTTTGTTTTGTTTGGTGTAAAACCACCTGAAAATAAGAATCTTTGTGTTTTCGTTACCTTAGAATGAGCCATTTATATCTACATTGAGAACAGATCCTCTTCCACAGAGTCCACCATGTTGCACTTCTGTGTTTCTACAGTAGCCCAGAATGGACAAACCAAGCACTGGCGCTCTATAGGGCCTTCTGCCTTTTCACCTTAGCCACCGAAGTTAGCAGCCTCTCCGCAATGAGCCAAACAGCATAAATGATATAATAAAATTTCAATTTATTCAGTGATTTTACGAGTTTAAATTAACAGGTCCGTATGTTTTAAGGAGAACGATACTTCTGTCAATAATTCCCGATAAAAACCTCCTGAACAATGAACACTGATGGAATTCTAACCGGGAGCTCACACTTGGCACACAGGAGAGATTTAAGCTGGTTGCAGTCTGCGATCCTCACCTCTAGAAGCCACTAAATCCTACACACTGGTCCTTTAAATTTAATCTGAATCATGTTATGACACATTCAATTAAAAGTCTGTATAAACATCTGTCAATCATAATGAAGCATTACTACCATGTTTAAATAGAAGCACACAGGTTTACACACAAAATGAAATGCTTTCAAATAGAGGTTACATTTGTTATATATTATTAATTTAGAATGATGAAGAATAAGTTTGTTTCTCTTTCAATATCTATTAGGGAAAATTATTTTCCGCCCTACTGGCCCATTCACGTGAGAGCTCAATCACATAAATACAGCACAAAATAGCAGAGAGCTCTTTGTTTTCATTAGTAAAATATTCTTTTGACTTTGAATTCACGCTGTGTCCCAGTCAGATCCATCAAAGAACTTGCCCAAAAAACATGCCGTCATCAAACTGTCTGTTATTCAATATAAAACAAAAAAACGTAAAAACAATACAACTCCCAGTTCATCTGCTCGAGCCCCTCATAGTGACTACATTTAGAATCAATAACTTCCTGTGTCAATGGATTTGTATGCATCATGCCATAGATCATGTTACTTCAGGTCAATGAAGACGGAGGGCGCACAATTAAAGCACACTTCCTCCATCTCTTCATACAATAGGCAAAGGCACTGCATTAAATCCCCTGTAGGATTATTTATATGGCCATATGTAGCTGTGTGTTTAACATGGAACAAGAGCGCTGCAGTGCTTTAAAAGTGTGACACAGTTGGCGTTTGTGTGTCTGCGTCCCAGAGGACCACAGTGGGTCAGGTCCCAAGGGTGCCACCGACAAACCTCGTTCACAACACAAAGCCTCGAAGGGTGGGGTGCTGGGTGGGGGGTGGGAAAAGCACAGATGTAAACTTCTCCTTCTGTCTACCCCTTCTGTCCCCTTTTCCCAGTTTTCAATGTAGTGAACACTTGCTGCTCTTATAACATGCTCTAAGGGCAGCCCCCCCCCCCAAACTCGCTTCGACTCCCCCACTGTCTTTGCCCATTGGGCGAAGCAGCTGCTGCGCTTTCCAGTCTTATTGTGTCCCGGCTCCCACCCCAGCGCCCCTCATCTGCCCCCATTACGCCTCTGGTCAGCTGAGAAACAATGGTAGAGGTCATAGGGTCAGCACTGTTGGAATTCCCATACACAAGCCCACTCAATCATACACATGCCCACACACATGTACACATGCACTCACTCGTATCCCTTATACATTTGGCATCCATCTCGTTCTTTTACTATACAATGCATTTTAAACGTGGGAGACCGATATACAGTATAAGACAGCTCAAGTTAAGTTAGTTAAAGCTGCTATAGTCTATATTTTCGTAATAACGTATCATTCGACAATGTGAAAACCGCAGCTCTCCTCCTTTATGCAGCTTTATAGTGAGTTTCAGCTAATTGTTCAGGCTTCGTAAAAAATGAAGGCAGCAATCATGTAAGATATGCACTGATGGGAGTAAAGAAGGAAGTAGTATAAGGAGCAAAAGACCATGTCATGAAGCAGGTTAGAGTGCCCAATTGGTCAAGCAAACACACGACTTTGCCGTCACACTTTTTGTCTTCCATGTGAAACCCAAGTGAATTATTTTAGGGCACATTCTCACATCGTTACATGACATTAAGCACATAAGTAACCTGACGACCCAACCATGTTTTGTTTCCTAAACCTAACCTGTGTAACTTTACATTAAGTATGTAACATTCTGTGGCCCAAACATGATTCCTTTACTAAACCTTTCCTACGTAATTTTACTTTCTTAAACTTAACCCACGTTACTTCACGTGATATATTTTTTGTTAAGCATTTAATGTTTTGACGCCCCATGACTCTTTGCTAAACCTACTTAACGTTAAGTGTGTAACGTTCTGATGTCCAATCATGACTCTTTAATAAACCTTACCTACGTAACTTCATTTTCTTAAACCTAACCTATGTTACTGTATGTTATGCTACTTTACGTTAAGTACATAACCTGATGATGCCTCACCATGATTCTTTTTCTAAACCTAACCTACGTAGATTTATTTTCATAATCTAAGTAGTTTTACATGTGTGTAACTTTATGTTAAGTTGTAACAGGACGACACCCAATCGTGATTCTTTCCTAAACCTAACCTAACCAGTAGGGGGGGCTAATTTGCTGGGTGCTAATTATAAGATATCATACAAACCAATATCACAGGATACAATGCATTGTTTAGCTGTCCCACCACAAAGTTTTGGGTCATTCTCAATGCTCTCACTGTATCATTTCCATCCAAGTTAAGCCGCTTTTTTTCAGCAAGAAAGCTCTAAAAACCAAATGTACACTACCTACCAGCACCAAACAGGGAACAGACACAGTTGGAGACTAGCTGGTGAACACAGTGGAGCATTTAGCAGCTAAAGAGACAGATTTCTCCAACAGAAGCTGGCAGAAACCAAAAACAGAACTAAATGAGAGTGATAATTGGTCTTACATTCATCAGGTAGTCAGAAACACAACTCCAAATGACTGATACAGTTGCTTGGTAACTATATCACTAGATCATATATGTTCGTGTACATGCATGCTAAGTTGTGTATGTGCATCTGTAGTATTGCTGCTTTCTTTAAATCCTCCATTACCACTACCACTGCATTTCATATTATCTTTTAATAAGTGAATCACCAGTGTAGTTTATCAGGTATAGGCTAAACACTGGAAACAAGCACTGGCCAAAATGACCCCGAAAATTACATCAGAATATTAAAGAATGCTAACAATGACAGTATTGTGCACCATTCGTTACAACTCATTCTCATATCTGCCCCTTTGTACGTCTGCCGTCTTAAATGCCTGCCAAGAAAACTGTTTTATATCTTCATTTATCCTTTTATTCTCTGTCAGTCATGATATAGCTCCATTCTCCTCTTCTAGTAGCACGGCATGGCAAGGCTTAAGACAGGGCTTGTAATCTGAGTCAGTGTGAGCTCATCAAAAGCTTTAAGTGCGCTTTTTCTTCACCACATACCAAAAAAACCTTTAATTCTACCAAGTTAATGTTCCCTCCCTAATAACTTATCACTTTGATTATTCCATTGGCACATTAACTAAGTAAAAGCCATATACAGCCTATCAGCAGCGTGCAGTGCATTTCAGCAGTGGACATGCTATTTAAGCAGATTATACACTTTTGCCTGGTGCTCAGCATTAAGCTGACAGTGCATGGGGGCTGAGATGTGGCGAAGGAATGTGTGGTGGCTCTCGGCTCGTAGCTGTATCCATGGTCACATTAACAGGCTCCTCTGACAGGGATAAGAGATCAGAGGGACTGAGAGGCTGTCTCCTCTGGGGCCTCCAAGAAGTGCTTGTTTTATTGTTTATGGGCGGATGGACATGTGGGACACTCAGGACGTTTTGTATGCATGTAAAATGTGCACAACGGCGGGTACATGCCTGTGTGGTGCAGGTGGCAGGCTGCACTTGTGTGTGTGTGGGTATAGGTGTCTGTGGGAGTGTGTGTGTGTTTCTCTGTGTCACCGAGGACAGCAGATATTCCGTGTGGTAATTACAGCCTGTGTGTTCCTGTCAGTGCAGCTGGCTGGCTTTCATGCAGCACTTCTGCCCACCCCCTGCTTAACACGGCCCCTGACTGACGGTGACCTCAACACGGCGCTTGAGATTCCGCCTTGACTAATGGGCTATCAGAGATGGAGAACATCGATGAAGGGAAAGAAAGAGGGGAGGATAAATAAATAGCTCAGAGGAAAAGACAACTGACAGTCCACCTCCAGAGAAGTTACGCTCTCCTGCACATCAACAATTCTCCTCTTCTTAGTACTCTTTGTTTCTTACAGCTACTGTAACATACGGGCAGCCATTTCCTCTTCAGCTTGTTGACCCTTTGTGTAGTAGTCTAAGAATATGTTTCACAGAGTGCTGAGCTCCAGGGATGGAGCACAGCTGCTTGCCTGCTCAAGGACCAAGACCATCCAGCCCAGCAGCCAGGACTGCCGGCTGTCCTCTGGAGTTTCCATAATGTCACACAAACCCACTCAGAGAGCCGAGGTGCAATGAAGTGCAGCACTGTGCGTGAGACCATCATTATTCAAGAAGTTTGGAGCTGGAGACCATTTGCAAAGAGGAAAAGAAGGAAATGCCCGTAACACATAGGGGATTTGATCTTGTAATGCCAAAATAATTAAACTAATTTACAACATGAGGTCTGCATGCGTCCTTATTTCTGTAAGTGCCATTTTATTTATATGCATCCATGTGTGAATATGGAACAATTATGTTTTGTGAGCTGTAAAATACATTTTAGTTATTGTCTAATGGAAACCTGGACATTTAAGTCTCTCAACAGCCCCTCAGTGGCTGTTAAAATAAACCAAATGCTCACTACATTTACATTTTTCTTCTTACTTGAAGTTAAATTGCATTTATTAGTGACGCTCATTATTCCCGATCATGGGAGTGATCAGCTCAGAAGTCACTAAAATCCTCAGCTATAAAATACCAGGTGGTGTGTACGATTTACAGTACCGTGACACACAAAGATTGCACATTCACTTTACCCCACGCAGTGCCTGCCGCTTGATTTCTAATATGCAAAACGTCTTTGTGGGCTCTAACCATTAACTGTAATCCCCGGGATTATCAGGTGCAGCCTGCCAGAGAGGCTGCAGGCTCATCCCAAACCTGATGCCAGGAGGATGAGAGTCATGGATGAGCCGGAATATATTCTCTGTGATTCTGCTGTCAAGTTCATAAGGCCCCCAAGGACAGACCGGTACCGACTTTGTTCAAAAATACTGTCACAGGCATCCCTATAACTGAGGATGGGGACTGGAGACCTGGAACAAAAGCCCAAGTTTATTTGCAGCACTTGCAAAAAAAAAATAAAAATAAATCCAACATGCCAGTTACAAGTCAAACATTATTACAAACTGTACTCTGTGCTCAGCCACCAAATTGAAAAGGGAAACTTCCATTAAATTTGTACGGTGAGTTCTTTTCACAAACACAATAGAGAATGTCACACCTGACATGCCTTCTCATGCTTCAACAAGAGTCAGGCTGTGTTCACACTACAAGCAACACAGCACCAGGCTGCAAGTCATTGTCAATGGAGGCCGGTAACATAAAGGTACAAACTGATGCCCAACACATGCTGCGGACAGATGTGAAGTGCTACAAATCAAAGTTAAGCTGGCTTCACTGTTGTCAGTCAATCCTATGTTTTTGTTTCTAGCTGTGGTACTGTGTTATTTAACTTAGTCAGCTGAAGCTATGCTAGCTTTATCCACATTGCAGGGTACACAGTGATGCAAAGGGGCAGTGATGTTAAAATGGGGCTCAGACATTAATAAAAAGCATAGCCTAGATATTTTTTTGACCAAATACAAACTTGACATTCAGCTGAGGTGCTTTGTGGCAAGTAACAGACACACAGGCAGCTGTGGCTCAGGAGGTAGAGTGGGTCGTCCATTAATCAGAAGATCGGTGGGTTGATCCCTAGCTCCTCCAGTCTGTATGTTGAATTATCCTTGGGCAAGATAATGAACCCCACATTGCTCCCAGTGGCTGTTCCATTGGAGTGTGAGTGTATGTTTCAGCAGGTGACACTTTGTATGGTAGCCCTTGCCACCAATGGGTGAATGTGACATGTGCTTTTGAGCAACTTTTGAGTCCAGAGCAACACTTCAACAGCGACTCGGTGATAAAATAGCAGGTCATGCTTTCACATTGTCACTTGTAGTATGAGCATAGCATCAGAGTCTACAGCCATGCCAGTGGCTCAGTACTGTGAGCTAATTGCTATTGTCAGCATACTAACATACCCACAATAGTGATGTTAAAGTGGAGACAGACAACCCCGTTACCGGTTCTGTTGCTCCGTTACCGGCCTCAGAGCACCATGGCTGGCTTCCAGGCTTTGGGGCACTTCATGGCACTTCTGCCTCTTGTCTTAACCTGGCATTCTTACCAAGATGCGCTCTCAGGTACAGACATATGGCACAGGTGGATTTAACGTGAATTGGTACTCAGTAGTACCAACGTAATTTGATCGGTAACCTTAAACATACTCAGTTCCCTACCCAACCTTTGCAGGTAGGCATGCTAACTTTAACTAATCAGCAGTAAGCACAAAGTATAGCTGAGGCTGATGGGGATGTTATCAGTTTTGCAGTCTTGAACAAATTGAAGTTTTGTGGCACTAGATGCAAAGTCAGAGGATCAACAAAGTGATTACAATTCATCCTATGGGGGACATGAATGCATGTACCAATTTTCAATCCATCAAATTTTTGAGATATTTCACTCAAAACCACACATAAAAATAGCATGGTGTCACCAGAGGACAAGCCAGATGATCACTAAAGTCATTAGGATACATCCACTGGGGACCATAAATGTCTGGTTGTTGAGATACAGTATCTCAATCTGGTCCAAAGTGCTGGAACAAGCAACCAAAAGACCAGCATTACCATCCCTTTTCAGCCATATGGCTAAAAACAGCACCTTCGTCATTACCAGAAAAATTTTGTTTATGTGAATTAATAGGAATGAAAATGCCTTACAATATACTTGTGTCTTCTGTGACACCATGGTAGCATTATATAAATTACTACATCAAAACTATAGGAACTTGAGCTGAGATAATTAACCAATGAATCAACAAATGTTTTCATCTTCCTAAATATGAGAATTTTGCTGCTTTTTTCTTTTTCATATAATCAAAAACTGAGTATTTTTGGACTGTTGGTCAGGGGAGAGTGTAATTTACCCCAGTTGGTGGGTAAGAGGCCACTTTCCAAACTTCTTAATGTATGTGTTTGTTTAATTACCAGGGCACAAAGCAGTTATTTAAAGTTACAGTATTTCACAAACATTGCATCTTCTGTTTACTCATTACCCGAAACTGTCATGCCGTTTTCCCCCAGTGCAGGGGAGTGCCTTCCAGCCTGCTATGCATCATCAAAACAGGTTTCGTTTAGGCAGTTATTGCCCTGGGCTGGTTAGGCAAAGAGCGGCAGCAACTTTCAGGGCTTAGGCTCGGTGCATACATTCAGCCTTGTGAACAGCAGTTGAAAGGATGTCGTCATCCTCCCTTCAGGATGCAGGCAAAAATAAACAAAAGGTATATTTAGTATCTGTGGTTAAATATGCAGCTCCATTTCCAGCTGGTTGCAACCACCTAAAAACAATCTCATTCTCCAATTGCAAATTGTTGAGAGAAAAGAGAAATAAATGCTGGTTTTAATTATTTAACAGTGAGTCTAACATTACGGTCGTGATTCACAGAGACCAGGCTGTAAGAGCCCAGAGCAAATAATGTTACAACATGTGATCAGCGTGCTTGCTACTCAGGTCAGACAGCACTTTCTGAGTAAACTCTGGCTCCAGTGAGCTGTAGGTTTGAAGGCAAAGATGTGTCTGTTGATTTTATTTCTGCTCTGCGTTGTGATTGTAGTTCACTCATTCTCTATTAAAGATTAATCAAGTGGAAAGTGTCGAGGAACAGAAAGCCCGCTGAACTCAGCGTGTTTTTACAGGCCTGTGGAAGCCCTACTGGTCCAGCGCACTGAGAATGTGGAGTTTTTAGAGAGCATAAAGACACCAGGAATGTTGGAAAGTTGGTATGAGAGGAGGGAGACAGCCAGACCGTGACTATGAGGTGGCACTGGGAGTGGCGTTACACACTTGCAGTGTCTTGTTATCGCCTCTCAAGTCAAAACAATCACACCTCTGACTGTGAAAAGTCGAGACAGCTTTGTCACGAGAACTGATCCACAAAAAACATTAAAGCTCAATAGAGAAAAACGGGCTTTGAAACTTGTGTGAGGGGTAATTTTTACAGAATCTCTTATAATCTGTGACATTTCCCGATAAATAAATGCTTTTCGGCTCCCTGTCACCGACTGTGCAGCACAATGGTACGTCAAACTGTAGCCAGTTCATGAAAGCTTTTAAATTTGTTGTTGTGAACACCCAGTGTCAGGCAGGTCTATTGCGGGAAAAATACTCCACTGCACAGCAAGTGATGCGTTTCATGTTCCCAGCAGCAGCTACAGCACTTTGTTTGGAAATAAATAAGAGGAAAAAAACTGGGCTGTTACAATGGGAAATTATAGCCAACATCGCTGATCGGTCAAAGACACTCCACAGAAACTCAGATTGCATTGACAGAACTTCTCAGGATAAAGAGTGAGAGACACGTGGTTTGAATGACAAGCGCTCTCTGGGGCGTACAGTGGGAAAGAAACACCACAGCATGAGCTGATTAGTTGCAAAGATGTCAGCAAAAGAAGAAAGAAAAACAAGATTCCTGTGGATTGCCACTTGAAAGCACACTCCAGCATGACTAAACAGAAAGTAAGAGTTCCAGTTCTCATGTGAGAATCAGGTCAGGCATTAGAGAGGAGAAACAGAAAGAGACGTGAGTGCACTGCTGTAGGAAGTTCGGGGAAACCCAGCCTGTCATGACTCGGACTTGTTAGAAATAGCACGCACACCTCTTAGCAGAGTATTAGTCTGAGGCCAAGGCTCGAGGGAATATTTCCCAGGCACCCTTACCATATTGGGAAGAGAGGAAGAGTGCATCAGTGCCTTGGGCTCGGTAAAAAAACCCTGACTGGTGTAAGTGTCGACAGTAATCACTAATGGCCCTCAGACAAGTTATCACCGAGCCACATTGACATTTTGACCACTTAACAGCTTTGGTTGCTTTAAAAGTCCATTAGGGCACAGATACGTGCAATGGTAACAGACTACAGCATCTTTCACCATGTGGCAGCATATAATATAGATACAGTCATACACAGATATAATGATTTTTCTCATTGGAATTCCATTCAATCGCTTTCTAATTGACTTAATTCTCCAGATGGTCCAGAGCTGAATGCAGGGCAGAATACAAAACGCAGCCGAAAGTTGCCCTATGGTTTCCAGAAGCCATAATACCTCCCTGTTTCTGTTTAATGCTTCTTAAAATACCCATTCATTTAGTGCTGCAACACAAACACACACATATGCAGAGACATACAGATTCACACCCGGTAATGACCTCAATTAGATAAACACCTCACCACTGTTCTCACCCATCCTGCAAGGACTAGACCTTGTGGAAGAGCCAGAATTAATGAGACCAAACTAATCAATGGCACAGCAACGAATGCTGGGAGCATTTTTAATGGCAATACACATCTAACCACGCAGGGGAAACGTGAACCAGGCGAGGCGCAAGCTGTTTAAAGAGCCATGCCTCAGATAGCGATCAATATTGCTTTGTGAACGGAGCCGGACCACAGCAGGCAGACTTCACCAGCAATTAAAAGGGAGACAATACTTTATGTGAAGAGGCTGAGAGCTCGGTTGTCAGATACAAAACAGCTGTATTTTGGGGAGAATGGGATGCATCTTCGGAGGAGTAAGTGGAGGATCGACTGATGCAAATGTCGGGTCGAAATTGAACTGTCCAGTGTGCTGTAGACAGCGTGGAATACAATTGCTGCCCCCCACCCTAGGGAGAATAATTGGAGACTTACATTAGTGTCTTTAAGAGGCTGAGGTAAAACAGTTGTACCTTGTGAAACTAGACAATATAAGGTATCCACTGACACCAACCATACGAGCATAGCTTGTCGGAAAGAGGGCCAACTAGGGCTCCAAGTTTAGGCTAAATTTTGCCAAGGTCACAACTTTCCCTTTAAAATCTCATCTCAAGATACCTCTATACCTCAACAGCATGATAGTTTTCCAGAAAATCAGCTTTTTGTTTTGGTGTGCCACCCTGAGATTTTTATTCGCCCCATCTGGCCACCCCTATGAAAACTTTCTGGGGCGCCACTGGGTGCAGCACAATTCATTTCCTCTCAAAAAAGCACTTTGTTGATATTGTGTCAAGTTTTGTTAAAGCGGGTACGAAGAGGGAAAGCTCCGTCGGCATTGCTCCTCATTTAACATCCACTACCATGATAGGTTCCTTCACTTTGGACTCCCTTTGAAAGCTCAGCACTGTCGTGACAGTTTGCAAGAAGGTAAATCCACAGGCCAGAGTTTACCAAAGTTTAACTCTAAGCCAGAACGTGTCACACGTTTACTTTCCCTCCATGAGTGAATCCACTCATCGCAGCCATTCCATTGAAACAAATTGATTCCACTCTGTTATAAATGATGGTGTGACCATGACTAAGAGCCTGGGCCTTTCACTGCTGCTGCTGCTGCTGCTGCTGCTAGTGTTCATGGGAGAAATAATAACAATAATAATAAAACAGCGCTAGAAAAGGGGAGCTGTCAGAGGAAAGGGGGTGAAGCAATAAAAAAAATCCAAATCTAAAAGAGGAACCATGGGAGACATGCTATTTTCTTCAGATGAAAGCCTTTTTCATCTAAGTGCGAGCCAATTATTTTTCTTGTTGAGAGAAAATATGAACATCTGTGTTTGCTGTGAATCAGTGAATAATGGCATACCACACAAGGACCTCTGAACGCACACACAAACACATACACACACAGGAGCACACACAGAAGTACCATACACACACAGACGCATTAGCCCTGTGGGTTGGGTGACGTCATGTTTGTTGTGGGGCAGGCGGCTCCTGGTTGAAGATTAAAGACTAACACTGCCAAAGGTGGTTTAGGGTTTTAAAGATGGACAGAAGCACAACATTCCCACCACATCATTAGGCTTTTACAGCCCAGAGATAAGGAACTCTTCTAAGCTGTGGCCCCAGGTCCCGGAGGACCCTGACCCCTGACTGACAGGCTCAAGCAGATTTACTCCTCGGGTCAGCATGAGGTCCAAGTAAAAACAACATTCTTTCACTGACTGATCATGTAACACAAAAATAGTCTCGTCATCTCTCCCGGAAGATGGTTTTAGGTTTGGGAATGTTTATGGTATAAGAAAGAATTCTCCCTGGGAAGATCCCATATTCAGTCCTGTGACTGGTCAGCCGTGTCACTGGTCAGAGAACTGACAGGAGCCTCTCGGCTGAGATGACCATGATGAGATGCAGATCACAGAGCAGTTAATCCATCCATGCTGACAAGACTTGGATGAAGTGGACCATGGCTTTCTGCGCAGGAGTCTCACTGATGCCACTGCTGCCCGGTGGCCAAAAATACTTCCCCTGGCCGAAGCATGTTCATACACAGAAGCCCAGTCACACAGGAAGTCATTAAAAGGACAATGTAAGGATGATCTGTCACCAGAGAAAGTTCAGTTGTGATGGCGCAACACTGCACACACAGATTCCTATCTGTGGAACAACAGGGTTTGAAACTGACGTCACCAAAGGCTGTTTTTCTGACCATATCAGCATGTTTCAACTTGACGTTTTTAATGGCTTGGTGTTTTTACTCGGAGAGGAAAAAGCTCCTGAAACAACATTTTCAAAATGACAAGTCACTAAAACTGTAGTTGAAACCTCGATGAATGAATCTGAAAAGAAACTTGAATGAATTTCTTTCATGGGTTGAAGGAGGCTATCTTTATATCAATGATTCTGTACCAGCAATTTGAAGGGAATAAAACTTAATATCACATTGTCAGCTGAAACTGAGGCAAAGGAGGAAACTCGAGCAGACAATACGTCAAATATCTGGCCAATAAGTCAGCAAACCACTGAGAACACTCACTGGTTATGCAGTTACTGGTCCCTTCAGGCCCATCCTGTCTCAATTATCCACGCCCTCACCCATTCCAACCCCTACAGTCTCCTGACCCTGTGGCCAGAGCATGGGAAGAGCCAGCCACACACAGTGTACAGCACAGGAAGGAATGCAAACACAAGACACCAGACATGGAGCTGGCACCGAGGTCTCCAGCAAACACAACAATCATAAATAGCAGATGCACCGAGCTAAAAACAAAAAAAGAATCTCGCAAACAAAAGACATCCATCTGAAGTTGGCAAGGTCAAAGCAATTTGTCAAAGAGATGACTGCTGGAAAAGTTGCAGGGGGGAGTTGGAGGCAGTCCTCCCACGGTCGCAGCCAGGGACAGGCACCATGGCAGGGGCTGGGAGGGGATTGATTTGATGTCAGCCTTTTAAGAGAGACAGTGCAGGCAGAGATATGAAATTGTCTTACCTGACGTGTCCCACATATTCAGCTCAATCCGGTGCTTGTCTATCTCAAAACTGGCTGTGTAGTTTTCAAACACCGTGGGCACGTAGTTCTGAAAATAAGGGATTTATTTTAGTTATCCAATTAAGACGGACAAGATAAGCCTGTGTTTACACTGCCACAGGCTTCAGGTGGGGCAAGAAAATCACATTTGAAAAGATGCAGCAGATAAATAAAATAATGCCAGGCACATTTCACAGAAAAGCTGGCATTGTGATCCCTTTTGGGGATATTTTAGAAATATGGTGATATTATAGCAGGTGAAGACAACGCCTTAAAGTTTTATGGGCAGCACTGCAGACAATAAAAAGTCAATTGAGACATTACAGGACTATTACAGTGATTTTACAGGCAGTCATCACAGCTTGCTCTCCAGCGCTTGTCTTCATTTAACATTTCTGTCTTTAGGCAGGTGGATGTAACCTGCTGAACAAGTAGTGCTGAAGTTGAACTGCATTGCATTTCAATGGCAGTGCTCACTCATTCATAAACTCCTGATCTCATTGTTCTCCAAATGACAAAACACTCAAGTTGAGACTTTTGACAGACCCACCTCTGGATAGCAGTCCTTGGCAAAAACGTGCAGGAGTGCCGTTTTCCCACACTGCGTGTCCCCGACCACCACAATCTTACAGCGGCTGCCTAGACTGTCCATGGTTTGTCCGTCAGAGGTGTGCTGTTGACGCGAGGATGGATTGCATCCAGCATCCAGCATAGGAGACGCAGCGGAACACAATACGGGGAGGAAAAATGAGCAAATACATGCGCCGACCCGGTGCGCTTTATCCAGCTGCTTCTGCCTGACGCACAGCTCCCTGGTCCCGCTGATAGACTCTGTGTGTCTGACTGGTCGGCTCCCGAAACCACAGAAAGGACGCGCACTCGCAGCCCTCCCTGGAAACTCCGGTAGTTAGATTACTAGCCACGCCTTCCCAATATTCGCGTCTGGATCACATCACTCAGCTGTAATAGGCTGCTCTTATGGGAAATAAAGGATCTGTGGGGCAAACAGTTTATTGTGACATCATGCTGTTTGTTTTTGCCTCTTATGGCAATATTCTTATTCTTTTAATATCTCAGTCATATTGCCAAAACTACATCAGAGGGATCAGAGAGTTCATGGAGAAAAATTCTACCTCCTTTTCTATCCGTGTAATATCTATATCATATGACCTTAGGAACTTTATATTTGAGAACAGGGGCGTGGGTTTTGTGTGTGTGTGTGTGTGTGTGTGGTGGTGGTGGGGGGGGGCATGAACAAGAGGTTTTGGGGGGTTTCCACCAGAAAATTCTGCACTGCAAACACTGAATTTCCTGCATTTTGGTGAATGTTTGTGCACCACTTTGTGCCTTTTCTGCATCAATTTATTGTGTTTTGTCAAAATAAAAGTCCTCTGCCAATGCACATGTTGTAAATATTGAGGGGGGGCTGTGTCCACTGAAATCAGCACCTATGTTTGAGAACATCAGAATCATGTAGGACAGAATAACGAGTCGATTCTTCAAATATCAGAATGTGACTCCATAAAGAGCACTTAATATTTGACCTTGTATGTTAAACTTCAGGTCCAAAACATCACTGTAATGTTGCTATAAATGGCAAGCACTATTATCCAAACTCAGCAGAGCCCTTTGAGACCACATGGATGGCACTTAAACTTCTTTAAGGCTCTTATATTCCTATAAGAAGCTTGCCAGTGGTTGCACTCAGTAGTTATGAGAGGTATACATGGGTGAATAGATTTCAATAAAACCATGAAAGCAGCCAAGGACTTTTACTGTGGTAAAATCAGACATTTATGCCACAAACTGATGCAGAAAAGGCACAATTTGATGCATGAAAATTCATCAGAATGCAGGAAATGTAGTGTTAGACACTCAAAATGTTCTAGTGGAGGACACCAACATCCCCATTTCATATGTGCCCCTTGTGCCAAAGCAAAACCTTGGATATATATGATATTTTTGAACTGATGTTTCATAATCTTGTACACATTTTTTAGCCTACTTGTTGGCCAGCAGTGACTGGATGTACCTGCATGCACAGCTTGTGTATAGGTTTACTGTAACCTGAAACAAACAAAATGCACTGTAGTGGGAGCAACTTCATATGTACTGAAACCAGTTTCTGCAGTGTACTGGGTATATGTCTTGTTCTAATTAGTGAGTTCATCGCTTTCATTTATCACTACAGTGAAGAAGTCACACTCCTCTCAGTGATCAGGATGTAAGGTGTTAATTTCTCCTCTGCAGTTGAAGATGCTGTGATGAATTGCTCTGCAGGAGGGATTATCATGTGTTTAAGTATATGATGGGAGGAAAACCGTTTGAATTAAATGTGTCATCCTTTTAAGAAGCAAAATAGAGAGTTTAATATGCCAGAAATAGCCTTTAAAGTAGCTGTAATATTCTAATCAGAAGAAGTGACAGTGTGTGTGATTATTTTTTCTCTTACTGCTTTCCCTTATTATTTAACTGTTGATAGTGGGGTTTGTTCGCCCTGTAATGATCACTGACTAAAGACCTATTTTTTTTCCCCATCATTGTTGGGACAGCAGAATAAATACTCTGCCTATTATGCTTCTTGATTTAGTGCCAGCATGACCTCCTAATGGAGATACAATAAATGCAACCTACACAGATAAAATAGTCCATCAAATTAAGTAGTTAGAGGTGGCTGAGTTGCCTTTATGGCTCTCATCGCCTTGCGTTTAGTTGATGTCCCTTGTAAGTGCCCCGCTGAGGAGTTATTGGTTTTGTGAATGGGATAATTAAATGACGCGGAACCACGTGCCACAACAGGCCGGCACTGTTGAGTCATGTTTTCTCCACTGAAGACCGACACTGCCACCCTGTGGACACAAATGGTATTACATTACATTCAATTTACAAGTGGCAAATAACTTTTAAGCATATAGAGAAACAGGAATATCAGGAGGACAATAATATATCTCAATCCAATACAACAGACATGCAAAACTTAACACTACCTGTACTTGTCACGTTACTTTTGTGGTATCGTTGGGTTGTTGGGAGTGTCCTGCTGTTATTAATGGAGGAAGAACTCAGCTCCTTTACTTAAGTAGAAGTTATTGATACAACAATGTAAAAATACTCCACTACAAGTAAAAGTTCTGCATCCATACTTTAGCAGAGTATTATCAGATAGCATAGGAGTATTATTAGCTAAATGTAAGTTACTGTAGGCCTTAAGTATCAAAAATGAAAGTAGCTACTCATTCTAAAAATGGCCCCTGTAACTGCAATATTATTATAGCCTATATTAGGGCTGCAACTAACGATTATTTTCATTGTGGACTAAGCATTTTATCCAAAATGGTGAAAAATGTCAGTCTGTCTCTCCCAAACCCCAAAATTATGTCGTCTAATGTCTTGTTTCGTACTCACGCCAAAGGGTTTTAGTTCACTGTCATGGGAGAGTGTGTAAAGCTGCCAATAGTTAAACGTAAGAAGCTGCAGTAAGAGTATTTTGGGATACTTTTATAGTACTTTTCTATGAAAATGACTCGAACCGATTAGTCGACTACTAAAATAGTCACTGATTATTATAATAGTCGATTAGTCATCGATTAGTTGACTAAACATTGCAGCACTATCCTATATGACATCATTTAACTGTTCATACTGATGCATTAATAGGCCTCCGTAAGCAGCATTCCAGCAGTCGGGCCCCTTCTAAATGGTCTACAAGAAACTACAAGAAAAACGCACAGTCTTTTTTTTTTAAGATATTTTTTGGGGCATTTTGCCTTTAATTGATAGGACAGTCAAGTGTGAAAGAGAGGGAGTGATTAATTGATAGGACAGTCAAGTGTGAAAGAGAGGGAGTGACATGCAGCAAAGGGCCACAGGCTGGACTTGAACCCGGGCCACTGCGGCAACAGCCTTGTATATGGGGCGCCTGCTCTATCCACTAAGCCACTGACGCCCCGAAAAATGCACAGTCTTGAACAATGCTTTGTATTTTATAGGATAATATTTGAATATATGAAGGTAAAATCTTAATCTGTTAACTAACTTGTAACTCAAAAATGTAGTGTTTATGTAGCGGAAGTGTAAAGTAGCATTGAAATATTCAAGTAAAGTAAGATGGTTGCAGTTAGTGAACAATATATCGGTGTGTGGTGTGAAAAGATTGTGCAGTTTCACCAGTGTGATCGTGGCTGCAGCTGCTGTGGAATTTAACCTATATTGTATGTCTATTGTATTTTTTGATTATGTTCATTCTACCATTGACTCCATGAGAAGCATCAGCTTTATCTTGTTGCTCCTGCCATGGTGTCATTTTAGTACAATTGTTTGAGTCTTGTCCTTTTTGTCTGATTAGTAAAGTTACACTGAGGAAGGCAGTTGTGTGTTTATAATAAATAATCAGTTGCATGCACATCCTGCAGGGGTTTGGATATAAGAGCTCTTGTTTGGTTGCTGATGTTCTTAATAGTGCATATGTTGATATTTAGTGCAGTTTATTTTTAGTCTAATGTTTACTCAAAGTACATGTTTACTGAACTACCTTTAAACTTTTGTCTAAGTACATTTTTACACAAGTACTTTTTATTGCTTGAGTTCAGTATTCTAGTAATCCCTGCTTGTTGCTGTAGAGTTTTTCTAATTTAATTTCTCACTGCTTTTAGTGGAGCAGGCAAAATTAATTTCAGCTCTGTTACATTAGAAGGGTGGCACACATTTTAAAAGCACATATCTTAAAACCTGGGGAGACTAACCATTTGGGGCAAGAGAGAAAATACTGTGTGCGCTTGTGAGATTTGGGGGAACTAACCCTTTAGTTTCAAAAGCACTCCTTTACCCATGAGAACAGCAGGTGGCAGTATGCATTCATTACTAGAGGGTTACAGGTTTTGGTATATTTTGCCTCAGGGCCACCCTGACCTTGTGAGACACAGACAAAAATATTCCATTTCTAATATATATTTGACATTTCCCATATCGCTTTAAATTAATTTCCCTTAATGCTCACAGGAAGTTCTGCTACTTGGATCTAATACCTCTGGTCAGTTGGTTCTCTTGTTAAGGACATGAGGGATAAAGATGCCACATAAGGAGGCAGTGTCGGTGAAAGTCAATTGCACTCCACATATCTACTAAAGGATTTACCTAAATGCTTACTTACAGTAAATGCTAGGTGGATTACACTGACTCTCATGCTGACTACTCAACACAGTCCGCTGCATCTGCCAGCAAGTTGGTGTAGCGTTCTGCATTCCCATTGCCTGTATATTAGTACGTGCTAAGAGATGCTTTGATGGATATGCTACTCAACCAATAAACTCATCAGACCCGTGTGTGAACAGAGCAGAGATGCCAGCGCCAGATCACTCAACAAAAGGGTAAATGAAAAAGAGGAAAAATATATAAATGACACGAGGGAGAACTGGGAAGGAGCCAGTATGCAGTGACTTCTGGCTTCAGAGCATTCGGTGTCTGTACACTTGCCAAGAAGACTGAAACAAGCAAAAATTCCTCCAGACTCTGCATTTTAATTTTAACATCTGCAAATTAAATATGCAGTGCATATATGCTTTGGCACCAACTGTACTAGGACTATGTTAAATTGAGATTTATTTGAATGATCCGATAAGGATTTCTAAAACCTCCAGATTGGCCTTTTAATATGCCTTTTCAGTAAATGTGTGAAGCTTTAACCCAGTCAGCCATGCGTGGCCAGCCTTTGGTTCTCCGTGAGAGACTTATGAACCTCAGTTGAATCAAAACATGCCAGAAGTTGCTCCACCGCCAGGCCTAATGGCAGACGTCTGGTTGCACTTTGGATTTAAAAATCATGAAAACAGAAAAGAGCTGTACAAAAGCCATATGCAAGATGTGCAAAGATGGGGTGAAATAAAGCAAATGTCCTAAACTATTTACGAGATATCACCCATATACGCAATCTGCAAAAACATCTAATCTGTAAACAAAATCACCTAAGGAAGACATTTGCATTATTGTGACTGACGTTTCCCAAATCGAATTGATATTGTATCAAATAAAATCGGCGTGCGACCTTGTGAATCCAAAACAAACTGATAGGGGAAATCAGTGGCACTACCCAACCAACCACTGATTTTCTTCATTGCCCCCATGCAGTACAAGTTCGGTGGGATGAGAAAGATGAAAATTGTAATGCTGTGATGCACCTGTGGTGGCAGGAATGAGCACATTTACTTATTCACTGAAGTATTTCCATGTTATACTTGTTTATACTCATGTTTCACTACATTTTAGAGGAACACGTTGTGCTTTTTTACTGTACTGTATGATAGCTATATACTGTATACATGGTAGAGATACTAGCTGTTGTACTTTGTACTGTCATGAGAGGACGTATAATTAGTCGATAGTGGGTGAAAAGGCTTGTGTGGAAGGACTATGGATGTGCAGAGGCTTTAAGATTTTACTTACAAACTATACAATAATTGAATGACATACGATGCATTATTATTGCTTACACTATCAAACAGTATAAAACAGATGCTCACGGGTCATTTTTTGCAAGTCCAAATCAAGTCTTAAGTCTCTTATGGTTGTAATGTACATTCTATAGTTAGAATTCGCTCCGCCTTGAGCAGCTTCAACATCATGAGGCTGCTTATACACTGAGGTTTAACACAGTGGTTCTTAAAGGTCCAGTGTGTAGGATTTATCGGGTATATTGGCAGAAATGGAATATGATGTTCATACCTATGTTTTTATTAGTTTATAGTAACCTGAAAATAAGAATTGTTGTGTTTTTGTGACCTTAGAATGAGCCATTTACATCTACATAGGGAGCAGGTCTTCTTTCATGGATCTATAAAGAGACCTGGATACAGTGTTGGAGGAGGGACCCCATATTTTCCAATGAAAGTTGATCAGTGGTACATTTTGCACTCCGCTAACTAGAGTGGGGATATAATGGTTCAATCATGCAGCTCTTTGAGACTTTACAAATGTTATTTGATCAAATGGATGAAATTCTCTCAGTGAAATGAGTCAAACTTTATCCACAGATTAACAGATGTCATTTTTAACATGTAAGTCTATGGGAAAAGGTGTTTTTGAGACACAGGGCATTACATGACACACGCATTTCCACTACTGACCACTACAAGAAATTGGCTTCAAAGCCCAGCCCACTTCCTGGGGGCCTGGTCCTCCTCCTCTGAGTCTGCTGTTGTTTCTACAGTAGCTCATAATGGACAAACCAAACACTGGCTCCAAATAGAGCTATTAGCATTTTTGTGTAGGCTACCATAGTTCCCCTACAGGCTTGGCCAAGGAATTTCAGTTGGGTGCATTTTGCAACCTCACCACTAGATGCCACTAAATCCCGCACTCTAGACCTTTAACCCCAAGGTCGGCACTTTCAAAGTGATCATGACAAAAATCTTAGGCATCACACGATGGTTAAGATATTACAAAAAAATATCTGTGCTATATAAATGATGCTCGTCTGTATGTGACTTTTTAAAGCTAAATATTGGACTGTTTGACTTCTTCAGACCTCTATAAACAATTCAAACAATCTAAAAAGGCAACAGATTTTTTTTTTAACTTTCTGGAATCAATAGACATAAAGAGGTTGCAAATAGAAATGGGCTGTGACCACTGGTTTAGCAAAGCAGCAACACTGAAAGCAATTTGGCATCTTCTCAAGAACGCTGTAATAATGCATGAAAAAATAACATTTACCTGTGTGTAAGAAACTGAATGGACCAATAAAACATTCAGGCACGTTAATACTTTCAGTAATAAGCAGGTAAGTCACCATAGCTACAGACTATGAAAGTATTCACATCTGCAGTAATAATTTATGCAGACAGCATGTGTGGGATTTGTTATAAATCCCAGTATTTGCTTGGTTTTAATGGAAGTGAAAATATCAGTGTGTTTGTATTTCAGACACACACATCCTCAGAGACCGTCCAGACTCCCTGCAGACTCTATTTGCCTGGCAGAGTGGTGACACAGTACTTTATCCAGGCCAAATTACACCACTGAGCAACATTATGCATTCGGTAACCTACTTAGACAAAAGAGGAAGTCTCCAAACTACACCAGGTGTCCAAGGCAGTGCATCTCTGTTACTGCATCCTATTCCTGCGCTCCTTTAACCGCAGCCATTTCCCGTGATGGATACATTTTCAAAGCCTGTTTAGCTGCTGGAACATGCTCTGAAAATTTCTCCTTGGCCCCACAGTGAAACTATTATAGAAAGCGTTTGCAGTATGCTTCCCTCCTAATCCTTTTTTCAGACTCCAACCTGCAGTCCAAGTCATTTTCCTGACTGTGCTCTGCTGGTACATTACCATACTGGCCCTGTCAGAGCTAATGAGGAGAGGAGCCACTCTGCGAGCACCCACAGCATACTGATGTATATTCAGAGTGGCTCAGTGCGGTTGGTTGGGAAGAACAGACAATCTGCCTTGTAACATTTTGCCCATGTCAAAGCGGCAGATCAATAATGCCTGCATCCTACATCATTAAGCCCCTGTGGGATATTGATCGGGACACTGCCGACTTTGGCCCCAGAAGTGCTGAGTGGTACTTTACGGCCACAAGGTGTCTCACCACTCCTCTTGTGGTCACATCTCTCTGAATGGACACTGGGCTGGTCCTCAGCTCTACAGGCACAGAGCTGGAAAATGTGAGCAGACTCTGGTTTGTGACAAATATAAGACACACTGCATCTGTAATCACAAAAGTTTAGCAATATATTTTTATCACAAATAATATAATGCTCTTCATGAGAGGCCCTGTCCCATGTGTACTAGCTTTAGATGGAGAGGTCATCCCGCCCTCTGGCTCCCTGCACAGAAGCTGAAGAGCACAAAGCAGGTTATATCGTTTAATCAAAACCTGGCGTGACCTCAACACAAACTCATATTTTTCTGAGCTGCCTGCTCAGGGAAGTTATAACAATGAGCCATACGCAGCCCCAAAGTTCCTGCAGATCTTAGGCAGCATAAACAGACACTTCCTCTGGCTCCTACGGTTCTAGCAACACACACCTCACTGTTGAACAGGCAGAAATGATCACATTTGCTCAAAGAAATATCAGTTTATTAATTGTGTCTGCTGTTTGATCACATCTGAAGGACAGAGGCACTGTCATCTGAAGATATGTCACAGTCAGACCAAAAAAAAAGATAAATCAACATCCAGTGTTAGAGCTTATAGTGTCTCTCAATGATTAAACTCTTATTTGGCACGCTGCCTTCTGCTCTCATGATATATCAGCATTTTAATTTCTGTGCAGACTTGCAGTAAACACATTTTGAAGAGAGCTTTTCTAGGGTTGGCTTCACTCTATTTGCCTTTTAGCCATAATGGACATTTTTGCAAATCACCCTTCTGCTTGATGCAATATAGGCTTATCTTATAGCCCTACCCAGACAGACCAAGCCCACCCAATCACAGACGCCAATTCCTTGGGTTTCATCAGCTCTCCGTGTTTTCCAGCCTGCCTCTGTCTCGTCCCACTCACACTCTCTGTCAGAGCTCGGCGTTGACAGCCACTGGCCACTGATCAGCCCACTTTGTCGGGGTTTGTGTCTCCATGCAAGACTGCTGAGAAAGAAGCTCTGACTCTCGCATATTCTTTTATTCTCAAGTCAAGCAAACGCAACAAAACAACAAGCCCGTCCACGGCACCAAAAGCACCAGAAGTGGAAGAAAAGCCTTCAAGTCGTTTTCTAGACTCATTACTGTCTCACAGCTCCCTGCACGATGTCTGGAGAGGACGCACCTGCCGAGCAGCAAAACGCCGTGGACCAGAAGCAGGAGACCAAACCCGCCGAGGAGCCCAAAGCCGAGGCACCCAAGACGGAGCCTGCACCCGCCGCCGCCGCCGAGGCAACCACCGAGAAGGTCCCCGAGGAGGAGACGTTCTCCTACCGCGCGCTGGTGCTCACCGGCTATGGGGGCTATGATAAAGTGAAGCTGCAGGTGAAGAAGGGCAAGCCGGCGCTCAAGGCTGGCGAGGTCCTGGTGCGGGTCAAGGCTTGCGGGCTGAACTTCGCAGACCTGATGGCTCGGCAGGGGCTGTACGACCGGCTGCCGTCCCCGCCGGTCACCCCGGGAATGGAGTGCTCTGGGGTGGTGGAGGCTGTGGGGGAAGAAGTGACGGACAGAAAAGTAAGCACACATGGCTCTCAGCTTTGTCCTGTCACTTTCAGTCTCATTTTACAGTGAATGTTTTATTGTTTAAGTGATGAATATTTGCCTGGCTTCGTTTTTGGTGCTACATCTGGATATGGGCGTGTCAGGCTGTGCTTGCTGCTCAGGCAGTGCTGGTGCTGTGCAGTTTCATGACTTAATGAATTTAATGCCTTTATAGCCTATTGGGTCAGATAATTCACACAATAATAGGTTGATAATAAATATTGATCTGTAGTTTATGTTTGAGCTGCAATCGCTGCCCATCCATTAATTCACTCGTGCGTAAAGAGACAGCTGTTGTTATCTCAAAGTGGAACGCAATAAAGCCTGTGTGTGTGTTCATGTTGTATTGTATGTGTGCAGAAGAAGCCCAAAGTGTGTTAATGACACGAGTAGAGTACAATGAAGCCAGCAGCAGGCGTCGCCCCTCTTGTCTCCCCGCTTTTCCAAAATTGCGCTGAACGGTGCGCACTTAGATTGAGCAACTCCAAGTCCCAAATAGTCGCTGAGATGGAGATGGATTCTTTGTTCTTATGCAACATGAGTGTTGAAAGTCTAAAGTCGTAATAGACACATGCAAATCCGCGGGATGCTTTCCGCCCTTGCTGCACCTACGCTGTATGTACTGCGCTTTGATGTGTGCCAAGGCGCGGAAAGCTGCGTCAAGTCAGCAAGAGATAGCGGCAGTGAGACCGGAAATTAGACTGCAGTGCCTTCAAAATTAAAGCCTCGAACAATTGCCTGAGTGTTTCCTTTATATTTTAATGATGTTAAAGGAAGTGAAAATGAAAATATGTGCTACATATCGAAATGAAGAAGGAGTAATGAGTATGTTAAATGTTTGTCCTACAGGACGTGCAGCATTTGGTCATATATAGTGCACATGTAAGTTATTGATCTGCAGTGTCTCATCCTGCTGAGGCCTTTATGGCTCCAAATGTAACTGTAAAAATGACGTTTTGGGTGAAGACACGATAGAAAAGGCCACCTCAGCTTAAACTCGCTACTCCTACTTTGCATGTAAGATGTTAATTAATAAGATACTTTATTGTGAAAGCGATCGCCACACGCCACAGTCATTAATATGGCTGACTTGACACCGGTGGCGGAGACCGGAGTCACCGACGCCTTTTGTTACCGGGAGCGGCGGTGGCGCACAGACTCACCGAGCGGAAAGGGCGAGGCGCGACGCAACAGACAGCGTGGTGTGAGGAATAGGATCACTCGCCCTCTTTGTCAACACAGAGCCTATCGCCTCTGTTGTGTTCAGAAAATATTTACAGCCATAAATACATCGATCAAAGCTCAAACCCGCTCTCGACAATGAAGCCAAGTCAATTAAACACTCATAATAAAAAACAGATTTTCTTTAATGCTCAGCCACAAGGAATGAAGTGGTGACAGCAAGAGCGTTATTTGTCGCTTTCTAACATTGCTTGATGAGTCACACGGGCCTATATGTCTGTCTCCTGGCTGCATGGCATCACCACGGTAACGCCTTTGTAAGGCAATTAAACTACAAAGCCAAAATTTTACACATGAGCTAATGATGACTCACGCCACTTATTGTAAGAGCACCACATTTCCTCACATCAGTCACTTAATATCTATAGATAACGCCAGGCTGATCAACAGAGGGATGCAAATGCAGAATCAGTGCATCTGGCTGGGAGTGGCACATATGCCAAGTCCTTATTGATGTGGAATCTGTGCAGAGTAATAGGAATATGATTGGTGACAGGTCAGCCAGCAGCAAGCAGACATCATAGAAGGTTGAGACACTTGTGTTTTTAAATAACTTCTTTCCACATTGTCAGTAATGTAGATTGGATTTAAAGGTCACGCACTACACACACACGCACACACACATACACACACACATGCACGAACACCCGGCTTGTCATCAAGGCCTCACACTCCCACATCCCCTTCCAGCCCTTCGCTTATAGAATTAAGAGCCAATCTTCCTAATGGATGGAGATCTCTGAGATCTGTTGGCAGCCGACTCAGAGGGAATGTGCTGACCCTCGTGGCACAGAATTTTTTGGGAGGCTCATCACTCACTGCAGCTCTCTCTGTCTCTGCTTCCCCTCTCACACACACACACACACACACACACAAAGACACGGTATGGGCGTGTCTGATAGTTTGCTACACATACTAAGCTATGCACACATGTATGCAATTTAATTAGATAGTGCAACATAAACATCAGTGGCTAAGTGAAGTCTGATTGATTTTTATTTTATCTTTCCGACATTTACATTTACATCTAAGGGCATGCTTTCTTACACAGATAGAAGTAATATTAACTTTTTGTAATATGAGATAAACATGTTTGTATGTGTCAAATTTACTCAGGTATAGAAACCATTCAAACACTTATCCCCAGTTAGACACTGAAGGGTTGACAAAGGCAGCACTTGCACCATTGTTGCCCTCCAGTTCCCCTGTCTTTGTCTTGTTTATTGTATTGCCGCTTCTGCCTCTTGTGTCTTTATATTACCCACTGCATGCCTCCCATTATATTTCAATAACCTCTGCAAAACAAGCATCCCTTGAGGGAGGACGAAGTTGAATGAAGTAATACTACAGTGCCCTCACCCGAAATGACCTAAGAGGGAGTGCGGGGAAAAGTTTAACAGTGAGTAAGCGAGGCAAGAGGGGAAATATCACAAATCACACCGAAGCTCCCCTGACACCAAACATCAGCACTTTTTTTCTCTGGCCCCCTTCTTTTTTTTTTTTTTTCTTTTTTTTTACATTTTTTATTCTCTCCCTCAGTGAGTTTTGGTCGGATCTGACCCATATGTTCTCAATTACCTCCCTCTGGCCCACATTGTCAGTCTGGTATTTCCTCCATCCCTCCTTCCCTCCCTCTAACTATCTCTCCTTCTTTCGTATAATCTCTTGATTCTTCCTCCGTCGAACGTGCTGTCAGTGAATCCCTCTATCACGTTGTCCTCCCTCTGCATTACTGTCCTCTCTCCTTCTCTCCTTTCGGGACATATAAACACCTTCCTCTTTCATCCTACATGTCATTTTCACCATGATGACAACATTAAGAGCTTTCTCTCATACTGAACATGGCCTGTTGACAGTCAAGCTGCTGGGTTGAAAAATAAAAAATGAGGTGTCTGTGTTCTGTCTTTTTCCCCTCACGCTTGTCCACTTTCTAAATTTATTAAAAAAGTGCATCAAGGCTTCTAATATTTCCTGAGCTGCAAAAACAAGTTGAAGAATAATGCTATTTTGTTAGCATGACATGCTCATTTGCATATTCAGTGGTGCAGCCAAGTGCAAAAAGCAGCATGTAGACCCTCCTGTCTCAGACTTTGCTGTATGCGAGCAGGGCGTGGCCTTTATCTGAACATCACACAAACCGTGTTAGAGCGCAATAACACCTACGCTCACACCGGGGAGATATTATGTTTCCTTTTAATTACATTTTCAGGAGCCGTGCAGGCCGTGTGGGTGTTAGATTTAACCTTCATCTTTTGCCTCAATCTGACTCAGGAGTACTGTATCAGAAATTTTGTTCACGTTCGTGTTTCTCTTTTTTCTTTCATAATTTTTTTGCTGAGATCATCAAAGCTCAAAGCCACAGAGCAGCTGACTTGGAGGCCCGCATACCCCAAAATTGAATCACCATCTGATTAGGTCCATTCAAATACAGTTAACTGGAAGTGTCTTTGTTCAGCGCGCCCGCACTCCTGACCCCAACTGTGACTATATTTGATGCAGTGGCATGAAAGCTGAGAAAGGAAATGCGTGTGTGTGTGTGTGTGTGTGTGTGTGTGTGTGTGTGTGTGTGCGTGTGTGCTTGTGTGTCACACTGTGAAGATGTTGTAACAGAACTGTCACAAGGCTTCGTTCGCTTTGGCCTTGAGTGTTCCTACCCCGATTCTGTGACTGACAGTAACTCACATGCTTTACGTGGGCGCAGAAGAATAGCTGCAGTTGCATTTGAATGCAATGTGTGAGTCATATTTGTGTGTGTTTCCTGTAAAAGCCTGAACTCCCCCGTCTATCGATTTGTGCCACACTGTACCCCCAATTAAACCCGCGAGGTTGATGAGTTCAAAGACTCAAAAAGGGGATAAAAAAACCCTGAGATGGAGATGCAAGTGAGCGAGTCAGCACAAATAACAAAGGGGAGGAAAGAGTAGTAGCCCACGGTGAAAAAGTGAAAGTAGAGTTTGAAAATAAACCAAATGACTCGGCCTCAGACAGAAAAGATGCGGGTATGAAAAGAGAAAGAGAGAGGGAGATCTCTCTAATTGGAGTGGATAGACAGCGAGGCGCATGGCTCCCTCCAGACCATTAGAGAGGCCCGGGTGGAGAGGGTTTGTTCCCAGGAGGAGAGAGCTTGTCTTATGCTCAGCCATGGGGAAGAATCTGGCAGGGACTCTGATGAGTGGAGGGAAGCCAGGGGAGAAGATGGGCCCCATTGTCCTGTCTCGCTGATGAGGAAGAGGGGATACGGGACACTCCTTCGCAAGAGAAAAGAAAGAGGGTGGTGAAGACGGAATGAGATGGTGAAGGATGAAGAAATGGGGGGGGGGGGGGGTGAAGTGTCAACGAAGGCGGCAAGACGGAGACACAGGCAGGACGAGACAAGGGACTGGACAAGGGGAAGGAAGATGTTCTAAAGTTGTAAGAGGAAAAGGAGTCAGGAAGTGAAAGAGAAAGAAGGGAAGAGAAAAAGTGAGGAGAATGGAAACGGGGCGGGAGGCAGAGCTGTGTCGAGAGGGCTGAATAAGGAGGAAGAAAACAGGAAGAGAGTTATAATGCTGCAGTCGTCTCTGTTTCCTGTGTCCCTCGAGCGGGCTCTCCTGATTGGTTCGCGAGGGCGCCGGGGGGGGTAAGTTTACATCGTGGCTCGTCCTTCTGGAAAGAGACGGTTGTGAGTCGAAGGTTCCTGCTTTGATAAGGACAGTCTGGAGACAGAAAATGACACGATGGTGATTGTGGCGTGCATCACGTCTGCGGCTTCCTCGCTGTCAGGATAACGGTTCTGGAAGATAAAAATTGCTTGATACTCACATAATGAACAATTCATACTTTGGCACCAATCCTGAAGCATCTAGCATGTTAGACAATAAGAAAAAGTAGAACGTTTTCCTTTTTTATTTTTATTCCTCTGTCACTTCATCATTTCTCAGTCAATAAACGTACTCTTACTCTGCTGTGGTTGATCGCTTTCCTTGTTTGCTCTCACTTTTTAAGAGCAAAACATTTTGAGGTTTGGTGGACGAGGTGGCTGTGTGTTTGCATGTCTGTCATTGTTGTAAACCACACTCGTACTATTCCTGCTGCACAGCTCGCATCATTCCCACTGTACCAAAGTAACAGTTAGGCCCCAGAACATTGTCAGATAAACTCTGTTAACTATTTTCTTAGCAGTCTTGTGGTGTTCAGAGTTGGTAGCGTCAGGGGGTACGCAAGTACCTCTGGTTGGGAATCAGCCCAGTCGCTAAAATAAAATGTTGGCATTGTATCTTTCTCCAAACCAGAAATATGTTACTTTTGCACGTTGCTTGTATCATATTAATGTTTCCAAATGGTGGTGAATGGGGATGATGAATGGTGCCTGCCAAGCTGCAGACCGCTGTTTAAGACCAACAATCAACAAAACCGGGCACTCCGAAAAAATATATGTGGGTAGGCCACCATGTAGGTGGGGCCATACCTGTGTTGTATGTTTTAAAAGCCGTGACGAAGACCTGCAGTGGTCGAAACATGATGGCTCTTTTAATGATTGAGCCACTACAATAAAGGCTCTTTAATATTTCCTTCCTCGCCTTTCTATATTTTTTCCGAGTACCTGGATTGCCTTCCTGTCGATCCTGTTGTTTCCCGTTCTCCACAAGCATTCGACATAAGATTTTGATCTGCGTTTGTATATACACAGAGCAACCAGTCGTCTCTCTTTTTCTAATCAACAAAACTGGTTGGAATTTAGTGAGTCTTTGTTGTGTTTTCCCAGCGGCTTTTAAGGCTCTAAACACGAGTGTTTGTAGTGACCATCATTGTTTTTCCAGCAGGGGTAGTGGCACAATAAGCATTTATTTTTTATTGAGACATCCTGATTTCCTAATGTTATTTTAAGCCAAAACAAGATCTTTTCCTAACCATAACCAAGTGGGTTTTTGCCTAAACCTAACCACACATCAACCACAGCACTGTTGAAATGTAAAATTTCAATGTTGCTTCATAATAATGTGCAAATGTAACGTATCCTTGGTGACTGGGTTGTGGGAGTCACTGCATTAGGGTTAGGCTGCATTGTTTTCGGTAACTGTAAACCGGTAGAGACAGAGAGCCCTTTGCTTTGCCTTGTTCTCATCCTGTGTCTCTTCCTGCACATTCTGTTCCAGGTCGGCGATAAGGTGATGGTGCTGAACCGCTTTGGGCTGTGGCAGGAGGTGGCAGTGGTGCCGGCAAACCACACCTTCCTCATCCCAGAGGGCATGAGCTTCGAGGAGGCAGCCGCCCTCCCTGTGAACTACATCACGGCCTATATGATGCTGTTTGACTTCGGCAACCTGCGGCCCAACCAGAGCGTCCTCGTTCATGCTGCTGCAGGTAATAAGGAGAAGGATACACAGCATACATGCACGCAGCACACACAAAAGCGCTTTTAATTAGTGTCAATCTTAGACTGGGAATGGATGCATCAATCTGCATGAAAGGGTTATTAATTTAAATGAGGGTTGAATTCATTATAAATTGATCAATAATTCATTCACAAACTAAAGCAAACATTGTCTTAGCGTTTCCTGTAGTATCTATGAATAACTCTTGATTTATGTTGTAATCCTTCAACTGAAAACCACATTTAATCATTTTCATCTCAGTACGTGTCAGCGTAGAAACAGACACAAATAAATTCAGTATTTTACCACCAGCCTTTGGAGTAAATCTCCAGAGAACCATTTTGAAATCCTCAGCAGAAGCCGAACACAAAGATGCAAAGCTTGTGTTATGACATTAAGGAAACGCCCTTGAATGTTTACTGTACCACCAGACTTCTTCCTTCTCAGCACCTCCTGTTTATGCATTTCTTTTCTATATGAATTATGGCTGCTGGAGAAGGTCCCGCTGTTCATAAGTATGAGATATGGCTCAGAGTTTTGCACTCTTTAGGACTGCACTTAACACCGGAGCACCTGCCACCTGGACTGTGAGGATAGAGTTCAGAATGAGTGGGTGGGAGAAAGATGGGGATTGAGGGAGTAAAAGCACCTGTTTCGGGGCGTGATGCACCAAGCCAGATAGCATTTGATTTTGCTGTGTTTACACAATCAGGCCAGCTGGAGAGAATGGGGAGTGCATTAGCCAAAAAAAATGTGTTCTTTACCCGTTTCTCTCTCGCTATCTGCTGGTGTACAGCTCTCAACTCTGGTTCCCACTCTGTCTGTGCAGAGGGAGTCAGAAAGGGATCCCTCGGCATTTGGGACAGTGAGTGGGCGTAGATGGCTAAGAGAAGTAAGCACATAACGAAACCTGAGCCTGTTTTCTCTCTGTGAGACAAAAAAAATGACTGTGGGAGACTGCCAGCCCAGGTGGACATATCCCTCGGTATTAACACAATCGCTCTGAAATGGAATGAATTCATAAGATTGTCATTAAAACGTGCAGTTTCCCCAGAGCTGAACGCTGACAGCTAACAGACTCATAGTTGTGGGATCGGTGGTTACAGAGGAATCCCAAATGTTTGCGTTTTCCATTTCATCCGGCTGATGTCACTCACCCCCGTGAACACATATCTTGCCAGAGTTTTCTGTGCAGAGTATGTTTGCTATAGGAGGAATGCTTTGGAAGTGTGGTGTAAGACGCTTCTCCCCGCTGGTTTGGTCGAGGCGGCGTCTCTGGTTTCTCAGGGCAGGCTGCCAGTCTTGGCTCACCAGCTGTCCGGACATCAGGATTGTAAAAGCACATTACTGAGGCTATGACAAAAACATTTGCTTAACAGTCTGCTTCACTGCACTCTGTCATTCTTTGCATGTGTAAATCATTATCATCACGCTGTATGCTCCGCTCCATTGAGACTTTAAGGCCGTCTTGTGAACATGATAGTAGTACCCTATGTGGAAAAGGTGTTAGCAGTGTGAGAGACATGTATATCCCTCTCTTAACACTGCCTCCCTGTGTTGTGGGGCTGCATGGCTCACATGGTACTGGAAGCTGAGTGTGGGTGGGGGGTCCCACCCCTGAGGCTGTCAAAAATTGTTCCTGATATTCTCTGATTAGAGAGATCAAAGGTATCTGCTGTGACAGGGCCAGAGGGAGAGACTGTGATTGTGTCTGTGCCTATCTGTCTGTCTTCTCAGATCTGATATTTTTTAATATTATGAAGGAAATTGCAGACGGGTGGCATATATTCCTCACAAAATGTATTCCAATGCCGGAACTGGTTGTTCTAGCAATATTGTAACACAGTATGGTATTGCTAAAAATATTAATTAGTCTATTATTTGATCAAGAGAAAACTAATCTCCAAGAATTTCGATAACAAATTAACCACTCAAGTCATTTATCAAGCAAAGAAGATTATCTGCTTTCTCTTTTGTATCATTTTGCTAGAAAGCAATTTAAACACGTCACTTTGGGCCCTGGGAAAATTCCAGGGAATCTAATTTGAGGGTGTGGTTCCCTTTTTGGCTTATCTTTTTAGTTAAAATAGGAGACAGGTGAATGAAGTAAAGATAATTGTTTAATACAGATTACAGGTGTAAAGAGTAACAGATAATGTGGTGATTAAGATTTGATAGAAAGACTTTGGCGTTTAGACTCTACAGGGAGATTTTGTAATTGAGGGATGTCTGCCCTGAGCAGCAGCAAGATCAAGTCCCATGTGGACGCCAGACACTGGTGATGGTGGGTGGTGACTCTGCAGAGACATTTAAACTGATGAGGCTGATGAAGCTGATGAATCTGCGAAGACTAGGCGGGATGGTGATGAAGTGGGGGGTGCGCACAACTGCAGCATGAACATACTAAAGGCAGACAGAGAATCATGTTTAAAAAGACAGTAGCAAGATGATAGGCTAACAATGACAGTGTGTCGCTGGGCTATTGATTAAATGCAATTGAACGGCTGATGTCTCAATTGACAGCCCCAGACAATGGCAGCATGAAACTGTTAGTGAGCATGCATGCAAGGAGAGGAAGGCAGATGGTATAGGAAATGAATTACAGGTCTAAGCATGCAAAAGTATAGTCCTCCGTGCTGAACCTTTTTGGTTCCTGGTAGAAACTTTTACAATGGTTCCACACTAAATCCTTTGGTACCCCTTTTCCACCAACATGGAACCAGTTCTGCAAATTGGTTCAGAAGCTGAAAAGTTGGTTCTCAGCTGAAACCAAAAAAGATAGCAGGTATTCCTTGACCTGAAGTGTGAACTATGACAGCATCAATAGACATGTCATATTCAACAGGTTGGAAAGAGAGGATGGAAAAGGCAATGATAGAGAAGTCAAGTGAGAAATGTTAATAGTTGGCCCATGGTTGTTTTTTGGGGTTAAACCAAATTTCTGTAATAACAGAACTTAAGTTTGCAGGTCATCAGTGTAATCCACAATTGTGCTTCTGCCAACATCTGTTGCACATTGTGCAACGCCCTCTGTTGATAACACATCTTTGATCACGATGCTCTCGGGCAAAACTGGGGGAAACACAGCCTAGTTCGCTAGATGGCACCAAGGTTCCAAGAATCCTGATCAGAACCGGTTCAAGACCCAGAGCTAGTTTGGTGGAAAAGGGGTAGCAGAGCGTTCTTCCTAGAACCCAACATGTTAGGCCTACAACCATCTGTGAACTTTTGATCCACATCCCCCAATGCCATGTTCAACAGAGGACCTTTCTATGGTGTAAAGGTTCCATCCAAACCCTTTCTGGGGTTTCTACTGAGAACCCTGTTATATTTCAAGGGTTTCATCTAAAACCCACCCAAGAGGCTCTATTAGAAATCCTTTTATATTCCACTTATCATGGTTTCAGTTCAACAGTTTAGCCTGGGGCTTCATGGGTGAGATGTGGTCCAGCACAGTCCACAACACTCATGGTTTATAATCATGTTGTTAGGGAGCAGGGAGATACATTTACATTTAAAAATACCATTTGAAACATGGGTGAACATGTCAATATTTGAGAGTGAGGCTCTTTATCACCCATACTTTGAACAATCCTTGAAGAACTCTTTCTTCCAAAAAGGGTTCTTTGGATAAAATGGGCTCTTGATGAAACCCTTAGTCTTACAAAGAGCTCTCAAATAATCATTTCCTCTAAAAAGGGTTCTTCAGTAGCAGATAGTTCTGGGTAAATCCTCAGTTCTTTAGGAAGAACCCTCTTTGAACCCTTATTTTTAAGATTGTTTAAATTACTTTTTCTTTCTTTTTTCCTATCATCCTGAGACACTGAGTGGGGACCCTGATTCCTTTTCTCGTAATCACTGATCTAAGGTATCATCCATCCTCAGATTACTTGCAATTACTTTGCTATTACATCCGACTTAACCCACTCAGACGTCATTATCCGACTGTAGTGTGTCACATGTGTATGTGGAACACCACCACTGTTGCCTCAATTAAAATTCCTTGCTTCAGTTGAAATGTTTTCCAAGAATCGATCTCCTTGTTCACGAATATTTTGAGTCAAAACCAATTCTAAGTAACATATCAAAACACAGAGCATGTATTGTATGTTGATTATGAAACAGTAATTAACAACTACTCTGTTACTACTTAACACTGCCCACAGCTTCAGTGAACGCCTCAGTTAGCCACACGGTATTAGTATGTGGTTAAACGGCTTTACTTCACATCGTCAGACTGTCTCACAAGACTTTGCCACTGACGATTTCATCAAAAGTCATATATCCAGATAAACAGCAGTGATTTTGTGTGCCAGACATGCCTGCACAACGCCACATTCCTGCTAGATCATTGTCTGTCTAGTAGAGATAAAATATTGAGCTTTTAAATGAGATTAACTGGGCCTATTTGTACAGCTGAGGAGTAGCAGTGGTACAGAAGATAGACAGCAATTTGTTTTTCACCCTCAGTTACAGGGTACGGTTTGGTAATTACCAAACAGCAGTGTTTGAGGAGCAATTTTCTTTCTCTCCTGTCATAAATCTTTTCATCTAGGCATCTCTCTAGTAAATGCTTGAGGGGTTCATCTTCACTTGATTTATCTGTGGTTGACCTGTTTATTCTCATAATAAGCGTGTAATCCTCTGATTGAATCACATTAGGAAAAATTATTCAATTTCAATTAGGCTACTTTTAGATTACCTTTTCTCAAAAACCTCCAAAACTTGCAGTTAAAAAGATAATTCATTCTAGATAATCATGAAATGTAATAATATTCATATGCTGTCATCATCTTCAACCGGTATTGACATTTATATCAAGATACACACAATGGTTCTTCATCTCGTGTCATTAATGAATAGTGTCAACATTCATTTTCTAAAATGGTGAGTCAAGTCAATTTTATTTATGTGGTCCTAAATCCCTAATTGCCAACATGACACCCTTCTTCCTAAAAACCATAGCAAAACTCTTTAATGGAACAAAGGGGAGACAATAGAGAAGCCTGAGGAGGAACAGAGGAGATATAAAGCGTTAAGCAGAGAGCTTTAGAGGTGCCGGTATGCAGGTTTTGTTACCTGCGGACAGGCTAGCTGTTTCCCTCTGATTCCAGTCTTAATGCTAAGCTAAGCTACCTGGCTGCTGGCTCCAGCTAGTTTGCCAATGGTATCATCTATCTCAGCGTGAATGAGCATATTTCCCAAAATGTCAAACTAAGTGTAGTTCAGTTTGGAGTGAAAACCAAGCCGCATCCTCCAAGACTGAAAAATGAAACCAACATGGAAGTGCCAAAACCTGCAGTTCATCAAATGGCAGCTTCAGGCTAGCTCCAAAAGGCCATTCTCAATAGACCCCCATGTAAGTTACACATTTTTAAGGGCGGGGCTACTTGAATGATAGGCTGTCTGCGAGGTGTCACTACAGTCTTTGAGTCAGATCCACCTTCTTGTTTGAATATGGTCACTTCTGGCTCCAAAAAACCAAGATGGCAATGGCCGAAATGCCAAAACAATACAGCAGTCCACAAACCAGTGGGTCGTGTCATATGCATCTATGTTTTATACAGTCTATGGTGAAGAGCTCTATTTGGCAAATAACCTGTTGAGCCTGATGTCGTAGCGTGGGCCTTATGTGGGAGATGATGGGTATCCATCCTCTTGCCTTTCGCTTCGCCATTGTTCTGTTTGCAGGTAATGTCATGTCAACAAATCAAGAGCTCCCCATAAAGAACATGATTTCCTCAAAAGTGTGGTGACCTTTACCCATCATGATCAGGTGATCAGTGCAGAATGCCGCTCAGACTCTATCAGTCATGCCTTTATGTGTGTGTGTGTGTGTGTTTGTGTGTGTGTGTGTGTGTGAGTGAGTAAACTCTGGTGAATAGTCCTCAGCTGCCTCTCCCGTGGGTCCGCTCCTGTCCTCTCTCTCCAAACAATAGCTTGTTGTATTTCCTCCCATCGTGCCTCCCTTCTCCACCGCACCGCACATCTGCATCCTCCGTTCTCCTCCTCCCCCTCCGGCCCTCCGTAACGTCCGCTCCCTCTGCGTGACCTCGCCATATCCATGCTCGATTCCTCGTCACCAGGGAACGTGTGCACGTTTCCCCTTTTGTTTTCCCCAGAGGGCCTGGGCCGGGGGAAGTTCAGTGACATTTGGACGTACCTCGTGGGTCTTCCACTGTGCCCGGCCAACAGCTTTTCCTCTGACCTCACCCTGAACTGGTCCTAATGTTTATGAACCCTGGCCAGCCACCCCGTCACCCCACCCACACTACACATTCCTGCATACATATGGGGCTCGGCTGCTTCCAATGATGACGTCCACCTCTGTTTTATTTATGAGCACTCAAGTGACTGCTGGCCAACGTCAAGTGTCAGGCATTGTGTTGCAGATGTGGAATGCATAATATGAATTAGGCGGTGCTGTAGGAGCCTGTGTCATCAATTTATCTGATGATTTTGCTTCAGGGCCTCAGCCACTTCCCCCTGTGTGACATTTTGGCACTGATACTGCCAGAGTTTGTGGATTCCAACTGCATCTTCTCATACTGGAGAGAAGCACACTCACTAATAGCACTGTAAGGTGCTTTGGCCTGCTAAATAACATGTGTTGTCAATCATCTCCTCTCATAAAACTCCACAGAAGTGTGTTTGAGGCTTGAGTTAGATTCCACACATCCTGACCATTATTAAACTTTTTATTTTTCCCACCAGCCAATTACGGTGGCTTCCATACTTTTGCAGCTGCTTCTCGCTGGAGTGTCTGTGTATAGGATAGAGTTACACCAGGTTACAGTGAGGATTATCTGGAAACGCTTGATGTGAGAGGCTTCCAGCTGCTGCATGTGGGTGCAATACAACCCTGAGTGTGATGGGCGACGGTGGAGGAGTTAAATCCTTGTTAATGGTAATCTATAGAGTTGAGCTACTGGTTCTGGAAGCAATTTCCACCACTGTAAATTTCTGGTCTCCTTTTGACGACACCCTTATTGTTCAGTGTTAAACATTGAAACAAGGCACTCTTCAGAACTTTGTTTCCTAGAAATCAAATATTTCCTGTCTAATTTGGTGTGGCAGATTGCTCTACATACTGCGATGAAGCCAGATGGAGACATAAATCAGAGCTGTTGTAAGTTGAAGAATGCTTCACTTTTGGGAACAAGAACATGTGCCATGGTTGCCAAATTCATCCGAAAGTGATCCAGAATCTGAAAGGAAGTTGATGTGAACTACTAAATATTTTATCAGGTTTCTACATTACCTGATGTTTTTAGTTTGACTCACTGATGCTGGCCCAAACAACAGAATTTGAAACTTTGTGATGGGGTGTTTCGTAGTGATCATTGTCTTAAGTTTCTTGGTACACACGAGCTTTAAGGTTTGACTTTTCATCAAAGACATTATCATTTTACAGACATTACATGAAGCACTGTTGTCATCTATCTTTGTGAAATGAAGCCACGCTTTGGACCGTTTCTTCCTCTCTGCCATTACTCCTTGTTGCAAGTTTCTAGCAGCGTAGATACATGAGTTTGACATCGTTGTTTCGCAATGTAAAACTGTTAGAAATGCACACCAGCATGGTGGCATTAAAGGAATTGATAAGCTCAACTGCAGTTGAATCAATCAATCTCAACTCATAAGTGGTTAAAATATTACTAATACTCTTTAAACTATCTTTAGGTGGACTATCCAAAAAAAGATTTACCCAGACTTGAACTTCTGCAAGAAAATAACTAACTCTATTAGCTGCGTCTGTACGGGAAGTTGGCCTTCCCTGTACCACAATCTTAAAAAAGTGAAGTGATGTACTGTAAATGCTTTAAGGAAGTGGAACAGGTGGCTGGATCTCTTGGGTTTGGGGAACGAGAGCCCCATCCCAGTGTAGATCTTCATGACTGCTGTCAGACCTGCAGGCGGGGCCTCAGGCATATGAGCCCTCAGTGCATATTTGATTGCAGATGGGACTGAAAAAATGAGAAGCAAAAAAATTGATGTTGGATGAATGCAAGAAACATAGCTATAAGGAAAGAAATATAATATATAATATCTTATTTCTCCCAGGGCTCTCCCTGACAGATTATTGTTCTCATTCATTATATACCAGCTAACAACGTCCCTAGCTATTTAAGCATTAGCTCGAGTGTAGTTACATCACTCTCTTTTATGGACCCATTGTTCCTGGGAGCCATGATAAAAGTCTGATGTGCCTTGAAAATGGTTTCCTCTCCTCTCCTCTCCTCCCGGTCTGTCTGCTCGGGAGGTCTTACCCTACTTTAGAGAATGCTAATTCAGTCTGACCACTAAGCGGGAGTCTGGGCTGCGTGGTTGAACCGTCTCTGTGTTCCCCAGGCCTGGCATCGCCGGCGGCAGATCAGCTGCACTGATAGGAGAGGGAAACCAGGGCAACCTCCAACCCAACCCACCAATCACGTCGCTCGCTCGCGCTCTCATCGCTGCAGCCGTTGACAAATGACCCCATCCACCCAGCCCCCACCCTAACCACCACATCCAGTCGCAGGTGTATGTGAAACCTGTGTCAGGGCACCTGTTTGTGTGTGTGTGAAACTGGATGAGTGTGCACCAGCTTGTGTTTCAATTTGCAACCAGGTTCATGGGAGGAAAGAAAGTGGTTTATGTCAGAAATATATTTTGTGTCCATACATACAGATGCATATTATGTGTGCATCTCAGTTAGCAGTGTGAGAGTCCTAACTCAGGAAACCACAGGGACCACCTTGACACATGAACAAGGGATGTGTTTTAAAATTCACTCACTCAGTAACAAAAAATGGGCTTCCTCTGTGCTGCACAGAGAGAAATTCACCATCAGAGAGAGCACATTAAACTGCTCTTCAAGCCCACAGTGTGTTCACACACACACACACACACACACACACACACACACACACTTACACAGTCATCCCAGAAAAACACTAAGGTTACATAATGCAGAGTAATACCTCAAGAGTACACGTTCACAAACAGCCAACCACAGCTCCTATCACCGCCACAGAGCTCATATCTGAACTCACTCATAGAGCTGTGCAAAGTGGCAGTAAAAAGTTCATTTATTTAGTTCAGTTTGTTGATGTTGTAATGCCGCCATCGCTAGTTTGGGTGAAAAGAGATGCTTTGGTCCACGTTTGTATTTCATTCTTTGTCAGCCGCTACCACCGCAGGCTAATGATAGGTTAAGAAAGATGTGAGTCCTTGAGGAAATGTGGAAATAAATGCAGAAGAAATCACACAAGAAAACAACACGGAGCTCCGAGACAAGGGACCAGTCATCTCCCTGGTGTTGACAGTAGACATACGGCCCCCACCGGCCCCTGACTAACACCTGATATCATAGCTCGCACAATTGAGAAATGCTGTGATGCGAGATGTTTTTTTATTTACACAACAACCCAAACCTGTCAATGAGAGACGTTTTAATCGGGACGAGGCAGACGTGGCGTCCGTCCCGTTATTTCTTCATAAATCTGAAAAACATTTCTGATGTCCCCACCCACCCATGCTGCTGAACTCTGGGTGTGGAGCAATAACAGTGGCCTCAGTGTCAGTTTGGATTCCACTGTGTTTTGGGGAAAATTCCTCTTCGCTCCTAACAGTCATGTTATGGAAGCCAAGTGCAATTTGTGCCAAAATGCAAGTACGTAAGGATTCAGGGGAAGACAAAACCCTACTGTGTATCCTGTTTCTCCACAGAGAGAGATAGAGAGAGAAAAACAAAATAGATAGGTGGATGCTTTTTGACATTTTCTAATTTCCAAGTGTAAACAATTCAATTCAATCTTGAGAACAAATGCAATTAGCAGCAAGAATTTGCTTAAGCTGCTTCCCCTTCCCTGAGGAATGGCTAAGTGTTTATGGATGGTCTTAAATCACACTCACACCATGACCGAGAGAGATGATTCCAGTCCAAAGACGCAGATATAGATGGAGAAACTATAAATCAGGAAACCAAGGAAACAGCTGGAACTGCAGCACTCGGTTAATGAAAGGTTAATATTTTAATCTCTGTGCATATTTGTGAAGATTAGCTGCCATTCAGGACTGTTCAAGGCTGCAGCACCGCTCCCTTGTGATCTGTGTATGGATGTATGGATGTGTGCGACTGTGTGTGTGTGTGTGTGTGTGTGTTCGTAAAGTGATGTGGGGAGTGGTAAGGGGTTCTTGGCACAGCTCAGCAGTCTTGTGATAGATCAGGAGTTTGTTCTCATGGGGATTCAGAAACAGGTACCTTCTTCCTCTCTGAGCAACATATTTCCTTGCCTGGAATCACATTTGTACACACCAGAATTTTAAGAAACAAAGATATCTGGTTATAGAAAATGCATTTTTGTCATTTAAAGTAATGATTCAAGGATTGAAAAATAAGAAATCAGTCTTTAAAGGAACAGTGTGTAAGATTTAGGGGGATTTAGTGACATCTAGTGGTGAGGACTGCAGATTGCAAGCAGCTACAATTTCCCCTGGTTAGGATTCCGTCAGGGGTTTTTTATTGGGAGCAGTTATCTACAGAGGAAGTGGCGTAAGGAAGTAACGACGGACCCCAGTGCAAACTATTATGGGCCCTGGGGCATGCTAGTGTGCATGGACAAGATCAACATACATATTACCCATTAATCATCATTGCATATCTATCAAAAATATCAAAGTACAGTTTTTGTAATTTATTCATAAATTGTATAACTTATATAGAAAAACATGTAATTCTGTTGTAGATAGCTACTGACTTAAAAAAAAAAAAAACATGACATAGATGGCCTTGTCTTTTTTGAGGATATATAAAGCAAATGGCACCATTTTGAAATTAGGAACAGTCTTTTTTCATCATTACTTTTTGAACACATATTCAAGGTGGCAATCTGAATCACCTGCAAGGGCCCGCTCTCTCTACGGACCCGTCCACCCCACCGGCCCCGGTGCAACCACACTGCCTGCACTGTCTACATTTACGCCCCTGTGCAGTGGTCTCTTCTCCAAAACAAATGGACCAGGTGATTAAAACCAGTAAAACGCTGAATAAAGCAGTTTCCTGTTACAAATCAGTGTTTCTCCAACACTTCATGGCACACTGCAGACGGACGGCTAGCCCAGCACGTGCTATTGTGTGCTCACCTAATTCTGATCCAGACATTCAGGAAGTGTTAACCGTGAGTCGTATGATCCGCAGAGGTCTCCTCCTCTCTAAAACGAATGAACCAGTAATTTAAACAGTTAAAAGTTAAAGCAGTTTTACTTACAAATCAGTGTTTCTCAAATACTGGTTTGTTGGAGAAGGGCCATTAGCCTAGCACCTGCTAATCTGTGCTCACCTTTTTTCTCTGATAACTTAAGATATAGACTTTCAGAAGTTTTTACTGGGAGCTGAATTACCCGAAGACATCTCATTCTCTCCAAAACAAATGGACAAAAAAAATCTGTGTTTTTAAACACTGTCATTGTGGTGGGGCTGCAAACTATGAGCCAGTCTAGAGCCAGTGTTTGGTTTGTCTGCCCCTGGCTACTGTAGAAATATGGCAATCTCCGTAGATGAGGACCTGCTCCCTAAGAAGATATAAACAGCTCATTCGAAGATAACAAAAACACAATTATTCTTATTTTCAGGTGATTATACACTAAAGAAAACTTACTTATTATATTCTATTCAATTTCTTCCAATATATCCCCCTAAATGTTACACACTGGTCCTTTAAGGATAAGGATTTTTTTTCCCCCGATGCTCACTGACTTCATAAAGCAGAAGCAGAAGCAGAAGGGGAATCACTGTGTTTATGACAGCAGCATTGGTTAAATATTAATATGCGAGTGCCTGGCTGTAAGTACGTGGGATTAATGGATGCATCATCCTGTTGGACACATTTTCACACCTGTATGTGAGGGCTGCTACTATGCGACAGAGCTATTTAGTAAAAACAGCTCTTGACCTCCACTCAGACAATGCATATTTTACATTTTCTCACCTTTTTTTATCTTCCCTTCTACCTCACATAAACAGTTGCTTATGTATTTCTGTAAGAACCAATGTGAGGCAAACAGATGCACATTTGCTTGTAGTGTCTGTATGTGTAAAATATATACACAGGTACATTTGTTATCAGTGTATATCATAAAACCACTTTCCTCTAATCTGCCTATAAATTACTTCTGAATATATAAAACCTTGACACATACTCACTGGCTATTCAAAGCTTGCTCAGAGGAAGGTGTGACCCAGTCTGTCAAGCATAAACTGATGACAAACATATGATTACCACCAAATGACTCTTATATGCCCAAAGGAAGAGCAGTCAATGAAACAAAATGGCTCCCTTTGCTCAGTCATTGCCAGCAATTTGGCCGAGGTTTCCTTGGCAACACAAACTTGGTTTCTCACTGAGGACAAGGAGAGATGGTGCTGCTATAACGCAGCCGCAACAACAATCACATCCAACAGCAACAGCCTTGATTTTGTTTTCTCATCAATTCTCCCCTCGGGCGTGATTATAGTAACGCAGAGTTGTCTGTTTATTTCACATGGACATTTCATGTCAGACGAGAACCACAAATCAGGAATGCTTTTGGTCTTTATACTGAAATTAAGGTATTCAAATTATTTATCTTTCATCACCAACTGTTTTCTATAGCAAAGCACTCTGAGTTGTTTTTTTTTTCTAAGTTCAAATAAAAGGCCTTGAAATGAGAGTTTTCTGCTGGAGATTAAGAAAGAGGATAATGTAATTTGACATTTATGTTATCATTACATCTCAGTTCATTTTTTTTGGTCGGTGTTAGGGCTGCTTTTATTTGATAGTGTGGCCTCAGAGACTAACTGCCAGGATGTCGTTGAGGAAATTGTGCTATTTTACGGGTTCACTGGCTCAGATAATTTTTATGCTGAGATGAAGGGACCAGAAGTGCATCAGTGTCATCTGATGTTCTACATCATATTCAATATATGAAGACATGGTAATTCTGATATTAAGATATACATGATTAAACATCCTAACGGGAATATATTCAATAGAAGAAGGTGTATCTGTCAAAGGGCACCATCTATAACCATTTTGGAGACTTTGAAGTTGTCAGATAAACCCATATTTGTTATGTAAAGAGATAGTGGAGTAATGGCATCCGCATCCTGAGCAAAAAATAAACTCATGCTACTTCTGTGTGTGTGTGTGTGTTGTAATCTGAGCCTCTCTGTTCTGCGTTGCGGTAGCCAATCTGGCCACATGTGTATGATAGTGCATTTAAGTCCTAGCTAGCCCTAGCACTGTCTAGCTAATCACCACCACTCTGCAGTGCGCTCATATGACGGTTAGTGCTAATAACAGCATCCTTATCCACAGGAAAGCGTAACGCCCACATTAATACTGTTAGCGCCGTGTGCACTGTTAGCACCATTAGCTACCTGACGCCAGCTCAGCAACCTTCATGTTGAGAGCCATGTGCAGGCAATCCTGGATCAGTGTCTGAGTCGTAGATATGCTCTGAATGGCACCTACAGTTCCTACAAGTACCTCCGTGGATTGGGAAAATTCTTCTGCATGTAAAGGAATAGTGTGTAAGATTTAGGGAGATTTAGTGGCATCTAGTGGTGATAATTGCAGATTGCAACCAGCTGAAACTTCTCCCGATTAGAATTCCTTCAATGTTAATTGTTTAGGAGATTTACTGGAGCCACATTATCCACAGAGGTCTCCCACTCTGTAAAACAAATGGACTGGGTGATTTAAACCATTAAAACACAGTATAAAACAGTTTCACATTTTAATATCAGTGTTTTTATCATGCTCTTGTCGCAGACGGGCTGCTAACTATAGAGGTCATGGCAAAACTGTGAATGGCCCTATCTGGTGTTGGTGTTTGGTTTTTCTGTTCTGGGCTAGAAACATTGCGGTGCACCATGGCGATCTCCATGGACAAGGACCTGCACTTGAATCTTATTTTCAGGTGATTATACACTAAAGAAAACTTACTTATAATATTACATCCAATTTCTGCCAATATATCCCTCTGATTCTGAAACACTGGATTTTTCAGCTAAATAAAAAACCCTAGTGGTTCCTCATAAACTGTGTCTTCACACAGCTAAAACCAGGGCTGCTTTTCTTAGCTTGTGAAAAGCTGACATTTTAGACATATTTCAGCATTTCAGACATTAATAGTGCAACTTCCAGTTTGGTGTTATTGCTGTGTGTTTTCTTAGTGTATGAGGATAAATAAAGAAGCTTTTCTTATTGATGGAACATGATAAGATCAGAAATGTGCTAGATTAAAAGTATATCTTCCTCTTTCTGCACAAGTCTAATCGAACATGCAGAGGCCTTCTCGCACATGTGCCTGTCTTCCTGCCTTTCTTTATCTCTCTGAGTGTGCATATTAAATGTTGCCTTTAGTTGTCTATGTAAGTAAGCAAATCATGATTTCATCATTCATTTAATCCAAACCTGTGCAGCAGTCTGGCAGCTCAGCTATGCCATTAAAAATGAATGTAAACGCACATGTTTTGTGTTGCTTTGTCCTCAGGTATCAGATAAGACGTGCTCTTTACGTGGTCAGGCACAAATGACCTTTGTGAATGCCTTTCAGTTCGAGTCCTCAAGTCAGCCTCCATTTCAAACAAGCCACTGCTTATCAGTAACCTATTACTTCTTGCTCTGGCTGCCTTAGCAAACACTGGCTGAGGCATTTGCCACAACTATGTACACACTTTCAAATACAGTGAACACAAACACAGATATCCGAAACATCCACTGAAGCCCACAGTCTCACAGCACTTTGTCTTTAAAAGTTATCTTGGACGACATAGCACATTTTGTTTTCAGCTGGCACGGTTATAAGGAGCTGTGTTTATGTAATTTGCGATAGAATGTCATCCAGCTCTCCTTTCCTAACAAAACAGATACCTCAGTTATATTCTTTTTTGTCCTGTGGAATTTCAGACAGGTTGTCTTGAATAAGGGAACCAAAAAATTTGATGTGTCATTTGAGCTACAATGGCTACTTTCTCCAGAGTTAGATACATGTGTGTGTGTGTCTACACATCTGTGTGTGGGCGTCTATTTTCCCCAGGCTAGTCGGGGTAATGTGATTGTGTTTAATACGCTCTTTACATACCCCCGAGCAAAACATGTCCACGCTGTTATTGACTGGCTCGTTTGGGACAATAAATAATGCAAATCACATTTACCTGCCATAGAAAGTACGTGTGGAATGGGAATTCTTGGGTGCCTTTAGGGACTGTTCTGTTCAGCTTAATATCATATAGGTCTTGGTAGGGCTGCAATATATGAGGGAAATATGTGATGTGCGATAACGTTAGATATTGCAATAATCATATTACCTGTGATAAATAAACAGATAGCTCAGTTCTGCCTTTCTGCTGTTTTCAGTATACAGCTAAAATACAACAAATTGCTTGGAATAAAAAGATGAAAGGAAAATATTTAACACTTTCTTTTACTGAGCAAATTGGACATTGAACTGAACACAAAAGGCACCAATGAAAAGAATGATAGTTACATTTTAAAGTGCAGTTTTCTACTGAAACTGTCTTTTAGCTAACACAAAAAAAATGGCTGATGGTAAAAACAAAAAAATGAGGTCTTGGTGTTGCCATGAACAACAATATTCAGTCAAAGGGATACTTTGCCATTTTTTTAACCAGCTTTGTATCATATTAATATGGGTAGTATGTGTAAATGAACTCTGGTAACCTGCCCTCCATTTTACTAGCACCCAGATCTACCCGCTCATCTCTTAGCTCAAACCGCCGGATGACACGAAATATCTGGCTGTAGGGCTGTTGCTTAAACTGCAGATTGTACTTCAGAATTTCCGTTTGCTCGCCACCATGGGCACAAAGCAGATCAAGAGAAAGAAACAACTCTCTCCTTCAGACTCAGATCAAACCGTAAAACTAGGCAATGTTAATCAAACCCAAGATTCTGTTACTATATTGCATGTGTCTTCAGAAACATATTTTAGTGCACTGTTTGGCTGTAATACAAGAATCTGTGAACAGGAAGCGGGTGCTTAACTGTTTCCTGCACTGTAAAAACAGAGGCTGAAAAAAGTAAAACTAAGCACTGCTGATCAAATATTAATCAAGATTCTGTTCTCGCTTCAAATGTTTTCAGAAACATTTTTAGCTTACATTTTAACTAATTTGAGATCGTTTGGTACCAGCTGGATGCCATATTTTTTCCTGTGCCAAAATGGCTAAGCTCACATTATGTCACCCACCAGCGGGAGTGTTTGTGGTCCAGTGTGGTGCAGTACATTCTGGTAGTTGTGGGTTTTCTACCTCTTGAGCCAAAGCAAATGCCACAGCCCTTTTTCTCTTTTTTCTCTGGTCATGTAGCACCAATTTCTAAAGTATTTGCATCCGTCTACCCCACAGGCAGTCAAGTGTTATTAAAAGACGTCATGTCATGAAATTTATGTATTTACACAAACTCATAACTAATTGTCTCTCTTCCTTCAGGTGGTGTCGGTATTGCAGCCACTCAGCTGTGCAAAACAGTGAAGGATGTGACTGTGTTCGGCACAGCATCTGCCAGCAAGCACGAGACTATCAGCCAGGGTGGAGTCACACATCCCATCGACTATCGCACCAAGGACTATGTGGAGGAAGTCCGCAAGATCAGTCCAAAAGGTGAGGAATTTGGCCGTCTGCACAGGGATAAGTGCTCTAAATTTGGAGTCTGTGTGCTGTGTGGAAATAATGAATCACTATCTATAATCAAGGTTTGCATTGATATACATGTTTATCACTGAGATTGTTTTATAAAGCAAATAGTTCAGTTTTACATATTCCCGTAGGCACAAAGCAATACTGTGAGACTGCAGCTTTTGTTGATCAGTGTTGAACAAACTGCAGACAGTGAGATGATGTATTTTCATACACTTTGTTTTTTTTTCTCGTGACACAATTCTCAGCAGAGCTGGCTGCCATGTACACTAGACTGACAGCATGTAGGGAGTCATTTTTCCTACCGAGCAAACTCATTTCACTAAACAGTGACTGTTTGGATTCTCATCACCATCAATAATGTATCCGCAGAGCTTTATGGAGATGGGGACTCGCTGAGAAAAACGCAGCTTTTCAGCAAAATGAAACAACGTCCAGTTCCTGTTTTCTTTTTTTTTTTTCGCCCACCGCTGTGTTCCTAGCAGGATGGAGACTGTTATTATGCTGGAGGCTCATTTCATAGTCCCCTCTCCATCCCGCCTCTGTTCTTTGTAGCATGGAGCGAGACAGACAGACATTACAGAGACAGATAGGAAGAGAGCGAGAGCTGACACTTTGGACAGAATGTATCTAATTAGAAGCCTGGATCAATGTAGAGCCCTGCTTGCTACCTTTCCCTCTGTCTTTGGCTCTCTGTCAATTCATCTGTGCTGTGGTCAAGGCAGAGTCCTGCTGTGAGCCTCCAACAATCAATAGAACCAGGGTTTAATGGAGCAAGGAGGGGTAGCCCAATTTGAGGAGTCCCCTCTGGCACAAAGGAGCATCATTAAGTCTGAGCCTACATGGCCAGACATTAATAAGCCACTGAGAAACCTTCATAGTTAGGTCTGCTGTTCTTTACCATCTGTTCAGATGTATGCTTGTAATTCTCTCCACCTAGGAATGGAATGACAGAGAAACATTTTATCCCTCTTGTCTTATCAGTCACAAGAATGAGAAAACATAAAACAAGTAGGATCTCACCCCGCTCTCCTCCTCTCCTCTCTTGGCATACGTATGGGTTTCTCTTCGTGTAAACATGGCACAACTTGGCTACACTCGCTACTCCTAGTGAACTCTGGCATGCGGAGGGGGGCTGCTGAGGAGACTTGGCAGGCTGCTCTCGCTGAATTCACACCAGCGATAACCGTCCCCTTCTTCTCTGTTCTGCTACAGGGATGGACATAATCCTGGACCCGCTCGGAGGATCAGACACCCATAAGGCCTACAACCTGCTGAAACCTATGGGGAAGCTTATCACCTATGGTAAGTAGTGAAAACCTGTGTGTAGATCAGTTATTTTCAGTGTAGATCCAAGTTTGGAGCAGCTCTATTTAAATCCACAGTGATCCAACACAGCCCCTCCAGGAGTCAGTGTAATTAGATCTGGTTAAAATGGTCAAACTGAAAGAGTGCTCGCCAGTATCACCAATCCCCACAGTTTCCCACACAAAATAATCGCATTCAGAAACATTTTTATGAGCCAAAGTCAAATAAAAACGAGGCTTCCACAAGGAAACGTCTTGTAACTGCGGTGGAAAAGACTCCTGCAGAGTTTGCCCCAGGCTGCATGCATCTCTCCAACCAAGCTTCTCCAGATTTTTAATTTTTAAAGTTACCAGAACATCTTATGTAACGCCTGAAACCAAATATGTGGGTTATTGGGCTTGGTGGCTGTGCTGCACAGCCCGGTAGTAAGGTTCCCTTTTAAAGATATACTATGCAGGATTTTCCTTAAAAACAATGCATAGACTGATACAAAAGTAATCCCTCTCAATCATCACCTATATGACCCACCACAAGTGTGTGGTGTGTGCAGCACAGACTCTGCACTCTGCCTTTTTTTCTTCTTATTTTGCTGTGGTCGGGACGTTCCTGGGCGCAGTGTGGAGGTGAGGTTGAGAGTTATAAAAAGATAATGACCAAGTGCCAGACTGTAAGCAACACACATTCAAGAGGAAGCTACAAATATTGTGGACACAGTGCTGAAAAAAGCAAATATAGCAAATGAGAGTAAATTTTGGGGTTGGCTTTCACTTTTCCTGGCAATACTGTTCCCAAACAGTAACCAACAATTCCTGCATACTATAACTTTGGAGATAGCGGCTGACAGAAATTCCCATGAACGCGATATTCCTAACTCATCTTTTTCCTCTAGTTGAATCTCCTTAGCTATACATTTGATTTATTATAATGAGCTATGGCCATTTTTTACAGCTTACTTGTTATTTTTAAATATTAATCCTCTTAACTGCAAAATATCATAACATTTTGGACAATTTTTTTTCCCAAAAACTCTCCCACAAGATCCTGCAGTGTAACCGTTAAGCAAATTAATACAGTACATGAAATGGTCGTGGGTTTCCACACACACAGAATAAAGCTGCTTCCTGGTGGGCTGTGTGACCTCTCTGTAGAAGTCCATGTCCTCAGTGTGCTCTGTGTCATCTGTGGGAAGGCCTTTACGCTCGCTCTGTGGCGATGCCAATCTGGAACCAGCGTGCATGCAACAGTGGGCGGGGTCGGCATCCATGAAGAACAGGGCCTTTCCTTTGCATGCTGCACAAAAACCCACTACCCAGCATGGTGCCCCCCCCCCACCCTCACCCGTTCGCCCTCTCTCAACCCCAGGTCCATCCCACCCTCCCGCTCCCTCTGTGCCGGTTGCTTCTCTTCCAGCTTATCAGAAGTATGCATGGCGGAACAATGGGCGTTTTATCCACACGAAACCTGGAATGTGTCTGAATGTAGCAGGCTGGGTCCCTCTCTTCTCTCAGAGCATGCTTTGTGTCCCCTGCTTCCCCTGAGAGAGACACACAGAGACAGTGAGGGTATAGGAGGCTGTGTGAACACAGAGGGAGAGGATGTGGTGGCGGTGAGGGCTGAAGTGCTAAAGAGGTGAAAGGTGTAAGTGACTGGGTGACTGGCAGAGCAAAGACATCAACCAGAACTAAACAGAAGAGGCACCTGAGGCAACTTAATGTAGATTTGACATGTTGCTAAATGACTGATCAGTCCACTACTTTTGTCAATAACTGTTTGGCCCCTAAATCCAAAGAAATTCAATTTAAAATTACAGAGAAAGTGGCAAATTGTTAAATTTGAGAAGCGGTAACTTGCATGTTTTGCATTTTTCCTTGATAAATGACTTAAGATGTTCATTCATTATCAAAATTTGGTCAGTTATTATCGCTCAAAGAGGTGAAAGGTGTAAGTGACTGTGAGAAAGTGGGAGCAGGGGCGTAATTTGACAGAAAATAAACCTGACTAATAAATATTCATCATCAGTAATCAGTTATACATGAGAACTTAGCAATGTACCTGAGGATACACACACACTGTCTTTCTTAGATTTCTCTACCACAGACTAAAGATTGCCCTTCTTCCTCTCCTCCTTCTCCATCAGGTGCGGCTAACATGCTAGCGGGCCAGAAGAAGAACCTGATCGCTGTGGCCAAGAACTGGTACCATCAGTTCTCCATCCACACGCTCAGCCTGATCCAGGGGAACAAGTCAGTGTGCGGCTTCCACCTGGGCTACCTGGACGGAGAGACGGAGCTCATCACCCAGGCCATGAGCACCATCCTGGATCTCTACAAAGAGGGCAAGGTCAAGCCTCGCATCGACTCCACTTGGCACCTCGAGCAGGTTTGTGTCTAACTATGGTACCATATATGCTTGGAATTAATCTTAATTGATCAAAATAAATAAATCATCCACCGCATTTGCATGTGATGTAGCTATCTTTCCAGCCCTATATATGTTAATCAAAACATTTTTTTTGACCTGTATATGAAGATTTGAGCTCCACTTTTTGGTTTCCTTTGGTTCAGTCCATACTCAGAGATGTATTTCCATTAAAGGAGCTCTATGTGATATTCAGAGCATTAAAGGAGCAGTGTGTTACATTTAGGGGGATTTAGTGGCATCTAGTGGTGAGGATTCCAGATTACAACCAGCTGAAACTTCTCCTGGTTATAATTCCTTCTGTGGTCATTGTTCAGAAGGGTTTTATCCAATTATCCGCAGTGGTCTCTTCATCTCTAAAATAAATGGACCAGACAATTTCAAGTTGGAAGTCAGTGTTTCTCTTATGGTAATTGGTATGCTGGAGACAGGCCACTAGCCCAGCATCTGCTAAAGTGCGTTCACCTTTTTGTTCTAATAACTTCAGACATTCAGGAGGAGCCAAATTATCCACAGAAGTCTCTTTCTCTCCAAAACAAATGGCCCTGGTGATTTAAACTGGTGAAAACACTGAATAAAGCAGTTTTACAATAACTTTCAGTGTTTTTACGATACTGCTCGTCACAGAGGGACTGCTAACTATGGTGGCCAATGCGAAAACACGTATGGTCCTATCTAGAGCCAGTATTTAGTTTGTCAGTTTTGGGCTACTGCAGAAACATGGCTGTGTCATATCTGTGTAGATATAAATGGCTCATTCTAAGGTAATGAAAACACAATTCTTATTTTAAGGTGATTATACACAAAGAATTGTGTTTTATATATTAAATCCAACACACCAGACCATTAATACAGCAGCAAACAACTATTTTTTTAAGTGAGGATATAGTGGAGAAATGGCGTCCTGAGCAGAGAATAAAGTCACACTGTGTTACAATCAGAGCTTCTCTGTTCTGTGTTGAGTTGATGGTCTGGCCACTTGTGCTTGTTAGTGCATGTTAGAACAGCTCATGGGTATCATGATATCAGTACGGTGGTATTGTGGGAGCGTAGCGCCCACCATGCAGTTTTCTCCTGGTAAACACCGTTAGCTGTGTTAGCACAGTTAACACTGTTGCCATTGCTAGCACTGTTTGCCCTTTTCACACTGTTAGCACCATTAGCTGCTAGTTGCTGGCTCAGCTGCATCCATGTTGAGAGCCATGTGCACACAACCTCTGAATCATAGCTACGCTCTGAATATCATACAGAGCTTTGAACAGCCTTTGCATGTGGGTTTCAGATCCATTCATGCCTGGTTGCTGCTGTGACTAAATGCATCCATTTTTACACCATGTGCTTACAGCCCAGTCACCCAAAATCCATGTGAATGCCAGGCGGGTCTGTGTGTGTGCGAGTTTTGCAGCGGGATCTGCAGGAGCTGGGTGTGGCTCTCAGATTCAATAAGGCTTAACAATCAACAGGCGAAGTTTGTCCACAAGAAGCACTGTGTCTCCTCGAGCATAACTCACTCAGCCAGACAGAGTCAGATTGTTGCTGACAAAATTAACACTGCTGACAGATATGAATAGAGAGAGTGTGAAAACACCGAGAGAAAGAGGGAGTCAGAGGCTGACATCTTCTGTTGTCAGAGTCAGAGCTGGTCAGTATTTTGGCCCGTGTTGCTCCGGCCGGAGAGAAACACCCGCTGTCTTTCTCCGCCATCTGACGCTCTTTCTCTGCCTCTCCATCTGTCTGCTCTTTATATCAGACTCTTTCTCTCTGTCTTTAGGTTATTGACTCCCTCTCTGTCTCTCTCCATCTCGCTGTATTCTCTTCTTCTCCCTCCTCACAGTGTATCTTTTTTTGCTTTTTCTCTCTTGTTGCTATGGTGACATCCTTTAGTCAGTGTGTGCGTCTGTCTTAGGGAGGGGCCCTGATGTATGAGAAAGAGACATAGAAGGAGCGTGGAAAACAGAGGAGAGAAGAAGGTACATCTCAGTCTGGCTCGAAGCAATTGATGGTGTACAAAAAGCTGTCGGGGAAATAGTCATTCACACAAATGATCGATTGCTACAAGCTGAATACAAATGCCACGCCCTGACGCCATCCATCACAGCCCTTCCTCCATCCGCCGTCAACCTCCGTATTTGCTCCAATAATCAATAAACATGCTTGGACAATATTTGGAAATTAGCATTACCCTTCCCTCCTGTGGTTTCTCGTGGTTCATTATCTACATCTGCACTGACACCCAAGAGGATAATGGTCATGTCTGCAGCCGCAAATAGCACACTCCAGTCCGAGATGCCTGGGAGCCAGAGAGGTCGACAGATCTTACAGAGTGAAGGGTGGAAGTGGGTGGAGTCGTCAAAAGAGCCTCTCACTGTGACTTTCATTCACATTGAAGATGATTCTTATAATTCACCCCTCCCTCCCTTTCAGTTTCGGCAAGGCGTGTTTCTCATCCGAAGGACACCAGTTGCTCCCTTCGTTTCCCCCTCCCCTCCCCTACACTCCGAACTCCCACACTCCCCCTCTTTCCCATGTGTCTGAGTCGTCAGGGCCACGTTTCAGCCAGGCTTTACGTTGCTAGGAGATGGCCCTGTTGCCGTGGCATTGGTCGTTAGGTGGTCTGCCTGCCTCGCACGAAGAGGGGGATTGGAGGAAGGAGGGAGGGGGAAGCGATGGAGACAGGAACAGACAGTGGACAGAGCTCAGTGGTCAAGAAAAGGGTGGGGTTGGTCTGGCTGGGATTCTCCTCTCGTCGTTATGATTGACAGTCAGTTATATCAAGTCGGTCGATCCATCATCGGAGGGGGGTTTGGCTGATCAGCTGTCAACACAAGAGCGTCTGTCCCCAAAGGCAAGATGATTGGTTAACTCCATTAAATTCAGCTTTTATGTCACAGCCAAAACATGTTACGGTTCCACAGGCTACAGCTTTGATTGGGACCAAAAAAAACAGGCCTGACCCCACAGGAACCCGCGTAATTTCTGTCCAAGCCAAAACCAAGCCAGCGATTTTGGGCCCAAGCCCAACTGAAAACCTGAATTTCCATGAAAAGAAAATAATAATAATATTGAAATACTTATTTCAAGCAAAAGTCAACTGATGTCTTTTCAGTGCGGTAACAAACATTTGTGACACAGTCTCCGACATACGCCCTCTCCTACTGAATGTTCACCACAGCCAAAAAACTGTCATGTGCCTTATACATTAAACAGAAATTGTAGAACATGTTTCCTAATAAGTGAGAGGCGGGAGTCCGGATGGGATGGTGGCAACACAGCCCATACATTATACATGACATTACACAGACTGAAAGGTCTCCATTTAAAATATTGGAATGAACCCAACCTTTTGACAAATTACAGCCTGCCCCTTCCTGAACCTTCCTGAACCCGGAGGGTGGGGCCCAATTTGGTTCAGGCAGAGAATTAAAGCTCTACCACAGACTAGTTTAATAAATGATCCTCAATGATCAACATCAGATAAGCTACTTTTAAAGTTACCTTAGTTTTAACTAGATAAAGTCTGCGCTTTGCATATCCAAAGAGGTTTACATTTTTCGGAGTCTATTTTCACACCTCTGTATGTACATTGCAAATTTGTTGCTGTAATTCCTCCTGTCCATTCTGGCTTCAAAGAAATCCAACCTGTATTTGTGTGGTTGTAATACATTCAGCCATGCATGACACCACCACAAGAATGTGCTGCTTTTCATTATTTCATGTCATATATTTCATCTCATTACATGGAAGTGATGTATAGATGTAAGCAGATTGGGGGTACGGCCTGCATCATTGTCCATCCAGGTTCTGAACCTGTTGCCCTCAACCCCTGTGTGCCGCAGGCTGTTTATGGAACTTACCTACAGCTCTTTGAGGCAATGGAGGAACCGCTGCTCAACAGGTCCACTGGAAATCTGTGCAGTCAGGAAGTGGTTTTGCAGCAGGGGAAGAAACAGTGCCGACTCATTCTGGCCAAATACCAACAAGTACCAAAATTTACAAAACAACTGTCTGGCTGACACATTGATTGACTGACTAACATTGATGCTAAATTAAACAAAACAATCACAGTATTCAGTCCAGGCAAACCGCTCCATCCAGTTCTCGTGACAGTCTGCAGGGTCGAGGAGGACGTTGCTTTCTGTGCCAGAGGGCAGGGACGGCGGGTGGGGTTGGTTTGTGAATGGGTGGTGACGAAGCGGCAACAGGGGGGTTGGTTAGTGACAAAACTTTGCCACTTGGCACCAGATCAGCCAATAGCAAAATTCAATTGCATAAGCCAGGTTTCAATCGATAGAGGGCAGTCACTATACATATTTTTACACAATATGTAGAATCCACATACTTTGCACTCAGGTGTCAAGATGTGGACCTGAATCAATGAACAACACTATCAAATACCCATTTATATTGCTTTTCAACTGGAAAAAAAAGTGGCCTGGGGGTTTGGTTACTCTTTAAAGCGATTTTAATATAAGGGGGACAAGATTTTCAAAAATACATCCTTAAATTTAGCTTGAATAAAGATGATGCTTTAACGGTAATTTATTGAGGTTCTAGTGCAAAATTCTTTCTTTGTTTCCCTGAACATCATTTCCTTGCTGACTTGCCATAGAGGGATGATAACACAAACTGGGAATTTTGCAGTAAAAGTCTGTAGCTTTGGAAGTTAGCCTCTTCATATCTCTAATGCAGACTGCTGAAGCCTCACTTTATCTTCAGCTAACCATTATACATCATTTCTGTGCTGAACAAGGACTACGGATTTTGTGAACCAACACTAACACTATAATCACATTAGGAAATTATCTTTTTACAGCCAATATGAACAGCAGGGACACGTACAAACACCAAAAATGCTTTCATTGTACATTTGGGCATGTGAGTGTGCGTTTAGGGCAGACTTGAAAAAAATGTGAACCTACCCTTTAAAATGGAAGAAAGCACTATCTGATAGCAGCAGTCAATGGACTATTAATTAAACATTATTTTACACAAATTATGATATAAGATTCACATTAAAGCCATCGTTTACTTTCAGCACCTACTAGACCTGACATCCAAACAAGACCAGGATTGAACCAAGGTCTCATATCCGTCATTACACTCATCACCTTCTCTGCCTCATACACCCCCCTTTCTGTCCTTAACTTTAAATGCATGATTATGCACACACTACAATGTAGAGATGATATAATTTTCTAATTAAAATGGATGTGTTGTTTGGTAGCATTGGGATATTAAATGAAATGATTACTTTCTGCTTCACGTCTGTATTTCCTGCCCACTTAAAATCATAAACATTTCTTCATATTTATACTTAATGTTGCCTAATGTTGAAAGCATCTGTTTGCAGTACGTTATTCCCCTTGTTTATTTTGTTTTCCTTTTTTTATTCACTTTTTGCTGCTGCAACAATTTCATTTCCCCTCAAAGATTATTAAAGTCTCATCTAAACAAATGTATTTTCTCATAAACAGCATATTAAAGTTATATTTGAGCCTGTGCAATTTGTCTCTCGTCTGTGGCATCAAAATAAAAGATGAGAGGCACAGAATGCGAGGAGGCTCGTATTGCTGTCAAAATGTGTTGGTGGAGGAGAAACTGGCTACTACTGTGTACTCGCAATAGATTTTTCTCAATGACAGGTGTATTTTAAATCTCCCCTGCCCTCCTTTCACCCTCCACTCTTTCATCTCACCTTATGTAACTGTCTTACTCCTTCTGTCCCTCCTCCAGGTGGGCGATGCCATGAGAAAGATGCAGGAGAGGAACAACATCGGCAAAGTAATCCTCACCACAGAGCCCATGCCCGAGGAGGAGAAGAAGGAGGAGGCCAAGAAGGAGGACAAGAAAGAGGACAAGAAGAAAGAGGATAAGAAGAAGGACGACAAGAAGAAGGACGATGGCAAGAAGGAGGAGAAGAAGGACGACAAGAAGAAGGAGGAGGCCAAGAAGGAGGAGAAGAAGGAGGAGGAGAAGAAGGAAGAGCCCAAGAAGGAGGAGAAGTGAGAGGGAAGGATGGATAGTCAAGCAGACCAGCAGGGAGTTTGTGTCCTGGGAGCAGGGGGTGGGGTGTGGGGAAGGATGGAGATGGAGATGGAGATGGATGGGGTGGGAGGGTGGGGGTGGGGTATAAGAAAGGATTGGAAGGAGTTAGAAGGGTAGATTACAAAAATTATCACACCACTGTCGATCGTTCATCTCTTCCACCTCCCCTCCGCCTCACTCTCTTGAGTCCACCATGACAGTGATTACTCAGGCCTGGCTCCACCCACCCCCTCCCATCCCGTTTTCTTGCCTTTATCACTTAAGGGAAAAAAAAAAAAAAATCCAATCACTTGTAACACCTCGTCCAAACTTATCTCTCCGCCTCACAACATCGAGAAAGATTTTTCCTACTGGGAATGACGGAGACAAGAGAGCCGTGGAGGATTGTGGGTACGGTCCAGGCCTGGGGCAAATTACTGTTTCCTTGACAACCGTAATCCCTGCTTGCACTCCGGCTCCGCCCTCGACCCCCGTGCCCCTCCGCACCTCAACTCCCACTGTGCTAAATTGTTCTGCTCTGACTTCCACCTGCCACCTCCTCTTCCCCCCTCACTGTGCTGAGTCCCCCCCACCACCACCACCACCACCTCCCACACCACCACCACCGCCACCCCCAATCCATCCACGGGCCGGACGCACAGACAGGCACAAAGACAGGCAGATAAACGGAGAACCACACCCACCCACACGTTGCTCTCTTAGTGTCCAACGCTTAGTTATGTCACTGAGGATGAGTCAGAGATGCCTGTGATTGGCTGATTCTCCCCACCTCCCCGGGAGATATTTGCATCACAGTTTTGATCATGATGTTTGACTGCTGAGACAATGGTGTTAATGCTACAAGGTCTAACTTTGGTTCTCATTTACACGGCCTTAGCTGTGATATATCTTGTATCAGTCTCCACCAGTGGGTGAGAGAAACATCTCCGCAGAGCATGTGTTCCCACCAAATTTCAGCGAAGTTAATATAGTGGCTGCAGTTTTGCACTTGCCTGAATATGAATTTCCCTCATAATGAGCCTTTCTGTGCAGCGCTGAATAGGGAGGCAGAAATCATTGCTCAGCTTCCTTCTCCTTAGTTACAGATTTTTCTAGCTGACCAACTGTTGGCAAGAAGTGCGCAGTGCCAATTAAGAGAGAATTTGTTTCTGTTCAAACAAGCCACAAACACACACACACGCACGCACACACAAACACACTCTGAATGTGATGAAAGAGGCACTGTCACGCTGAGACAGTGAAGCGTCTGAAATGAGCAAAGTTAAGAAGGTGAATATCGGTCCCTTTTCCCCCCCTCAGGATCGCGCTTTCTTCCTCCCCTGATCCTCCTCGAGGCATTCCATGGCATTCTGCTCCTTTCTCAGCGACCGCTCGCCTGTCGATCACCCTGACCTGAGAGAGGAGAATTCAATTCAAGCTGGCGTCCATACTTCGCCTCCCCTGCTTGTTTCTACTCTGCTCTCTCTCTCTCCCTCCTCTTTCCATTTCCCTCTCTATGGTCGGCATAGCAACAGGCGTCAGGCTCGTCAGAGAAGGCACTGTGGTCTGTTTCTCTGACTCCCTCTCCCCGTGTCTCTCTTCTCTGCCTCCCTAACTCTATATTTGCCAACAGTCGGTGCCGTCGACCAGTATTCCAACAGGTGTAAAATGCATTAAGGAATTCAGATGATGCAAACGAGGAGGTGGAGCAGTTTTCAGGGTTGATAGTATTAGAATACCAAACAGTTTGCTCAAACCTGCTTAAATCAAGTATTGACAATGTGTGCACTTAGCAGTACGCCAGCTATAACAGTGCACCGCTCCCTCTAATGGCCAGTATGAGTTTTGTCTCACTGGTTTAATGTCATTTAAAGTAAATCATCATCAATCCCACTGGGTGGACTCTAAATCTTTCATGTAGGAGGATATCAACTTTAAACCTTAGATATTTATCTACCTGCCTGCCTGTCTGTGAGCCCGGCCTCAGTGTTGAGACTCAGATGGTGACTAGTGACTTTGTAAAAAACACAAAACAAAATGTTTGAAAAAAAAAAAAAAAATGAAAGAAAAAAAGTTGTTGTGTTAGCATGAGTGGCCTCCCTCATGTGCTGTGTGTGGTGTGCCATTGTGTGTGAAGATGTGTGTGTCCTCAGGTCGTTTGTCAGGTTTTAAAGCACCCACCCTGCCCTCCCCACCTTGCCACATTTCCCCCCTCTCACACTACTCAGCTACAGTATTATGTAGCTCCAACCCCAACCCTCCCTTCTTACTCTATCTCTCCCTCCTGTCAGATAAGAGGCCTGTGTTATGAGGACAGTTGGTATTAGTATTTTTGCACTCTGCTCGCTGATCTTAATGCACTTACAGGCATGGCGGTCGCACTCCAGTCCCACGCAGGCTTTGATTCTGCTCCAGGTTTGCAGCCTGTTTCCCATCATCCACTCCCAGTGTATCTGCTGAAGCTCACTGAAAGCACAGGTGGCACACACACACATAGAGACACACACACTCATGTAAAGGTCCCCTCATTTTCAGCTTGCCAGTCCCTGCCTGGGCCAACTTCTCCTGGGTGGCAGCTAAAATCAAAGCATTCATCCATCCTTGACTGTGGGAAGTAAAATGTGGAGCAGGGCGGAGTGGACTGGGCTGGAGTGTGACAGCCACGCTGGTGTGGGGAGTGACTGTGTCCTGTCAGCCTCTGGTTAGTGTTCTGTTCTAATCTGCTGGGCTCCCTTTGTGAACCTGTGGACGGTGCTTCTGTTCCGAGTGCCATGTGAGAAACAAACGCTTCGGTTAAAAGAAAAAAAAAGAAGAAAAAAAAGATGTTTTACTTAATATGTTATTTTAATTTACCTTTATATTTCCGTTTGTTTGTCTGTTTTGTTATCCAAGGGTTTAAAGTTCAAAGCTCATACTATATAATGTGGGGACCTGCCAACCTGCACTCCTTTTAAATGTGATGAAGTCTTTCTGTTGGTCTGAACCATGTGTGCCAAATTGTATGTATATTCCTTCTGTCAATGCTTTGAATATTAACAGTGCATAAAAAAAAATATGAAGACAATTCTGTTTTTGGATGCGTTTCCGTCAACCTTGAAGAAAAGAGAAAAACACAAAAGAGTCGTCACAGTGTGTCAAGATTCGTATCCCAAATGCTCATGGGTGCTGACAGGATTTTCGCTGCAGTTTAGAAAAGGTTTAACACAATTTGTAGTTTTTGATTGGTTGCAGTCTTGCTCCAGCGTAGGCCTGCACTGTGCCTCTCTCCTTGCACACAGCTTACCTCAATCCGAGGCACCTCCCTCCGTATTTATATCCTTTTCACTGTGCTTTACCAGCTCTCACATTGTGTCGACCGCAACAGGTTGAAGTGTTTACAACCATAATATTAGTACCACAGTGAAAAGGGACTGGACGTGGGGTGCATTTAAGGTCCAAAACTCCACCAAAAGACATAAAGGTTCACAGCAAATTTCCTCCAAATCCAAAGCTCCATGGTATTCCTCTGTATGGATTCCTATTTCTTTCAGTTTGTTTCCAAATGGCTTGTATAGCAAGTGAGGGAGCAGATGTTTTCACACAGCTGTGCAGGGATGCCAATACTGTAACACAGCTGCAGAAAAACCCCAGCTTATTGGCTGATCATAGCTCAGCTCTGGCCTGCCCCAGACACAACATTTCCGCTTTACAGCTGATCTCAGTTCACTCAAGGATTGTCGGAGACGTTCCTCTTTTCCTGTGCTGCATCTGCAGAGCGTCAACAGTCCAAAATTCCTCTCCATGTCGCCCCCTTTCTCCCTCCATACACATTCATAGCAAATAAAACATTAGTTTGACATCTGGAATTTGAAGTTGCATGCATTCATCGGCATGTGGAAAACCGATTATGATCTTTTTCTTTCTTTCAACATTTTCCCCCTTGGTTCTTTTGAGCTCAGATGCCTTTGAGATGAACTCAATCAGTTGGGCGGGTGGCCTGCTGCCGGAGAGCACTTCCACCACGGTGAAGCTGCAGAGTAATGTCATCTTGAAATGGTTTCCCAGTCATTCCAGACACTTATGCAAGAGTACTTAGCAACTCAGAGATGCACAGGAGAAAAACCGTGTTTCAAAGTTAAAATTAAAAGTGGTAATTTTCTGAACATTTGCAGTTCTAGATTTGATATGACTAATTAACACTTGTAGTTTTAGGTTTGAAAAAGATGCACTAAGACAATGAGTGTAGTATTTCCAATAGCTACTCTTCTGTCTGTCTTGGCTCGTATAGCTGAAGTCCCTCACAGGCACCCACCGTTCAGCTTTGAGGTGAATTTCTTTCTGTTCTCTATGGTTTCTCAGGTCATTCCAAACAGCAGTTTTCTTCATGTAGGAAACCATTTAATTTCGCATTCACTAACACACATTCTGTTTCACCGTGTTCACTGCACAAACTGTCACGCCATCCATGTTCGATGTAAGCTTTAGTATTCCGAGTCAAAATGTGAGGCTCTGTCAAGTGTTCACTCATCCACACTGAGAACCCAAAACAACCACATCTGCCTGCAGCTATTGTTTCCTTAGCGGTCTTCTTTTTTTTTTTTATCATTGCAGCAACATTGCAGAGATGCTACGGAAGTACAACCTGGCTGGGCTTGTCATGTACAGTACTTGGATGCATGTATAGTCAACCAGAAAATAAGGCATGCGTGTATGTACAGCTAACCATCCCTTTCCACGATAGTTTAGTTGTCGTGTAGTGGCGTGGTGTGAGGGAGGAGAGTGCCCTTGCAGTCGTATAAAGTTGCCAACTGAAGCCAATCCACTGCCCCTCTGTGCCACCTGACTCCCTGTCCTCACCTTCAGCATGGGCACTGTCATGGTCAGCTGGTTATTCATGATACACCTTAACCTATCTCTGGGAATGTTTCAGAAACTTTACATCCATCCTTCTGCACACCTCCTGTTAGAGTTCAGTCACCACAGGTAGTTTTCTACAAGGCATACCCAACAGGTTGATTTCTACGCTAGTTCTCCTCTCTGTCCTTGTGTTGTTTTTTTCCCCCCCGGTTGCAAACACTCTTCTCGTCTCGACTTTGTTTTTTAAACCCTTTGAATTGATGCTGCTTCTGTGCTTGACTCTGGGTTTACTGCGTGGTGCCATGTTGTCCACATGGCCTCTAGAGCTTGTAACGCTTCAGTGTGTAATGTTACCATATGCCTTACATGTTTTCCAGGACTAATAAAAAAAAGCATAACAAAACGTCAGGAGATGTGCTCTTTTTATTTCTGTGCCCATTCTGAAACAAATAAAGAGAAGCAAACTCATTTTTACAAGATCATTTTACTCAAACAATTTTCCAACAAATATTTTCCTGTTTTTCTTAAACTAGATTATCCTTAAAACTACACTGGACGGTACAAAATGTACATCTATACAGTACCACGCCTGTATGCATTTTCTTTATAAAACCAAGTAAAAACAAAAGAAAATATTCAGGAATGCTTTATGGAATAATTAAGACAATGCTGGTTGGTCACATTTGTCATTTACATACAGTTTGAAAAATTATAACTTGAATTATCCAACTTAAACAGAGAGCAATGGTGAGGCAGGTTATAAAATTATAAAATCCAAAATAGCTGCAATGAGTGCTATAGCTATTATCTGAAAATATATTTCAATATCTATACATCATCAGACATTATTATCAAACATGGAAATATAAGCTGCTCAGCATACAAAAATAGTGCAAATGGCTCTAACCACAAAAACATTTTAAACTACATAAAAGTCCTATTTCTAGGACTTGGCTGGTGGCTCCTCGATCCCCTTGGAAGTCAAGACCTCAGACAAGCGAGTCAGATAAGTGGAATCTGGGTAACCGTTCCTGAGAGAGACAAAAAGAAGACTCAGATGTATGGACTTGTGTGGCCTTTAACTCCACAGCTCTGTTAGACACTCCGAATGGCCTCACTCACCCTGTTTTGCCGCCCTGTAGGCTGGTCTTATGTGGGATGCAGTCCCAGGTGACACTGGCCCCTGTGCCTTTGCCTGCCACTGTGAAGGTGAGTCCCTGTTTGAAGGCTTTTTCCAGCCTGGGCAACAGCTTCCTCGTCCTCTCGCTGTCGGGGAGGAAGGATTCAAACACGCCTCCACGAAATGGTTTTCCTGGGGAAGGGTGATCCTCCTGGTAAGACAGAAAGCAGAAACCACAGTCATGAATAAAGTCTCCTGGGATTACCATGCATTAGCTAAAAGCAAAGTCTCACTATTAAAGCTTTATGTGATATTTTAAAGGGACACTTCACCCAAAAATCTAAAATACATATTTTCCCTCTTCAATCAGAGTGTTTTGGTGTGAGTTAGCGAGTGTTGGAGATATCGGCCATAGAGATGTCTCTTCTCTTAAATATAAAGGAACTAGATAGCACTTGGCTTGTGGTGCTCAAAGCATCAAAAAATACATTCCCACAAACTCAACAACAATGTGTCTGTCCAAAAATTATGACCCAGTAACTCAAGATGATCCACAGACCTTGTTATGAGCAGTTTCATGTAGGAACTATTTTCTCTCTACCCAACCATATCTGCCAACCGTATCACCTCGTAGAAGGAAGTGTGCATCTACTCATGAATGAGAGGCTCGTGCTTAAGCCAGCACAAGATGTAAATATATGACATCCACCTCTGTTGCGCTGTAACATTAGCTAGCTCAGTGAGGCTAGGTGAGCTAGCAGTAGATGCACGCTTCCTTCTGCATAGTAAGGTTCTGCATAGTAAGGTTATTATAGTTTACCAAAACTTAACAAAAAACTAAGACTAGGTGTGGAAAAAAAATATTTTAGTTAACTGAAATAAAAATAAAAACTACATTTACATTACATACAGAAAAAACTGAAATTATATTGTGCACTTGCAAAATTAACTAAACTAAAAATATATAGGAAATGTTGTTAGTTTTTTGGTCAAATTTGTCAATACAACAAGTATTAGGAGGTACAGTATTGGTGCATATGTTTATCTCCATGACTGTGTGTCACCTACTGTCACAAAAAGTTGTGTCTGTATTGTAATATGTATTCCGAAATTCTTAAGTCTTTCCCCTGGCATATATGCCCCCTACAATAATAATAAAAAATACTAATACTAAAACTAATAAAAACTAAACATTTTTAAACAAACAAACAAAACTCAACTCAAATGAATAAACCCACTCTGAAAAATGACTGAGATGAAACTTATTTGAAAACAGAAATTTAAAACTATATAAATACTAATAAATAATACAAATATGAAACTATAGTTATTCTGCTGCGTGGTGATATGGTTGTTGGGTGTAGTTCAGTAGACAGGAAATAGTTCCTACATGAAACTGCTCACAATAAGACGCGTGGATTATCTTGAGTATCCGGGTCATAATTTTGTGAAGAGACATTGCTGTTGAGTTTTTAAAATGCATTAGTATTATTATTAGTTATTTATTTATTTATTTATTGGCGCTTTCAGCACCATCTAGTTCCATTATTCTGGAAAGAAGGCAGACATCTCTACAGCCGATATCTCCATCACTCTGCAACTCACACCTAAACAATCTTCATAAATAGCACTACGGGTAAGAGATAAAATATGTATTTATGGTTTGGGGGTGAACTGTCCCTTTAACACACATCATCATTCACAAAAAAATAACTTCCTTCCTAATAAAGTAACTTCCTACTCAACATTGTCACTGTGTATTTTCCAGTACTATATAAATCATAATAGCTGATCCTATAGGAGTCGACAGCAACCTGAGACAGTGAACCTAAACATTAACTTCTCTGTAATAAAGACCTCACACAAAACAATACAATTTCCTGTTAAGTGATATCAGAAAAAAACATTAGTAAACCATATTTAAGTTTCACGGAAACTGATGTACACTCACAATCTTCTCCACAATTACTTCAGTATATTCTGTGAAATGCCCCTATTACTGTGGTTCTCAACCAGAGGTCCAGGGACCCCCAGGGGTCCTAGAGGGAGTTCCAGGAGTCCCCAAGAAAATGGGAAATAGTTTCTTTTTACCACTTCATGTACTACTGAAGGGAGGCCAATGTGAGTAAGAGTCATGAGAGTGACTTTTCTGATTACAGATTTGACTTTCTTCATGGTTATCTCCTCAACTGTAGCTGACAGTTGGAGAATTCTGGTCCTAATCCTATCTAACGACCAAAATAATTTCAGATGGAGGTCCCTGAAGTTATATCTTACACGAATGGGGGTCTGTGACCTAAACTGTATCAATGTAGGTGTCTTTGACAGAAAAAAGGTTGAGAACCACTGTTCTATCAGACAAAACATTTGATCAGAGACAATGTGTTTAAAATAAGTCCCTTACCCCTTGGATTCCATCAGGTATGAGGTAAGTGATCTTGATGGCAGAGTCTCTTTTCTGACCTGGTAGGTTGATGTTATGGAGTTTACAGTGGCTCATTTTGCCCCTAATGCCCGGTTTGATTGGCTCCGTCTCATGACAAATTCTGCAGTGGATATGTACAGTGTCCAGGCACTTTGAGCACATGGTAGCACCACACTTTGCTTTCATCAACATCTTGCTTTCCCCACACTCACAGATGCACTCAGGGCCTCCCTGACCTGATCTGGACTCCTCTGGGGTGACCTGGATCTGTGATTGTCTTTGCTGCACACTGTCCTTTTGGGTAGAAGGAATGGTTCTCTCTTTCCTATGAAGGGCCGCATCTTTATCTGTAGGGGTTGTTGTTGTTGTTGAGCCGACATCATTCACATGGTTCATACTTGTATCATTTCCTGCTTTTGGGTGATTGACAGTTGTCTCAGTCTTCTGTCCATCCATCTCCACTTTACCTACAATTTTCATTTTCTCTTTAATGACTGGGTCTTTCCTTAGTAAGGGTTGGCTGGTAGCTCCATTCACAAGCTCTGTCTCGCCAAAGTCACTTCTCTGGTTTGTTCTCCTTTCCTGACTACTATCAGTCCCATCAGCTGTGCCTGTTTGACTCTCTAGCATCACCTGAGGATTGCTGTGACAGTTCAGACTAGTACTTTGGTCCTCGTTTATTTGTAAAAATGAGGATGGATTCTGATTGGAGGTAGTGTGGCCAGAGAAGTCCTGTTGTTCAGGTATTTCAGCTAAATCTCCAGAAAATACCTCCCGCAGTGCAGCACCAACTTTAGAACACAAGGCTTCAGGACCAAGAAGATACAAGCTCTTTTTAAAAATGTGTATGGTAACCTTCTTGAAGCGACTATGCACATCAGAGAGACAAGCCTGTAAGGTTTCATCTGCTGCGTCAGTGATGTGCAGCTCTGACAAGTGTAGCTGGTGCACAGAGAAGTCTGCACTAACCGAATCAACCAGCCTCTGGAGACCTAACTGACATGAACTCACTTTGGATGAGTTTGCCGCTCTTAAGGTGATGGTCAGATTGCCAGCACTATCCGGGCAGCTCTCTTTCATCTGGACATCAGAAGTCAGGTCGTCCACTCGGGTGCTGTAGGCTTCTTTGATGTGCTTCCACTTCACAGCGGAAACCATAATCTCTGCATTATAGACTTCCCGCTTCTCCCTCTCTGTCCGGTTACTGAAGCTAGAGGACCTTACCCTGGCTCTGACTGTGGAATTGCTGGAGTCGTCTTGACTCTTCTTACTTGTGACTTGGGCCTTCTGCTGAGGCATCCCTGAGAAACTACTGGCTCGCTTCAAGGTGGATCCAGACCCTGCAGGTGGGAGCGGAGTACTTCCTGACAAACTGGACTGAGTTGTGCTAAGGGGAGATATTAAACTCTTGAGTCGAGTATCAGGAAAATGTGAGCTGGATGAGGTTTTACTCAGGCAAGAAGCAGTTGAAGGCAATGCATCTCCACTCTTAAACAAGATGTCCCCTCCAGTGTTTTGGGCTAATGCTCTGGAGATACTTTCCCCAGCAATCCCTGCTGTTTCTGACAGTACGTCATGCCCTAACATTGGCCCGAGGCGTGTTTGTCTGCTGGGAGATGAGAGCCCTCGTAAGGTGAAGTCAGTTGGTCGACTGCCTAATGCAGCCAGCCCTGAATCCTTAAAACGAGCCGCTAGTTTATACCTTCTGGCCCCTTCAGCTCTCCTGTCATCCTCGTCTGACCTCAGCAGCTGATCATCTGGAGAATCTACACTGGACGACATGGTGAGGGGGACTCTCTGCTCATCAGCATGAGTTGATGCACCTGAATCGTATGGATATCGAAGAAGACTGGCTACATCCTCTTTTTTACTCCTCAATTCACTTTGGTCCAGGAGAAGTAACTGTTTGGCCTCAGACACATCACTACTGCTCCCAATAATGTAAATATTTTTCTCATCTTCATTCAGAAGAAGCTTGGGTAATCTGACACTTAAGTTCTCCATCGCCCTTTGCAGTCCCCCCCTGAGGGACAGGATTCTCTTGGGGAGCTGGTCTCGACGGATCTTGGTCTCATTCTCCTCATAAAGCCTACTTATTGCCTTTCTTGCCAACTTCAGGCACTCCTGAGCTCGACCACCCTCCCCTACTCCTGGTGCTACCTGCAAAAACAGAGTAGTCAACCCCTGATTTGTCATATCCACCACATCAACGCCATACTGACGCAGGATATGCTGGTATTCCTTCCTGCAGTGTTTCTGCAGATACTGGAACATGTCTGCATCCACAATTATTGAGAAGTCCTCTTCTGATGTGGTAGGATGCTCGCGAAGTTGCAGAGTTGCACCCTCTGCCTGGCCAGTATCTTCCCAGCCATAACCACCAGGTGTCAGGTCTCTATATGAGCTGGAGTTGTACTCATTAGAGGGCCGGTCAGTGGTAACTTTCTCTCGTTGTTCTCTTTGTTTCTTAGGTTTCCTGCTCTGATCCTCTGACTCCTGAGTAAGAGGCTCCTGTGCCACTGGAGGAGACTTGGAGCCATTGGTGGCAGGTTGACCGGAGTCGCTGTTTTCTTCTGGTTGTGAGCCTCCAGGTCCAGGACGGCCAAACAGTTGTGCCAAAGCAGCCTGGACTTTGGAATAAGCGCCATGCAATGTGTACAATTCCTCAGTAGCACCGCAGCTCATTTGGATATCAGGGTGGCTCTTATGAAGGCTTGCCAGTGCTGTTAATCCCCCTGGAAGCTGGCTGAGGTCAACAGTTGCGGATAAACTTAAGATGACCTATAATGGTATAAGAAAAGAAAAAACAATCACTCGTGGGTTTTTACTACATTTGTTGGACATATTTTCCAATATTCTATTCAAAGGAGCAGTGTATAGGATTTAAGGGTAGTTAATGGCATCTAGCAGTGAGAATTGCAAACTGCAACCAGCCTCTCAAGGTTAGAATTTCCTTGGCGTTCATTGTTCAGGAGGTTTTCAGGAGCCGAATTATCCGCAGAGGTCTCTTCCTCTCCAAAACAAATGGACCCAGTGATTTAAACCGGTAAAAACACTGAATAAAGCAGTTTCACAATACAAATCAGTGTTTCTCTGATGCTGTTTGGCCTTTCTGCGACAAGCTCTTGTTAATGTGTGTTGACCTTTTTTTCTGATCAAATTGTTTTTACTAGGAGCCAAATTATTCGCAGAGGGCTCCGCCTCTCCAAAACAAACTGTAATGATCAGTGAATCTAGTAAAAACAATGAATAAAGCAGCTTCACGCTACAAATGCTGTTCAGGTCTTCGGAGACGGGCGGTGCAACATGGCGGACTATTTTTCGGACTACTATGTAGATATAAACAGCTCATTCTAAGGTAATGAAAACACAATGTTTCTTATTTTCAGGCAATTATAAACTAAAGAAACATACTTACTATATTATATTCCATTTCGGCCCACATATTCCCCATAAATCCTACACACTGGACCTTTATGTATACCTTGTCTGGGTCCAGGGTTTCACGGTGCTCAGTTACAGTGACTTTATACTCCTTCCCATCCACTTCCAGAATGTGCCGCCTGTGTTGAATAACACTCTGTGCCACTGTGTGAGAGGGGTCAACAGACAGAAATCAATCTCAGTGTGCAAAGCATCCTGACCAAGCACTTTACAATTGGCTACTCCACTGACATGCATGTCAACATTCTAGCTTAGTGTAAATCACTGGTGACAGCCGACATACTGAAATATGTTACTAATACTTTACTGCAACTACATTTTCATGTCTGTTTTCTTGTCTGCATTTCTATTGTTTTTAGAGTGAAAGTTAATGAAGCATTTGCAGTTGCAATGTGAGATCTGGATGTTAATGTAGTTATAATAATAACATAGCTAATAGTATTCTCACACCAAAATGACATATTCAGAAATATCCCCCTCCCCTACACTTCGTATGCACGGACACGTACACTCTCTGACCCCACTGACCTCCACTGTCCTCGAAGGTGATGAGGGCAGAGACGGGCGTTGCCTTGACAATGGTGACAGAGTCTATTTCCCCTCCTCCATTCTTGGTTCTCAGGAAGTGGATAAATAGCTTGTCTTTCAGCCTCTCATCCTCAATGTCTGTGGGCAGACCACTCACCCTCACAGTCCTGCCCGGCTCTGCCATCTGCTGGGAGAAACGCAATCATTGCTGTGCAGAAAAACTCTTCTAAGAAGTGGACGTAAGACAGCGACACAAAAATGTCATGATTCTGCATAAATGGTGAGCGTGAACATGAATAAGAATATGACAAAATATCCAAAACACAACACCTCTTCATGAAGCTGTTAATGTGAAAGTATTAGATAACCACTGGCAGACCCCACCCTTGCACGTAGGAAAGGGAGACATATTTGATAATATAACACCCTCTATTGGGGGTTACTAGGACACTACATCAACATTACTCGAAATCTTCCATTTCAGGGTGCAATCACTAATAGTTTTTGGTTTCAATTCTGAGGAACTAAATCATATTTATGGAGGTGTCTTCTCCAAGTTCTCTTAAGCTGATTCTTTAGCAGGCTACAATAATAAAAGGCTGTGGCAACTTTGATTATCTTATTGCCATAACTATCGAGAGACATGCTATGTGTTGTTAAAGAACTTTTAATCCAAATCCCACAGTGCAGTATAAATATAAATGTGTACATAGTAAATAATATGTGCAGATTGTTGTGGCAGATGAAGATAACGCCCCTTCTTCCTCATTCCAACACCAGTTTGTTGCTGTCATGATGGCAGCTAATTGACTCCTTCATAAACTAGACTAGATTTTGGGTCTCTCTCTCTCACACACAAACACACACACACACACACAGACACACACACACACACACACACACACACACAGTATTTGTAATTGTAAATCATATTATGTTGGATTCTAAACTCTTCCTGTCTGATTTGCAGCCGTCCTGCAACATATATGCGCAAAATGTTGAATGTTTATTGCTACAGAAGTCAGAAACTATACAGAAGCGAGCAGGAGAGCCACACTGCAGAGCAGAGTGTCAAGGAAGTAGAAAAGAATCTGACATTTCTGCCTATCGCAGATCGCACCGTCGACAGATCTTCTGTTATGCCCGACGCTGTGACTGTCCGTCATTACATCTTGGATACCTGTAAGATTTGTAACGATTACTGACCTTACAAATGTTTCACGGCGGTTTCTCGGTATCTTTCAGAGACCGTCACACTTTAACAGCCATGGAGGAAAAGTGAAACTACTGACTGTTGTGTGATTTGTCATGTCCGCGCGAGGGGGCGGCAAAGTCCCTCTTTCCTACAGTTTACAAGTCACCAAAACTGGTTTGCATATCTGGGGCTGAATGGCGACCAGAAAAAGAGGTTAAGTAAGGGATAATGTATAGTGAGCCGGTGACTGTTTAAAAATAACTGCCGACAAGGAAATGGGACCCCGACTTGTATATTTTAGGCTACACTATAGTTCTACTCCAATAGCTTGCATTTCAGGCTAAAATACTGTAACCTACTTTTTACTTCATAGGCCTTCGTTTCTTTCTTTTCTTTTTTTTAAATCAACTTTTTATTGTTGTTATAACATATAACACAAACAACAATCACAATAACGCACAACATTATTACAATATAATATAATATATCATATATATATATACATATATATATATATATATATATATATATATATATATATAGCAGTAAATACAGTAAATAGGGTATAGGACTATGACCCAGTAGATGTGCACAGAAAATCTTTCATTTGTCAATAAGGACAGCCCAGGCACTGATGGTTGACTGTCTGGCATTATGCATTTTGCTACTGACATCTCCATATATGTTATATCCAATAATTGATTATTGATGATGATTCTGGGAGAGAGAATGAGGAGACTGCTAACTTTTTATTTTTATTTATTTATTTATTTATTTTGCTGCTGTTTTAATGAGACATAAGATCTTAAGAGGAGGTATCATTCAACAGGAGCAGCTTTGGACAATATGGCACTTGAACATTAAGTAAATCAGTTAAGGTTGCAGATACCATTAAAAAACGTACACAAGTATAACCACAATGACTCGTTAGTTGTTAAAGATTTACCCAGTGGCTCCCAACATTTTTTTTTTTTTTTTTTTTTTGCTTGTGACCCCTTAAAAAGCTTGAACTTCTTGTCATGTTTTAGACGTCATTTAGATGTTTCCACCAGAAAGAGATTTCTCCTTTAAAAATCTCAGATGGTCTCATTTCAATAACTGTTTGAGGCTCAATCTAACTGCATTTTACACATACAAAAAAAAACAAAGATAAGAGGAAAATCAAAAAAATAAATACAGAACTGTATTGATTTCTTCTTCTTTCCTATCCCATTTGTGATCGCATGACCCCTCACATTAAGGTTTTGATGCTTTGGAGGTGGCCCGCCTGAATTGGGAATCACTAGTTTAAATCACCGAACTGTATTTAAAGTGTAACACTACCATCACCTTAACCAGCTCCAAATGGAAATTGCTACTTACCCATCATTATATTGGTATTAACAGTCCAATAATATTATATACAATAATGTATCAGTCATGGGGCCATTTCTCTGCAGAAAGACTACATTCAGGCTACGTTTGATACCTCAAGTAGGCTGCTTATGTACATTTTACTCAAATGGGATTTGAACACAAGACTTTTACTTGTTATCGAGTATTTATTACATTTTTAAATTGGCATTTTACTTAAGTAAAGATCTACTGGTCACATGCAGCCTCACAATACCAAGTTATCCCATTAAGAATAGTTTATTTTAGCCATCTGAACCTTGTAAATGTGTAATATGGGAGGTCAGTCTTACAGATCAATTTACCCACACAACATTTAACATTTCTCTAATTTACTTCATGGTAAGAAAAGTATAAGATAAGATAAGAGATAAGATAATCCTTTATTTGGCCCACAGCAGGGAAATTTGCAACATTACAGCAGCAAAGGGATAGTGGGAGCATCAATAGAAAAAAAAAATACAATACAATACAAAAATTAAATACAAAGCAATATATAATTACGTACAGAAAGTAAACTGTACAAAACCAAAGAGCAGTATATTAAGCAAACAGTATAAAAAACAATATAATAAGGAAGCATCAAAAAGAAGCAGAATGCAACAAAGAGACTGAATTACTGGTTTACATTATTGACCCATAGAAGTATAGATTTTGCAAAGTTTAACAATTCTGATATTGCACCTGACTGATTGATTGTAAACATTAAAAAAATAAAAGCAAGATATAATAATAGATAGCCAGGCTGAGTGGCAGAATTTACATCATTGCATATATAAAGTGCTGATATTTTGCAGTTAGCATACAGATGTTGCACATGAGTGACTATTGACTGTCCATGGTGTTAGTATGTGTGGTCTACTGGAAGCAGTGTTGGTTGTAAAGTCTGGCAGCAGCGGGAAGGACCTGCGGTATCTCTCCTTTAAACACCAGGCTGTCACTGAAGGAGCTGCCCAGTGCTGTCAAAGTGTCCTGCATGGGGTGGGACATGTTGTCCATAAGGGATGATAGCTTGGCTATCATTCTCCTTTCTCCCACCTCCTCCACTGGGTCGAGAGAACATCCCAGGACAGAGCTGGCCTTCTTTATCAGTCTGTTGAGTCCCTTCCTGTCAACTGTTGAGACGCTGCTGCCCTTGCAAACCACTCCATAGAAGATGGCTGATGCCACCACAGAGTCATAGAGAGGCCTCAAGAGTGTCCCCTGTACTCCAAGGAACCTGAGCCTCCTCAGCATAAAGAGTCTGCTGTCCTCTCTTGTATACTCACAGTATCTGGTATTGCAGTAGTTGTATAGTCCTTGTTTTGTATGCATATTGACATCTTTTACTTTTTATTTTCTTCACAGAAATTGCAAAGACTAAAAGGTTTAATAGGTCACTGACATAATGTCAGACGTAATTTTTTGAAAATGTGGGACTTCATGTAGGATTTTAAACGTTTACATTATATTTTTGTCATCAATTTTATTTTGAATGCCACACTGCACACAAGAAGGTTTGGATTTTAGTATTTAAGAACCGGCTACGGAGGAATTTATTTATTTATTAAATCAATCAATCATTAAATTAAATCGTCAATCATCTAAGGTCCACCCAGACTCTAGGTGGCAGTAAAGCATCACTACATTGAATGCAAGTCAGTGACCAAAGCCGTAGAAGAAGAGAGTTATCTTTTGTCCAATCAGAGGCTACGTTGCCACATGCTGTGCGCAGGCGCAGTGGAGCAGATATTTCATGTGTTGTACGTCGTGTCCGGTGGAGGTCACAGACATCTGAGCAAAACCGAGGTGAGTTATATGTGCTGTGTGTTCGTGACACTGAAAATACGTAACTGTGTTAACTGTGTTAAGTATATAAGTCAATAACTGCAACGCAAATAGAAGACGTTTTCTTATTTTAATCCTTAAATTACATTATATCAACTGTTGAGTAAGGCTAACACGAGCTACTACTACATGTCAGTTAGAGATAACATGCGTACGGTCACCCGGCGTGACTTTGCTGACATTAGCTTTGTTGCAGTTTTAATGTATGTCAAATAACATATACGTAAGATTTTACATGTCTCAGATCCTAAACTATAATGCGCGGTTTAGTTGGCTTAGCTTGCCAGCTGTCTCAGCACACTGCTAGCTGACAAGCAAATGCTAGCAGGTGGGCTAATTTAGCTAACACCCACAGCCTTGGCATCACTCAGCCCAAGGCCAAGGCTAACTACTGCTGGATAGAGGGGATTTATATTGGCTTTCCAAACACCGTAACACACACTTAAATGGTTTACGCTGCGTAGGAGTCATGTTGGTGATGTGTGCTAATTGTATCATCCTCTTGTCCTGTTTTCACTGTTAGTGGGATTGCTATCATGGCCAAGCTGTTCGAGTCTATTGGGAAGTTGGGGCTGGCCCTCGCCATTGGTGGAGGTGTTGTGAACTCTGCCCTTTTCAATGGTAAGTGCTGGTCAATGGGCACCTAACAACACATAACTGCTTATATTTACCTTGGGCCGGGGTCAATGCATTTAGCTTTTACCTTACTGACAAGTGATTAATATGTCCTTTATGTGAACACTGCAGTACTCAGCCAGGAAGTCTGAGCAATCATGTAGTGTCAGATAAGACCACTAAGTAAGTCACTGAGGAATTTTTTTGTAAATACAGCTGTTTTACGATGTAAAATTCATCCATCACCACACTTAACTGCACTGCCTCCAAAACAGCTCAATTTCACAGGGTGGTAGCTCACTGCACTGCAATGTAATGAAATGCATTCACACAAAGCTCAGGTAAATGATGAAAACATATTCACCACTATGACAGCATAGGCAGCATTTGATTACAAAAGGCTGCAAATAAGTAAGACACAAATTAGGAATTTGAAAATTAATATATAATACATAAATGCATTGCAAGTGTTGAAATACTCCAAGTCTGATACCAAGCAGCTGAAGAAATACTTCAACCATTCACCAGTCATGTTTGCTCTAATATGGCATTCCAAGTCTGACTGTGTGATTCTGATGCTATTTAAGATATTGACTTTACATTTGGCATTAGTCTCTTACTAATTACTAGTGTTCAGCATAGTTTATGTAATGTCTCCTGAAAACTTTTATGGTGTTGTGACACAATTTGCAGTGTTTTCCTATTTGCATGTAATTTTTTTTGTTTGTTTGTATTTTCATTGCATTTTGTACTGCTGAAATTGTGTTGTCAAATGAACCATAAATGGCAATGATGGCCATGTAGCACCGTGCAGCTCTTCAGTAATGTAATTCACATGATTTCAACCAATCAGGGTTTTATGTACAAGGTTGGGAAAACACTGGTCTGGAGAAAAGGGCCAGGTATTGGTACTCAATGTATTTTAGGTATGACCTAAGTAACTCCGTATCGAAACTTCTCCACTCAAATGATACTTGCATTCAATCATTTTATACCTAGATCCAAGAAAAAAAAGACTATTTGTATGGTTTGTCTTGCAGCCAATCACCACAAGCACTCTTCGATTTCATGTTATGTGTCATAAGCCCACTACTGTAGCAGCCACAACCCGTACAGTCTGTGATGTGGTGAAGTCAAGTGCGTCTTTTTTGAAGGAAATTGCAATTCAGTGTGCCGAGATGCCACCATCAAAATGTTTTAAAGTATGGCTGTACTGCACACTAGTGGTGCTTGGTGGCATTTTACACAACTGAATGCATCCATTTACATGATGGGTACCAAATAAACTAGAAAAATGGTATCAAATAGTACTTCAGCACTGCTCTGTTAGTACTCTATTGGTATATGTATCACTTAGAGTACTAGTATTGTAATTCTTAAAAGGATGCCCACCCCTATTTTCAGCAAAACGTTTAAGGGTTTGACAGTTGCAGAACTATGAATTATGAAGACCTGTACAGTATGCTTTATATACAACCCTGTTGGCGGAGAGACTAACTATATTTCTTTCTACAGTTGATGCAGGGCACCGGGCTGTGATATTTGACAGGTTCAGAGGAGTGCAAGATGCTGTTGTTGGTGAAGGGACCCACTTCCTTATTCCTTGGGTTCAGAAACCTATCATCTTTGACTGTCGCTCCCGTCCACGCAATGTGCCTGTCATCACAGGCAGCAAAGGTACATCGGTTATCTACTACACTGCTGTAATGCCATCCTCAGTTTTGCTCCTAAACATTCTGTGTCCTTTAAAACTTAGTCAGCTGTGTGGAGTTTCTGTGAAAACAACTAGCCTCCTGGTAATGCTGTAATTCTTCTATAAGAAGAAAAATAAGCTGGTTTGGCTACTATCTAATGTTACCTAGTGTAAAATGTTTACATTTTGTCTTCAAACTATACAAACACTACCTAAGGATGTAACTTGTACTGTACACAGTAGGGCTGCAACGATTAGTCAACTAATCGATGACTAATCGACTATTAAAATAATCGGTGACTATTTTAGTAGTCGACTAATTGACTTTTCATAGTAAAGTACTATAGAAGTACCCCAAAATACTCTTATTGCAGCTTCTTAAGCTCAAATATCGGCAGCTTTACAAACTCAGAACTAAAACCCTTTGGCGTGAGTACGAAACAAGACATTAGATGACATAATTTTGGGGTTTGGGAGAGACTGACCGACATTTTTCAACATTTTAACATATTTTTCGATAAAATGATTAGTCGACTAATCGAAGAAATAATCGACAGATTATGTGCAGTAAGAATAACACTTTGATTTTTAACCCCACAGATCTGCAGAATGTAAACATCACACTGCGTATCCTCTTCCGGCCGGTGACCACCCAGCTGCCGCGCATCTTCACCAGTATCGGTGAGGACTATGATGAGAGGGTGCTCCCATCTATTACCACAGAGGTCTTAAAGGCTGTAGTGGTGAGTGTCAGAGTAATTACAAATAAACAGGAAAAGATTTTATTGAGAGTGAGCTGATAAACTGACTTATAAGCCACTATGTTTGTGTTTGTGTGTCTGCGTGCATGTGTAAATTATTTTATTTTTTTGACAGGCCCGATTTGATGCAGGCGAGCTCATCACCCAGAGAGAGCTTGTGTCTCGGCAGGTCAGTGAGGACCTCACAGAAAGAGCCAATACCTTCGGCCTTATCCTGGATGACGTTTCACTGGTATGAAGCTGCAGATACATTTTGAAACAATGTCTGTTACCTTTTCAGCTGTATTTAAATTCAGTGATACAATTGTGTTGTGTTCTTTCAGACACACTTGACCTTTGGCAAGGAATTCACAGAGGCTGTGGAGATGAAGCAGGTGGCCCAGCAGGAGGCTGAGAGAGCCCGTTTCGTTGTAGAAAAGGTATTGTTTTAAACACACAGGTCATCTTTGTCATCCATGTACTACTTTGAATTCAGGAACTTTGTAAGCAAGATTTTTCCTGCATAGAGAATTACAAGGCAGCTTGGTCCCACCTCCAGCTCTTGACAAAACTTAGACGGGTGTCATAACTGAAATAACTATTTTCTAACAAGCTTTGCACTTTGTGGATTTCTGTCATTTGTAACTGCAACTGCAGCAATATGCAGATCTGATGGCGCTAAAGTAATCATCACAGTGCACCAGGAAACGTGCTGCCAAAACTGCCAAAGAGAGAAAAAAAGAGCCGTCTGTTTTGGACCTTAGCAAAGCGGGGGCCCGCCTGGTGCGCCACAGTGTTTGCACAGTTAACATGTTTGCCACCACAGCAAAAAAAAAATCACTCAAGAAAACAAAACTTTTCCTGCTGTTCCATGATGGTTTTATATCGCTAGTTGGAGTTTATAAATGCCGCTGCAAAAGGCAGTCTGACTCTGCGTTTGTGAACGCCACTCCATTCTCCTCTATATGAGTGTCTGAACACAGTCTTGTAGTGAGACTACAACATTTAAATGGGTGAAATGGAAGTAAAAAAAGTAGGTTTTTAATTAACTTCCCATTGTGTAAGTCGAAAAGTTCAGACATCTGTTAAAAAATGAGAACATGACTGCCACATATAGCCTACTGACAAAAGCAAATAATTTAAAACAGGATATAAAATAATCAAATTTCCATTTAAAAAAAAAAAAAAAAAAAAAAAAGACATGCTGTCTTGTAAAAATGTGTGAGAGGCAATTACTAAAATACAATAGTTAATTAAATGCTTCAAAAACAGGGGAAGATCTCCATTTGTGTACTATGGAAGCGAATCGTGACTAATATTTAAATTAAAATGTATTTGCAGAAATGCTTTTTCATTTTAAGAATGTGGCTGCATTATTTGACTCATAAATAAAATTAATCATCAGTCATCCTATTTGCATTTTAATTTTCTTCTTCAAGACTGCTCATTCTTTTACTTAATTAAAATGAAAAAGAAAAAGTCATTTGAGATTTAATTTTCAA
>NC_065523.1:15839767-15839970 GCF_006386435.1 Epinephelus moara | reverse complement strand
ACCGCCCCGTACTGTATTAGATGGGTAGCACCATGGTCAGCTGAAGAAGAGCGGCTACTGACGTCACTCTCCTGCGCCGCTCAGATTGCCAAATCATTTTCGAATTATGGGCACTATTTTGCAGGGCAGACCACGAAAATGAAATAGCAATGTCTTCTTTGTTTTCTTTTTGATTATGGCATAAAATGTGCAGTCTTGAAGAA
>NC_065523.1:15671927-15839748 GCF_006386435.1 Epinephelus moara | reverse complement strand
CAATGTCTTCTTTGTTTTCTTTTTGATTATGGCATAAAATGTGCAGTCTTGAAGAAGAAAATGCAAATGCAATAGGTTGATTGATTATTCATTTTATTTATGAGTGAAATAATGCAGCCACATTCTTAAAATAAAAAAGCATTTCTGTAAATGCATTTTAATTTTCAAATTTTACATTTCAAATTGAATTTTGGTATCTATTTGCTGGGGCATATTTTGAAAATTAAATCTCAAATGACTTTTTCTTTTGCATTTTAATTAAGTAAAAGAATGAGCAGTCTTGAAGAAGAAAATTAAAATGCAAATAGGATGATTGAAGATTAATTTTATTTATGAGTCAAATAATGCAGCCACATTCTTAAAATGAAAAAGCATTTCTGTAAATACATTTTAATTTAAATATTAGTCACGATTCGCTTCCATAGTGTACACGTGTTAGCCACAGTTTATCAATAATTGTAATTTGTTTCAGTCATACCATTATAAAAACTCAGACATTGCTTGTAAAAAAAAAAAAAAAAAAAGTGCTTCCTTGAGTTAGTTGAAGGCATAGTACACATGCACATGTGTGCACATGATCAGGATGATGCCACTTCTGCCTCATTTTGAGCCAGGAAAAACCCCAGTATGCAGTTTCAATGGGTAAATGGGTGGAAAGTTAAATTACAGTCATTGTGAACTAAGGCAGCTCACAAAATCGTCTTTTTATGCTTTTAGGCAGAGCAACAGAAGCAAGCTGCCATCATCTCAGCAGAGGGAGATTCCCAGGCTGCCTTGCTCATCGCCAACTCCCTGATGGAGGCTGGCGATGGTCTGGTAGAGCTGCGTAAGTTGGAGGCAGCTGAGGACATCGCTTTCCAGCTCTCCCGCTCCCGCAACGTCACGTACCTGCCGTCAGGACAGGGCACATTGCTCCAGCTGCCCCAGTGATAACATCTCTCCTGTTGTCTAGCCCACTTTTGCTTTCACCAGCCATTACAAGGGCCATGGAAGGGGTGGTTGGAGGATTCAGTAAAGGACTCTCGGCTTCACACACATTCCTCCCACTCTTTCTCTAACCAACTCTGGACTGGGCTCTGCTGATAGCAGGATGGTGGGAGACAAAGTGAGAGGTCTGCGTTGGATACATTTATGAAGTCCACTCGTGTATGGAAGTGGAGAGCAACCTATATACAATATTTTGTTTTGAAAACGATGACTGCAGTAAATTCTGTGAATATTAGTCTTTACTACATTGTCTCAGAGCACTGCATGTGTGGAAAGCAACAGTGATTTTTAACATCAAGGGAAAACTGTTAGTTATTCCTTTAAAAGATAACATGATAAATTGTGAATGATAAATGCCATTATTGTTGTGCTGGAACGTCTCATCAAATTGTGTAACTCTCTATATTCAGATCTGTAATGAAAAGCTCTCATTATGATTCACCGACATAACCGATTAGAGGTGGTGTCTTCATTTGACTTAAATTCTCTGTGTGTTCTGATTTGCCAGAGGGATTAAATTTCATAAATGTGTCTGCTTCCTAGCCAGTTATTTCTTAATAAATAATATTGCTAGTCCCAATCAGTTGGAACGTGCCTGTCAGATAGTAGAGGATGGTCCTTCATTCTTTACAGTTGTCGCTGTGTCTTTAGTTTGTGTGGAGAAGGTGTGCACCCAATGTTTCAGAAATGGCTTGAGTTAACAATAAAATTGTCTTTCTACCTCCCAGTGGTCAGACTCGTTGGTCAAGGACTCTGGGGTGAATGTACAGGGTTTTCTATTATGTGTAATCATAACAGTCACCACAGGAGGGTGTGTCATGATTGCATCCTCTTTGACAAAATACTGTAGAAGGTCAGAAGTCGGTTTAACTGCTTATTTGTTGCCTCCTTAACAGGTGTGGCATTATAATGTTTCAAAATAAGTAAAATAGTTTTACATTGGTAGCTTTGATGACACAGTTACACTTCCAATTGAAGTGGGGGTTTGAGACAATGGCCAGGAATAAATTAAAACCTCTAAGCAACTCATGATGGGGTCCTTTTAAATATTTTCTGGTATATAGATCAAGATACAATTAATTTTAGAACAAAGCATGATTGATTTCTGCAATTTTTGATATGTTTTTGAGCAGCCATTAAACCCTTATCCTATTGTTCCGGATGTATTTATCTTTTAGGAAAGATATATCGTTGAATCGTGGATTTTAATCACTTTCCTGATGCTATTTATAGATTCAGATTGGAAGTACACAAATAATAAATGGCCGGGACGCCTTGTGTGCACAGAAAACTTAATGTTAAAAACATCAAACTCATAAAATTGAAGATGTGCCATAATATTTAAGATGAACAGTTGGTTAAAAATAGAACAAAGTCATTACACTTTTAGGATTTCTCCTTGGAGAGGATAAAGCGGTCCTCAGGGTCTTCTCATTATTATTTCATCAATCAAGGATTTCAGCTCAGCGCGTGTGCGCGCGCCGTACCCTGTCTGGTGTTGGAGGGGAGACGAAAAGAATCCAGACCCAGACACGCTGCCGCGCGCCTGCCCAGACAGCGGCCTGAATGCCTGGGATGAGCGCGGGACGGCGGTGGTACGCGCGAGAGCTTGGCCGGGCCACGTAGCGGGGCTGAGGACACCGGTGCGCAGGTATCTCCGCAGCCCATACCGCACATCAACAAATGATCTCACACACATTTGCACAAAGAAACCATTGGCATTGCCCTTTCTAAATGCACATCCGCGAATGTAGGGGCAGAGCGAGCGAGAGAAGTGCGCGTGCAACCCTGAATCTGTGCAACTCTGATTGCACGAACGCAAGAGGGAGGTCGCTCTCGACGGAGGTAAGCCAGCAAACCTGCAAGAAAATGTTGCTATATAACTTAACTGTATGCACTTACATGTATGACAAGCATGGCAGCTGCTTGGGGAAAGGCACAGCCAGGTCGCCGGTAGCCGGTGCCCGGAGCCACTGTGGGAATTGTCCGTGAGCTGAGCTAGCACTGACTTTGTGACAGTGTCGAGTTGAGTGGGTTTGTCAGTACAGCAGTCGGGGTTTTGTTAGGAAAGCGGCGCTTTTCATCTTGCACGACAAGAAAGATACGTCGATAACAAAGCATGACATCGGCTTTTCATCTAGCTTCACGTGGCTCCGACAACTGTCACACTTTTTCTTTTAAAGTGCAGTGTCGAAATTAAGTGTAACGTTAATGCTAAATATCTGACGTTAATGCTAGCGTCAAGCTAACTAGCCCCAATCTGGGCGGTTTTGGGTTAAAAAAAAGTGAAAGTCTTGTATCTGTTGTTAGCTAATGCATGTCAGTAAACAACAGCCTTCAGATGATAGAGCTTACGCAAGCTAATATTACTGTTCATGTAGTAAAGTAACCTTAACTGCACTAAAATATCTAATGGCTGCACCTTGAGCTAATGTAGCCAAGTTAGCTTGTCATGTGTGTGCAGGTTAGTACCTATGGAGTGAGGCTAGCTAGCTAAGTAGCCTAAGTTGGCCGGGCCTGCACAGTGTTACTGCTGTTCGGTGTATAATGTTGCCTTTTTGTTTTAACCCTTTCTTTGCTTTATACACACTGCAACATTAACTCTGAGCCGTGTAGCTGGAAAGATTACCCACAACAAGACGTAGCTATAAAACCAGAAAGTAGCTGCTACTGCACCATATCTCGTTATACTTCCCAAAATGAAATGTTGCTTTTGCACTTTATAACCCTGTATAATCTTGTGTGACCCGGTCCTTCTGTTTTTATTTAAGCATGATTTCTTGCTCTCCAAATTAACATTTAAACAATTCACACTGAATACCCCCGTGTAATCTTTCCCTATTCAGAGGAGAGATCCAGTGTGAACATCAGTGCTGCTCTCAGGCTTGACAGTGACTCTGAGCAGTGATGAGAAGACAAAAACTTGGGATAGCTAAGATAATACCCACTTTTCTATGATACCTCAGATGATTTATACCAGACCAAAAACACTAAGTACTGCTCTTATGACCCGATTATGGGCTTGAGGGCCAAATACTCACAGAGGCACGGCGCACCCCTGCAGTGCACCACACAGTGAGCTGGTTAAGGTCTTATGAGTTTGGACCGAGTTTGGAATGTGAACCTTCACACGGGTCCTCCACAAGCTGCGAAAGGGAAAGCTCATTAAAGTCTAGACTTTAGAGGGAGCATGGATTTGAGGAGCACTGCTGCATAGTCAGAGGTAAACGTGACGCATTTTGACTGCTTCAGAGGTTTCATCTGCTTTACTGTCACAAGCCAAGCATCTGCGAACCCTCGCACTGTCTAATGCTGTTGGTTGAAATGTTGTATAGTGCCATCGCAGTAAAGCTCCCATCCTGTGTCATTCAAATCTTAAGCCACAGCAGCATCTATCCGGTATATGACTGGCTTTGTGGCTTACCATATATGAAATTAGTTTTAGTTTCTCATCATGTCTCTGAAACTTGACTGAGGACAGCTGTAAATTGGTTATTGTTGAATAAACGTTGATTTCTGGGCGAGTTTTGCTGAGCATTAGTAATGCTTTGGATTACTTAAATGGGCTGTCAGAGAGACATGCACTTTTTTTCTTTCTTTTTTTGCGCCAGGGTGCAAAGTTCATCTTTGAAAGCTGTCCAAACTAAAAAAAAAAAAAAAAAAGAGTTGCAAATGATTATAATTCCAATAGGTTTGACCTTCCGATCTGACAAGGTGATTGTGCAGGCTAATTACCAGTGATATTGATATTGAAGTCTGCGCTCTACTTGATTCCCACATCAAAGGACTGCATTATTTCGCTGTGAGTGAAACTCTGAAATGACTCATCATTGATAATGATAAGCCGGTGGAAGGATTTTACTCAATATGGGTTGCATAACCGCAGAGTGTGTTTGTTTATTTGCACATGTGCATTTTCTTTTTGACAGTTTTCCGCAGTCAGTCTAGCACTTTTGCTTGTGTTGCGAATGACAAATTAAATGCATGTTTAAAATTAGCTGTTTCATATGCTTTCAACCCCACAAATATTTATTTTAATCACACATGGGCTGAAAAGAGGATGTAACAAGCTGATTGCATGTTAAATCAGGTTCAGGCAATGGTTTCCCATGCAATTTATATTCCTCTGTCATCCAGACGCAGGATAATCTATTAGGCTTTGTGTCTAAGACAGCCATGTGAGTTGAGTTGCTCTGTCAGTGCAGAGCGCGCCCTCCCCTTGTGGTCTTAATGCTCTCAGAGCTGCTGTCCAATTCTCAGAAAGGATCAGAGTCAGCATGCACAGGAAGGCAGGTGTGCCTGTATGTGTGGATAGCCAAATTCTACATAAATGGCTTTCGCTTGTACTTGTAAAACTGGTAGAACATAAATTCACGTATGTTTGGCTTTAATAAAAGCTCAGCAAATATCATTTAGTTCCATTCTCATAACAGTCTTGCATGGTTTCTTATTTCAGTTTTGCAACATGAATTGAAAGGAGGAACAGGGAGATCAGTTTAGGGTTTACTAAGCGAGATTATAGCAATTAACTGGGAGAACTTACGTTCAGATTGAGTACTGAAATACACAGAGCATCTTTTAAAAATGGACCGGTGAACAAAGTTGAAAAAAAAATCCTGTCAAGTCTTTCAAATATTGATCTTTTATTTGGAGTTATTCTGGTTTTATTCTTGACATTTGCAGCCTCTGTTCAATCAGAATTAGTGTCGACACTGAACTTTCAGTAATAACCACATATGAAAACACGTTTCAAGTGACAAATACTGCTCTAAAAAAATTAAAGAGAAAAAAAAGATGCTTTTTCTAATTGCGATCAATAAATGTGCTCGTAACTGTCAAAATGATCAGGCTTAACATGTCTGCCCTGATTGCAAAGCTCTACACTCATCATTTCACTTTTAACAGACTCTCTTGCTCCTTTTTCTGGCACTGTTGAAATCCCTTCATATTAATCATGGCTCTAAATTAAAGACGAGAACAAAGTAGTCTTTGCGGGTCGGTGGGGGGATGTTTGAATATGAAAGTCCCTCCTGCCCTATTTATGTTTTCTTTGTAGACAGAGGAGCGTTGTGTTAAAAAAGAAATAAGCATAAGATGTTTGTGAAGGCACAGAGGAGAGGATGTTTGTCTCCAAGAAAGGAAATGTGTTTTTGTTTCTTGCTCAGGGAGGTTTTCTAGTGAACAAACCGCCCTTGTGCACACTCATTATGGCGAGTAGGGTGTGAGGTTGTTCGAGGTCAACCAGCTGTCAGCCAGTGACACCCTTGCTTACATGTATGCAAAAGTCAAGCACAAACAAATGCCGTTACAGCAATATTTTTGTGTTTTAATACTGTCTTTCTTTTCCATCGTTTACTTGCATGAACACGATGATATTACTGTACATTCCGAGCTGCGCAGCGCTTCAGCTTCATTGAAAAGCTGAAATACAGTTTCCTGTGGTTGTATCTGCAACACAAGCTCCTGAGCTGTGGTTACACTATGCTCTCTAACAGTCAATGGGAGGTGTGGGTGTAAGTTGGTGTATATTGTTTAAAAAAAAAAAAAAAGAAAAAGCAGACAATCTTTTGTTTAATCAGTGCCGTTGCCATCGAGTTGGTGTGGGTTCGTGTTTTTGCAAAGTGTTCACTTTTGTTAACACTGTACCAAATGTTACGCTGGAAAGATATGAAACATAACTTATTTATTGTTCAGGATTCAGAATGTAAGTGATGCTCAGTGATTGCATCTAAGTTGTCACAGCCCTTTGCAATTCATTTGAGCTATCAGGGAGTCTTCCAGACCTCACGTAAAAAGTTTTATCTAACCATCTTCAAGAAGATATTATACATCTTTGTGTGGTGTATATGCTCTCAAATTAAGATGGTATCATGGTGTGTTTTTGTATTTGATTTTTTATTAGAAATTTCAAAGCAAAACACCTCAAAGGACTTTCATGTTACAAAATCTCAGGATACCACATATAAGCATAACTACAAAAAATATTCCCCAAGTGCCCTCAATACATATAAACATAAATATTACTCTAGAAAGCAAACCATCACTGCATTTTATTTTCTAGTGAGGTGTTTCAGTTGTGGCCTGGAAATATTCAGAATACTCTGCTTTTGTACTTGAATCCACTCACATTCATTTGTGAAGGCTGCGGTTTCTACTCCCACACACAACACTGAAACATTTGTGGGCAAATGTGGCGCTCAGTGTTGAAAACTTGACATTATGGCTTTAGTTTCAGTTCACAGACTCTGTAGTGGCACCTCTTCTAACCTCATCTATATTTCCCCTGTTTTTTTCTCTCCCTCTTATCTCGCAGGTAATGCACTGTAAATGGCTCTTCAAGCAATACACAGAAGTCATTTCAGCAGCTCCATGTCTGGCATTCAGTTTGTCTTGTCCTGCGCTGCAGTTTGAAGACACCGGCACCCTGCAGGGCAGCAGCCTTCAGAGAAACTGAATCTTGGATCTGCCTACACCTCACATATAACTCGAGAGGAGTTTAGCTTCAAATGTTCAGCATCAAAGATTCTGAGCCTTTGATGTTGCAGTCTGATTTTTAAGCACATGGAACAAATCTTGGAACAGATTGTATGTCTTTCCGACTGCATTTCCTACCTTGGACAGCATGGATGCTCTTTTTGAATCAGGTTGACTATCTGTCGCCTCATCCCCTCCTTCCTGTCTCCTCAGTAGAAGGAGGGTGGGGGATTGGTGTGGCGTCCCCTGCCCCTCCTTGTAGAGTAGGTTAGTCTACCTTGGCACCATAGCAGTTATTCTTTTCCATTGCCTTGTGCATCCACCAACTCCATCCCTCTGTTCCCTCTCCCTCTTCATGAAATCCTGCAAGAGCCTCAAGGAAGAGGTTTCTGTCCCTAGCCTTGGCGGGATGTCACAGGAGGAGGGACGCAGGGCGCCAGTGTCCCAGTCCTATTTTCATTCCCCTAACCCTGATCTGGACCTGACGGGCAAGCTTTATAAGAGGGAGGTTGGTGGTAAGCCGTATTCTGTCCTAGTGGACAATAAAATGGCAGCCAAGACGTCCATGGGAGATCAGAACATCGGTCAGTTGCCGACTCAACATGCGACTCAGCAGCAACATCAGCAGTATTTCAGAGAGGGAGGAGCAGGGCAGGAGGTGGGGACACACGGGTCCCAGGCTGGGAACGATGGCACCTCTGACGACACTGACGATGATGACGAAGATGAGGAGGAAGAGGGTGAGGATGAGGATGAAGATGGGGAGGATGAGGGCTTCAAGCGTGAGCAGATCATCGTGGAGGTAAACCTGAACAACCAGACGCTTCATGTATCCAAGGGGGACAACAAAAGTGGAACCGCGGCAGATGACTCAGAGAGAGCTGGCAGCGACGACGACGATGATGAAGATGAGGAGGAGGAAGAGGAGGATGAGGACACTCCCGATGAGGAAGAAGAAGAAGACGAGGAAGAGGAAGACGACGAGGAAGATGAGCTCGAGAGTCGACGGACAAGGTCGAAGCGGGCCCGTCGTGGTTCTAGTAGTGCGGCAGCTCCCAGCCAGCCACGGAGGAAAAGCCTCAGAACGGCTCTGAGCACCGCCACCGCAGGAATGACCACCAGGGGCCGGCGGAAGCGCATGGAGCCTCCGAAGAGCAAGCGCAGGTCGGCCAGATCAGCCCCATCGTCCGCCGGTTCCACGACCACGACGACGGCAGGGAAAGCAGAGGTGGAGGAGAAGGAGATGCTGGCTTGTGAGAAGTGCCCGCGAGTGTTCAACACACGCTGGTACCTGGAGAAGCACATGAACGTCACACACAGGCGAATGCAGATTTGTGACAAGTGTGGCAAAAAGTTTGTCCTGGAGAGTGAGCTGGCCTTACACCAGCAGACTGACTGTGAGAAGAACATCCAGGTAAAGCAAACTTCTCCCCCGTCTCACACCGTATCTTTCTCTCGCACATTCACATTTTATTCTGAATAATAGAAAAATGCATTTCCAGGGTTCACCATATTCTTTGATAACATCTTTATATACATAGATATATTTAGCAGCTGCCCAGAACAACTTACTTTCAGATTTATTTTGGGTGCTTTGATGCATAAACCTGATGTTCAAACATAGCTTTTTTGCCCACTGAGTGCAGTAAACATTTTAAACATGAAACTGTGGTTTTTCCTGTTACACGCCCATAAAACTCTAAATAATGAGATTGCGGTCTAGGTGTGAAGTTAAGTAACATGCTAGTTTTGTTTCCGGGCAAAGAATTGTGTCATGAAGTTACAGTATCTGTAGCTAAATAATGGTGTTTTATGCTTTCCAGTAAAGTATTTGTAATATTTAAGCCAGAAAACTAAAAAAACATAATCTGAACGCACTGTCAAACTGCTAACATGTAGGAAAAAACATGTATCATGACCAGCTGTCATCGATGGTGTCACAAGTGGGTTGAATTTGGTTTTGGTTCTCTAAAACAAAAACGTGATTCAGCGTGTTAATACCCAAGGGTCTCGTGGCTGTTTTGAAAAGCTTTATTTAGCGCCCTGTTTTGCTGAACTTGATTTGCATCTTTAGTTTGTGTTAGTTTTCTCCAGCCAACCATGTCAAGCTGTGAAGTAACAGGTTCTCTAATAATTAGTTTGGCTTAATGGAGCAGAAAAATAGCTTTTTATCAATGCATAGCCTGTTAATGCACGACTTGTTTCCAGGAGGCAACACTCAATACTCATGCCTTATTATAATATCTGTAAAGGGACGAATGCAGCAAATTGGGCAGGTGAATTGATCCTAAGTGTGGTTCTTATTTTTTAATTTTTTTATTTATTTATTTATTTTTTAAGATATTTTTGGGCATTTTTGCCTTTAATGGACAGGACAGACAAGTGTGAAAGGGGGAGAGAGAGAGAGGGAGTGACATGCAGCAAAGGGCCACAGGCTGGAGTTGAACCCGGGCCGCTGCGGCAACAGCCTTGTACATGGTGCGCCTTCTGTACCACTAAGCCACCGACGCCCCCTAAGTCTGGTTCTTATTAAGCAAATCAGAAATATTGACTGAATAAATGACTAAATATAAAATGAGAAAATTGCTCTGGCCAGTGGGTGGTGCTTGCCAGGTCGCAAACATTCTTATTTACAGCTAAACAGTACACTACAATATGTTTCTGAAAACATCTGAGGCAATGCAGTAACAGAATCTTGATTGATATTTGATCAGAGCTGCCAAGTTTGAAAGTTTGACCAGAGTTTACAAGCAGTGACTGACATGATTGACACCTGTGTTAGGGACTCCTCGGCTCTGATTGGTTGTTTTCAGTGAGCCGCAGTCTGATTCTAGCAAATGCCATTAGATTCAACAGGGGGAGGAGGGACATGGTACTTTTCACAGACTATCTGGCTCATTTACTTTGTAAATAACAAAAACTTATTTTCATAACTGTAGCTTTAATAACAGTGTATCATGGTGGACGTGATACTGAATTTTTACATTGAACAACAGAAAAAATAATCAACTTGATTAGAAATAAATGCAAATATAACACAAAATAACCAATTGCACTCCATCACCGGTGGAGCCAAGTTAATCTTCATAATGAGCTTTATGAATCAAAGTGTGAAGAGAGATTGTTTTTAGGTTCACTACACTTTTATCTGGAAGGTCTAACAACTGGTTTGTCAATTTCCTGGTCAAACATGTATCGTGAAGACAAATGATCATACCATAACAAATCAAAGAATAAATCAGGGGTAGTATAAATATCCTTCAGAGTACAGTGAACTTATTTTAAAATGGATTTAAAAACATTGTGATAGCATATGTCTTGAGCAGGCCGACTGAAAATATGGAATGTCTGTGTGATAAAAGTACAAGTGCAGCTATCAACTGAGCTTCAGGGTTCATGGATAAAATCAGAAACACACAAATGTTTCCCCGGTGCCTCACCAACTTTATGTCAGTGGGAAAAAAGAAAGACGCTGTTGGAAGAAAAAAAAATCTCACATGATAGCTTGGCAAGCGTTTGCCAGAGGACATGTGAGAGATACTAAAACAGTGGAAGTCTCTTTCATATGATGAGACCTAAATTAAGCTTTCTGGCCGTCACATTAATTGCTTGAATTTTGGTGTTTTTATATACTAGTGGCAACGTGATGCTGTGGGGATGCTTCTCTGCAGGGCACCCTACATTCTGCAAGATAACTGCCAGTACAACTGGATTTATTTTCCAGCAAGACAGCAGCTTGAACACAGAGCCAGAGCTCAGGAATGGCACCAAAATAACACTGACTACCTTTTATATGCACAAAATATTCAGGGTTTTGCCTTTTTTCTGAATGAAACGATATTCCTACTAAGCTGTTTACTGGGCTAATAACAATGATTGTTCCACTAATATTCCTGTTTACATGCAGCTGTGCATACTGCAATTAACATGCCCTGACTTGTTTATCACATCAAAATATGGAAAAGTGGGAATGGCTGGAGCTGCTTATGCCTTTGTGCTTCTTTGCATCAAAATAGGATTTTTTTGTGTGAACGCAGCCTTCCTGTTTTATTCCTTCAACCATCCTCTTGAAAGGGTTGGCATGGCGATATTTGCGCATACCCAAAAACCAAGTTTAAAAGTAGGTGTGTTTCTCCTGCCATCCAGAAATGTGGGCTTTTCTTTTGGGCATGCACCTACACCACAGCCTTGCAAACTGTTGGCTAATTGATTGCATACTGACTGTAAACAGGCAAGAAGCCGTGTGTCGCAAACATTTAATTTGAATGCGCTGGACACGTGTTCAAAGAATGCTCTCAAAACGTGAATAATAACATCATATCCCAAATATCTTAATCGGAAAAGGCCTAAATCAGAATATGTAAATGGAATATGCTGATAACATGACCCGTTTTAAATTCATATATCGTCATATTCAGAATAATGGTGGAATATTAGCATACAATATTCTATATTTTCCAATTCAGTCTGAACTTATATGTCTTGCAAAGAAAAATAGTGTCCAAATGTGCGAAGCTGGTTCAGATTGACCTACACTGATATTACGGTGTAATAGCGTTCAAAGGTGCCTTCACTGAATATTGATTTGAGAGGGATCGAATATATACACATTTAATAGTGTTGTAATTTATGCAACTTGCTTTGACGTTAATTTCCATGTTGATTCAGTTCCATAGAAAAAATCACGACACGGTCCAAGCTGGATAAATACTCCACAAGTGAAGAATATGATTTAGTCAGAAATCACATCCGCAAGCTGAATTAATATTGATGGAATCCACACTTTCCTGTTTGTGTTTTTCCCCCTAATGGCCTCCAGGTTGTGTAGTCTGTTGAACTTCGTCAGAAGATGGAGAGGGATTTCAGGGAATTAGACACATTGTGATTTTTCCCCAGCAGAGGGAGCCGTAGTATAATGAAACAGTGTTGGCAAATATGAACCATCTGATGGCCATCAGGTGTTGTTTGCTCATGATATCAATCAGTAACAATAAGCTTTATCTTTTTTTTTTCTCCTTGTATGTGTCCTTTAGTGTGTCTCCTGCAACAAGTCTTTTAAGAAGCTGTGGTCACTGCATGAGCACATTAAGATTGTGCACGGCTATGCCGAAAAGAAGTTCTCGTGCGAAATCTGTGAGAAGAAGTTCTACACTATGGCACATGTCCGTAAGCACATGGTTGGTAAGTGGGGGTGTTTTTTTTGTTTGTGTTTTTTTACAGTTCCTGTTGTGCTGCATTACAATATCACATCCTGTTGGTGTGAGTCACCACAACTCAGAGTTCAGTATGATTGAACCACAATATAATCACATTCTATATTATAGATATATATTTTTTGTGGCTGTATGCTTACCACTGTTACATTTTTTTGTATAATCATTAGATTAACTTTCTTTAATTAACTTAAATAATGTAGTTGTCGCCTTTATTCATGCACATATTCATGTTTTCCTCTCTCTCTTTCTTTCTTTCTTTTTTTCTTTCTTTCATCCGTCTCTTTCCTCCAAACCCAGCTCACACTAAGGACATGCCATTTACCTGTGAGACGTGTGGGAAGTCGTTTAAACGCAGCATGTCTTTAAAAGTTCACTCACTCCAGCACTCTGGAGAGAAGCCCTTCCGTTGTGAGGTAAGATGAGCACACACTGTGGCCCCTGTTCAGACATGATCTCTTATATTGTAATAAATCTAGATGAGGTCCAGATCTAGTTGACAGGTCACAGCAGTATTATATGTTGTCTCACCTGCATCTGAAGCCAGTGCTACATGGACAAAGTATGTGGGAGAGGACACATACAGCCAAAAAACACGACCTCCTGCTTTACAGTGACATAATGACCCTGACAGCAGCTTTAAAATGCAGATACAGTCTATATTTGTCCCCAGTGCACCCCATCACAAGTGGATGACACCAAATACAGGTGTCCCTTGGAGGAATTTTAGACTTGTTTATCTTGTTAGGTTGAAAAATGCTTGGCCATGTGAAAGGTCACTCACACAACACAGACAACATGAGCCTTTTTACCGTGACAGTTCCCAGGAATCCACTATGCATTTTCCAAGCAGCCTAAATTCCACAGCTCAACGATGATTTTTTCTTCCTCCCCGCAGTCACGGTTTAATTTCCTTTCCTGCCTGAACAAATGTCAGAACCTCTATAACGTTGACATACTGGAGTGATGGTATGCATTAAATACGGCTTTTCACAAACAGGCACACTTAAATGTCATCATCTTCCTCGCATGTCCTTTTTATAATGTATTTATTTTGAGCTCAATTCAGTACTCGGAGTGTTTGGCTGTTTGAGTGGAGCGACTGAAGGTTACAGTTCTGTTGAAGTTGTCCTTGTGTGCCTCCAAAAGGAGCCTCAAGGTAGTTTTTACTCATTAGTTTGAGCAGAGGAGCATCTGTGCCATGTGGTTTGTGACCAACCCCAAAATAGTCAGTTATATTCAGTCGATGCCTTTCAGAGGGGACCATCCTCCTGTTCTTTAAACATTCAGTGGACAGTTAGGACGTCAGAGTTATACATGGAAGTCAGACCATGTCAAATATTAGCAAGTTCACCAGTTAACCAGAATGTTCTGTTAATTATAGAACTAAGTGTTCAGTGTGTTGGGCTTTAACCAGCATCTGTTATAGATGCATTCAGTCACATTGTGACTTCCAAGCTTATTTCTGCTCAACGGGGTTAGTTACAGTTGATTATTAAACCCTCTCCTCGCTTGTGAATCACAGGAAGTTGACAGATGGGGTGCCTTACTTCCACCCGAGGCTTTTTAATACCCAACCACTTAAAGGGTTGCACACAGGGAACATGTGTGTATGGGTGGAGCCGCTCAAATGAAATGTTTGAAGTCTTTCTACTCTGCAACATGTGATTACATGCCTATTAAGGGTGTATGTAATGTATAGGCCATTCTCCTCAGTGGTCTTATTCTGTAGTGCCATATGGAAACTGCTGGATTTCTTTCCCCACAGACGTTTATTTAGCCAGGTGGTGCCATTGAAATTATAAATATCTCATATTAGGGAAAAACACCTGACCAAGAAAGCCTCATAATGCAAACACACAGTTTGGTGACACGCACCCAAATAATCTGGTTATTGCTGGCTCGCTGCAGTAACCTAATTTCTTAAACCTCATATACATATAAATGAGAAATCTGCTGCCATTATCAGATTAAGGGATTAAGAGAAATCTTGTTAACACAGCTCGATATCTGGGGCCTAAACTACAAAGCCAGTTCAACATGCTCTGGGCCCAGTTGTTCAGAACAGAAGCAATCTGATCAGATTTCGGCTGATGGATAGGATCAAACCTTGAAAAAGGATTCTGAAATCAGTGTAGATCATGTAATATAGTCCTAGTTTTAATCTGGATCCAACCTTCAGTATGTGACATTGAAAACTTTTTAGTAGGATTGGGATATCGTTGATCCAAAAATAATAATAATCCCGATCCAAGCAGAAGGTTGGAGACTGGGTGGAGTTCAGGAACAAACTGTAATAAATCTTTTAAATCAGTGAAATATATATATTATTTATATTTTGAACTTGATTTGTTTAACAGTTACTGTGATTTTGAACAGCTGTGCACAGGATATCTTTTGGTTGTCTGGCTTCACGAACGTTTACCGTCTGGATAACTGGTATCAGGAAGCTGGTTTTCATCTCTGGGTTTTCCCATACAGCCACAAGCATGTTCATGTGAATTACACGTGGTTGTTTATTACATGCAACATCATCCAAACCATGAATGAAGTACTTCATATGATATGAGATGAAACTGTGATACTAATTACCTACGGGGGCGTGCTGATTTAGCGACAGCAAAAAGTGAAATTCATCAGAGTGAAACAACAGAATAAGAAGATGTAGGAACACTAGAAATTATTTCAAATATTAAAAGTAGGCCAATGTTTGAAATATATGACTGTTTATGTGGACGTAATGGCACGTAAAAACACTTTCACTTCTGTCTGACCAGGATGTTGCGTTTATAATCACAGGGGCCAGTGAACAGTTTGTTTATTTTACCTGGGAGTAAAAAGGGAACCAGCTTTGTGGTACTGAAAATCTTTGTTCCCATTAGTCACTTAGAAAAAAACATACCAAAGTTATCCTTTAAGATCAGTGTTAATAACCTCAATAACCCCAAATCCTACTTCCTATTACAGGCATTGGTAGAATTTTTTTTTTTTCTTCGGGCTGGGCTGCCTCATGCATTGAAATACATGCAAACATGTCCCTCACTTCCTGCCCTACTGGACTAACCTGGTTTCTTGTGTGCGTGTAAAAGTAGACAATATGCAGCAGTTTCATAACAGCAGTTCATCAGTAAATAAGATCACATTAACTTTTTCAATGCTCAGAAGGTATAGAAAGAGGAGGACATGAAAGATGTTTGCCCTAATTCAGGGTTTGTTTGTTTTTTGAGTGTGTGTCTGCATGTATGTTTGAGCGTTTTTGTGTCCCTGTCTCTTGACCTGTTGTTATCTGAATGCCTCTGTTCTGTCTCCGCTGTAGAACTGTGACGAGCGGTTCCAATACAAGTACCAGCTGCGCTCCCACATGAGCATTCACATCGGACACAAGCAGTTCATGTGCCAGTGGTGTGGCAAAGACTTCAACATGAAACAGTATTTTGATGAGCACATGAAAACACACACAGGTGAGAAATGCACCCACCATCTGGAAAACAGACCAGTTGTGCTGGTTTGGACTGTTGTTTTGGCCTCTTTTGCCTCCAGGGACTTCTTCAGGAATCTGTTGTACAAGGAAAACTCCATCAGCTTTGTTGACTGCAGGAACCTATTTCTGTTGCTGTCCTCTTGAGTCAGTCTACCTCTCACTGTCATTACATGTGCATTTATCCATGCATTTCCTGATACACGTGTGATACGGTCTGATACAGATTATTTTGAACTGAAGCTGCTGATTGATATTTTGCACAATGTTCAGTACTTTTAAACATGGTCACAATGAAGCCCTGTTTCCACCAATCTGTACGGTACGAAACAGTCCAGTTCAGTACGCTTTTTTTCCATTTCCACTGTGAAAAGTTGAGGATGGTACCAATGAAACCGTTCTGTACCACCCCCATTTTTGGTAACCCCTCTGTTGGGGTACTTAGGACACAGATCTGGTACTAAAAGGTGGAGCTGTGAACACTGCAGTCTGTCAATAGCAGACGGTCACTCTTGCTCAGCAGCTGTTACTCAATGCATGAGTTGACGACCTAATTCATCGTTGTCACATTCCATATGACAACTTTGACCATTATATTAGTTCTTACATGACATACACCTTTTGTAATGAGTGGATCTTCAAGCTTTATATTTATTAATTTCGACCGGATTATGTGAACTGCATATATTGTAATCCTCAATCGGAGAAAGGGGGAAAAAAGCATTGCAGAGTTGCGTTCCTGTGGGCTACGGCAACACTAAACCCCTGAGCTTGCTTGAGAAGGGCTTAATATACAAACCCGCTATTTTTCAATATCCCATGGAGAGAGACTCTGCAGTCTGTTTTATGTTTTATTCTGTAAATGTTGGCAAGCAGTCTCGTTCTGTGGACGATAAATGAGGTGCTGGATGGAGCAGCCCACATACTGTTTGCAGTGGAAACGCTAGGGTCTAGGTACCATGTCTGAATGGTTACTTTTGGTTCCAAAGGTACCATACCAAAAGTGTTTGGTGGAAACAGGGCTGAAGTATTCATTTTTAAATCAAGGATCTGTATTCTGGCCAGGGTGTAAAAGCCTGGCACCTCTTAGTCTGGTCATCTAGTGAGCCAGATTGGACCCTTTGTCGAGCCAGTTCTGGCCCACGGGCCGTATGTTTGACACTCCTGTCCTAGACTATCGTTCCCGCCCATTAGGACTACCTGTTCCAGAGATTGTGGTTGTCAGTGTTGGGGTAGAGTCTCTTGTGGTTTTGTCACAATAATGAAATTTGTAACTGCTATAAAATACCTTGAAAAATACTGACTTGGTTAGAGACAGAGAATAGCAAAAGGACTGTAGTAAACATGAACAATAAGAGAGAGTGAGAAAGCGCAGCTGGTATTGTTATATCGATACTGCAGAAAATGAATATTGAAACCATTTCAAATATTCAGAATTGATATGTATTGTTAAATTGCTATTTTTTTTAAAATGCTAGTCTCTAGTACAAGCAGGCTCTGACAATCAGTGGTACAGATACAGGGACTTGGAATTTGACTTTCTTGTAAAGTAAGAAAAAAAACTTAAATTCATACAGCCAACTTTCCAGTCTAAAAAAAGAGCGTGATAACAGAAAGTGGGGTGTAAGAAAAATGTTTCACAGTGTTTGGATTATGTACAGGCTGAAACAGAAAATTAGCCAGAAAGCACTCAGCTGAGACTTACTATTTTGGAGACAGGTGTCTCGCCGCTCTGGCAACAGCCTTCTTTTCCATCTCTGCACCTCTCCGTTTTAGCGTCTACGGTATTTTAATATCATTTAATTACAAAACATTACCCAACTGAAGTGGCAAAAATTACATTTCATACGAAGTGGTCATTTATGTTAAATCTTTATGTTAAGTCCTCTTTGCGCACAGTTTTTCAGTTATGCCTGATTTATAGTAGGGTGCAGTTGATGCTTCAGTGAAATGTATATATGTTTTAACTTATTAGCCGTGTATCCATTGATTGATCAGCCCCCAGTCTGTCTGTGAGCTGCAGATTCTCCTTACTTCCTACAATGGGCTGGGAAATAAAATCAATGAATCAATGAATACAATCACTGTTGATTTCCTCCTCTGGAGCTGACATGAAAACTATTTTGGTTCAGTAAATGTCTGCTGTCAGTCATCCTGGTGAAGGCAGTTTAGCTAGGCTGCTGTCCTCTCTGCGCAGAGTCAGCATGGGTTAAAAACAGACAAACTTTTTACTGTTGAAAAATACGTCATTTCTGTTGAGCCACACTTGTAAAAAGTGTTGAGCGTCCAACTATAAATCAGGCTTTACATTTTGAGAAGGAATGTGAAAGTGCCCGAAGGACTCAGGTTCTGAGTTAAGTCTTCAGACTATTTTATATATATATATATAAAAAAAAAGTCAGACATTTTTTTTTAAATTATCAGATGTTATGTTTCTTCTGTCTGTTGCAAATCTAAATACAGACAAATTCGGAAATGTTTTGAGATGAAAACTGTGCCAAACAGCAACAATGTTCCTGGACTCAGTCAGTCAGTCAGTCAGCCAGCCAGTCACCATACACTCTCTAAAAAAGGAAAGACATGGGAAGTTTCCAAGAAGAACATTATAGTGGTAAGAGCAGGGAGACTTCGCCCAGTTTATGTAATGAGAGGGACGCTCTACTTCAAAGGAGAGCCTTGCATATATTGGGGCTTGTAATGACTACCCAGACACATGCTGTATTACATCCCTCTGGTTTTCTGTCCCTGCTGCATTTCTATTTCTAAGACCAAGCTGAGCAGTGCAGCCTCTTCGTCTTTCACTGTTTTTCTCCAGCAGTGCCTGTCGTGGGTGGACACGCTGCTCTCCGTTGGCCATCACGGTTCTATTTGTGATGTGTAATTACGCTACCTTCTCCTCTGCCTGCCACTAGCAACCAAATTTGAGACACACCCAGTCTTGCCCTGTAATAGGCGGCAGCCATGTTAAACACAAACTCCCAAAGTTTGGTTCACTGCTGCTCACAGATTTTCCATGATTTCTTGAGAGTGCAATGTAACAGTTACAGAAGACTAGCACATTAGCTGCCACCTTTTGATATTCAGTTGGTTTGGAGAAGCTTCACACATAACATGCCAGTGTAAGGCATTTAGAGAGCCCTTCAGCAGCCTGTTAATAGATGGCTGTGTGGGAGGTAGCAGGCACATTCAGTAGCTCCATGGAGGGAGGTTAATGAGAGCGGCATTCCAACGGAGCTGCTGTTATTCACTTTCACATCTCCTCTCCTCAAAGTGTGAATTGTAATGGCTTCCTGCGGAGTGGGTGGGTTGACAGCAAAGACCCTCAATTCAAGATGCCAACTTATTAGCATTTTTAAAAGAGAGCTGTCGCTCTCTGTAGACAGAAATTAGAAAAAAGTTAACTCTGTTTTTTTTAGAGCTTTAATCAGTTGATTATTTTCAATTTGGTAACCATCACATTTGACAACAAAGGATGTGACTCTGATGCATCATATTATTTTCTCTGTGTAGCTCCGGTCTTTATGTTGATTGATACCGTCTCTGTCTTCCTCACACGTCAGTCTTTTATTTTCTCAATCTGTGCAGGAGAGAAGCCTTTCATTTGTGAGATCTGTGGGAAGAGCTTCACCAGCCGGCCCAACATGAAGCGCCACCGTCGCACCCACACCGGGGAGAAGCCCTATCCCTGCGAGGTCTGCGGCCAGCGCTTTCGCTTCTCCAACATGCTCAAAGCACACAAAGAGAAGTGTTTCCGGGTCACCAGCCCTGTGGTCCTGCAGACCAGTGGCCCACCTGTGCCTGTCCGCCTCTTTGCCAACACCTTCTCCTCCTCTTCCTCCACCTCTGTTCCCAGTCCCTCAGCTCCCACCCCGGCCACCACCTCAGCACCCCTGGGCCTCAGTCCAACAGGAGGCTCTATGCCTCCCCGAGGCCCCGTGGGACACACATTCTCCCACGTACAACTCCACTCAAACCCCTCTCACCACCATCCCCACCCGCCGACAACCCAGCAACACCTCTCAAACGCACCCCAACATGCCCCGCCTCACCCCCACCACCACTTGGCAGTGCCAGTCTCCCACCTGCCCCCGCCCCCGGCCCTTTTCAAGAGCGAGCCCTTAAACCACTGTGGGCACGAAGACAGCAGCTACCTGCACCACATGGCCCCCCCTGACAAGGGCCCAGGGGCCCCACAGCACCACTGAACTGTGCTCCAGCTCTGCAGGCCCACACCAAACCGCGCCTTGTTCCTCCTCTTCTCATAGTCCTGCCTCAGTCTCTCAGTTGCGTGGCCCCTGATGAAAGGGTGCTCCTCTCAAACAGGTTCAAATAAGTCAAGCTACGCATGCACACTTGTGTATGTGACACATCCTCAGTGCACACATTATTTAAGTAAGACCCCGACTTAAATACCATGGTCGACTGACAAAGATTTCACAACCTCTAGAAAAAATTTTTGAACATTTTCTTAGGAAATTTATTCGAGTTCTCAATCTGTACATTCATGGGTGTAAAGTATCTCCTTTTCATCAAAAGCTGCTGATGGAGGTCGACATATGTATTTCCTGGGCTTCATGGATCATCAAGAATCAGTGTCGTTGGACTTTTCTCTTTTTGTCAAGTTGACTTGTGGTTGCACATCGATCAGGACTCTTGCTGTGTGCAGTTCCTCCCCATAGCAATACTCAACCTGTCCTCCTCGTTGTACTGCAGAGCCTCGCCCCACAGCAATGTTTGATGAATGTTGGTTCTGGTTCTACCTGAGCCTTTCTCTGTCGTAAGGCCAAAGTCAAGGCTTTCTGTCAGAGGGGCAACAACAGTAGTGCAAGACGCAGTGCCATAGGTTACAGTAAGAAGGGGGGGAGGAATTTTTGTAGGGGACTTTGAAAAAAAAAAAAGGTTTTGTAAATGGTTAGTTGAATCCAGACGTGGTCTGAGATTCACAATATGGTTAAATGGTGCTTTCCATTCCAGTACATGAAATATTTCTTAATTTTGCTTTTCCGTTTGATTTTCAGAAGTGTAATATGACAACATAACAATGTATTGTGTCAGCCTGGCTTTTCTACAATGGATTTGAGTTTCGACTAGAAACTCAAATTATGCAGGACATGCACCCTCACACTTAACTCAAGCACACACACTCGAAAGACAACAGACCATTGGTCACTGATGTACTCACCGTGCTCAGTGCAACCTCAGCTTTCAGTACTGTTGGTCAACAGATGTTTTTAGACTGTCAAATACTGCCACTGTGAGGGGCCAGACACATGGCCCCATCAGGATTTACCCCACTTCCCTTCGCTGCTGTCGAAATGATACGGGTTACCACGTGAAAGGTCATTTGACACACACACACAGAACACACACCGGGACCTTTTTCATCACAGTTCTTAACAGGCAATTATGCATATTCCTCTCAGCCTATATTCCACGGTTTGGTGTGGGGCGTAATGTAAAGGTTTGTTTTTTGACTGTCATCGTACTGGTATACTTTGATCCACACAGGCAAATGCGTGTCTAAACCTGTTGAATGTTGCCTACGCAGAATGATGACTGATGAGTCATTCATACGTCTTTTTTTTTCTTTTTTTATGTTCTCTGATAATGTGCTCAGTTTTAAGCTAATGAATGGTTCTGCAGTGTAGACGTACTGTTGTTAGCACACGATAGAAAATGTCAGGATAAAAGGCAGTGGTCATACAACGTCGAATACTCAGAATACTTGTATAGATAAGCATACATGTGATCAGTCAGCGTAATTACATTTATAAATGTAATAGCCGATGGTGTGAATGTTATTTGTTTAAAATGGTTGGCAGGTATTTGAGCTGCGTGGTTGTTAGCCCTTTCACCCAGTCTGACAGCTATCAGATGTGTGTGTAGGAGCGACACTGAGCTTTGTGTGCGAGAGTGAATGTGTGCATGCATTAGTCGCTACCAGTCCGTCTGTCTGGTCGTCCCCAGTCAGTGCTCTTCTACCAAAAGCTGCTTTTACACAGTGTGCCCTGGTATATGTGTATTTGGGGATACCTGAGATGAACAATAGCAGTAAATTTAACATGATCCTCTCTCTACCACTCTAACCGTACTCAGTCTGATGTGGTTAAGTAGCTCAGTAGATTAGGATGTCCCCTCTTTTGATTTGAGACCTGCAATTATCCTGCCATTTCTGTGGGTCTTAATAGCTGCATTATTTGCTTATCATCTTGTCCCCTCTGGTTCACAGCTGTGCTTCAGCAATTTTGCAGTATGGAACTTTGTCTTTTTTTTTTTTTTTTTTAAGCCTTTTCATTTGTGTGTATTCTCTGCACTTTACTGCTGCGTGGGTGAGGCGCAGGGAAGGGAGGGACTGACAATGCATTGTGGAACAGAGTGCAGTTTTGGCTGCATGGGAAAGGGTGGAGGTGATTTATTTTGAGTGGATGTTTTTAGGCAAGGAAAGGAGGAGAATCCCGGGTGGAGGCGGTTAGTGTGGAAGGGACCATAGCGAACAGGAGGACATGTCTTTTAGTATGTGCGTAAGTTTAATTTCCTATTTTTTCAAAAGAAATACACTTTTGCTCCAATATGGACCTCCCCTCAAAGTGAAAGCGATGCTCCTCCTGCTTTGGCGACTTTCCACCAGCCCCTCCAAGCTATGTCTGAAATACATTCTTCTTTTATGTTTGTTCAAGGAGTAATTCCTCCCCATCATGTCCTGTTTCGTCTTTCAGTTTGCCTGAATGATTCTCCTCCTCCTTTCTTTGTTATATAGAATGCACTTTCTACTAAAATTCTTGGCTAGTTAAGAAAAAATAACATTGTATATTCTTTAAAGATGTTTTAAAAAAAAAATCAATATACTTTTTCCCCTTTGTATTTTTAACCACTTAATGTAGCATTGCGTATTTTATTATTGTATCTGGTACAAAATGTGCAGCTTTATAATGTCCTGGTTTGTCCTTTTTTTTGTATGTTATCTGGAGAGTGAGGAGAAGTGAAAAAGTTGGGCCTTTTTTGATAATGTACATTTAACTGACTGCTAACTTTGAGAAGTAAAAACAAGTAGCCATGATAATCACATATCTGTGTGCCTCTTATTATCGTCAAATGCGGTGCAGGATGGGTAATTAAGCTTGAAATGTAGAAAAATAAGAATTAAGCACAACACATTGCTGGTAGTAAGCTAAGTACTGGGCTTTGTTGAAAAGCTTAACTTTCAGCTGTGTGGTGCGTTTGCACAGATTTGATTTTCTACTATTTCAGGGTCACTGGGTTCTTGGCCTAATGCCTGTAACCAAACAACGTCTGCTGGCTGTGCGTGACACTGAAGGTTCAACAGCTGACTGCATTGCTTTTCAAAGCATTTTATTTGACAAGGGAAGTTTTATGTCCTCTTTTTTTATGACCACTTCCTTTATTTTTTGATAAACCTTAGGTTTTTTCAACTTCGACCCTGTTGCAGTTATGCGAGTCATTTTACATCCACTAAAAGTGCCTGTTTTTGCCACTGACAGGCTCATATTGATATTGTAACTGTATAACAACATTATGGAAAGGATCCCTACAGAGACAGACCTTTTTATTAAAGAGTAAGATCCTTTTTGTTTAAATAGAAACAGCCCCAAAATTGCTATCGCCAAACCAACCAGACTCCATTTGAAAAACAGCCATTTTAGCGTGTATACAGCCAGCATATTGTCACATCTAACCAGGGTGACTTAAGGGTTTATTTCAATCAAACCAGAGTTGGTAAGTGTTGAGACAGTGGAAAGACAAACCAGAACAGTTTTGTGAGTTCTCTTTTACTTCTGTCGACTCTGAATTTAGTGTGTTTTACTATGATAAAATTGCTGATTATTTAAATGGAGTCTGGTGGCTTTGACGACAGCAGTTTCCAGGTTTGTTTTCAAACAAAAATGATCTTAATCTTCAACAAAAAGGTCTGTCTATGTAGGGATCCTTTCCATAATGTTGTCAGGTACTTACAATAATCAGTCAGTGGCAAAAACAAACCCTTTTAGTGGACGTACATTGACGGTGCGTAATTGCCCTGAGTGGTCACATTACAGCCTGTTTCACAGCTGCCGGCTGCAGTTCTCTCGCTCAGTCCTGAAACAATTTCAAAAATAGTTGTCCCCATTTGTCACCTAGACTATAAAACATGAAAAGATACGATTCAGGTTGAAAAATAACCAAGTTACCCTTTAAATAGTGTTTGTTTTTGATGAAGACCTGTGAGATCCTAACAGTAGGTTTCACTGTAAGAGCAGTCAGTAACTTAAGGCAGGAGTTCTCAGCCTCTGTCTTTTTATCCAAACCCAAATCATACCTGTAGATGAGTAGTTGCATTTTGAGAAAGTGTCTTTTAAATGCTTGAAACATCAGATCCAAGAGTGAAAACAGACACACAAGGCATTTTTCTTCCCTGGATATCTGTTGTCCCAACACAACCAGCTTTATTCATACATTAACAGAGCGTGTCTTCTCTCAGGGCACGTAAAGACACCTAGTGTTGCTGGAATAACTCCTAAAATAAAGCGTGCCCTCTATCACCATAGGTGGCTTTAAGTGGCGCACCAATGAGTCACATAATCCTATACGATAGCTGAGCAGGCCGACGGGTAGAGAAAAGTGTGAGTGACTCACTGATGGTGAGTGGGTGGTCAGGTACTGAGGCTCACTTCACAAGCAGAGGAGATAATAACACACCGTCTGTACATCTCCCATTCCCATTTGGGTTTGAAAATAGTCAGCCACCCCAGCTGTTAGTCATTACGCCTTGTGGTGTAGAGGAGGAAGGAGGCTGCGTCTGTCAGCAGGCAGATAAGGAGAGGAAGGCTTCACGCCGTGTTCTTCACGCGTGCGTTCGCTGCTCTGAAAGTTGCTGCGCGGTTCATTAATCAGTGTGTGTTTGCAAAGATTTTAACACAGACTCCCTCGCTGCGATGCTAATGTTTCACTGTGGTTAATTATGGAGATGCCACATTTGAGAATATATATTCACTTTTGATACATATAATTCATTTTATTGCAACCTGCCTCTCATGTGATACAGCTCTACCTTCATTTCCTGTGTCCTTTACAATAAAGGTCAGAGGTCAAGTACAGCTTCAGAGCAGCACCGTGCTCACTGTCACACTGACCCAAATCCTGACTGTGCTGTGGAAGGAGGGAGCAGGAAGCGTGTTGCATCAGGCGAGCTGAACAATTGAGATTATTCAAATACTTTCCTGGAAACTTCACCGCCATGCACCGTGTTCTCTCACACACCTCGCTCCAAACTGGGTCAACACAGTTAAAAAGAAATATCGCAGAGTTTGCTTTGCTCTCTTCTCAGACCTGGTGTGTTTATTCTCCCATGTGTCTCACCTTAAACACTCCACTGGAAAATGTGTGAGAACAGTTTGACACACACACACACACACACACAGATCATAAACACACATACACAGTCCTGCGGATATATCCAGCCAACAGAATATTTACATTTGAGTCCTCTTTTTTTCCTGTCTTCCTTCCTATCCTCCCACAGCCCCCCCCCCCTCCTCTCCTCTCCTCTTGAGAGTGTCGTGCACGCGCTCAGTAGGCTGCTATTAAATGGGCGGACTTGGAGGCACGGTCACGCTCACAGCGGCTCCGGTGGTTTTGACTGTCACATAAAAGTGCGCGTCCCACCGGCAGACTGCCGGAACTCTGTCTCTGCTCCCTGAGAGACCGGATCGGACCGGACCGACACCTGGGGGACCGGGATCAGCGCTCTTGGCACAGTAATGCTTTTTATATAGGATTTAAGAGAGTTGAAGTTCGAGCTGCTGCAGCTGCTGTTGTTATTGATATGAGAAAGTAGGTTAGTTTTGCAGCCGGCAGATAAGGAAGACAGGCTGACAAGTTTAAACAGTTTGTAGGCTGATACAGGCTCTTGGACAGGTATCTCTGCATTGTGCTGCAGCCTAAAAATAACGCAGTGTTCCTCGGTTGTTGCAAACAAGAGTTGAAATGTGTTTGAAAGACAGCAAGACTACAAAGCCAGTCTTTCTAGGGATCTTTTATTCTTACTGATCTGTTTTCTGCATGCGCTTGTGGGAATAATTAAGTTATAATATATCTATTACAGGAGACTTCGGGATGTTTGACTATTGTTTAAACTGCGTGCTGCTGTCACGCACCGCTGTGATGCACTTCAGTAGTCATTGTGTTTTCCTCATGCAGACAATAACAGCCGCACAGCTTGAAGGCGCCGGCAGGGGATCAGGAAACACACGACATCAGCGGCATCTACAAAGGTAGGCACACATACACTTAAACACACAAAGATGTGAGGCTGTCTTGCTCGTTCATGGTGCGCACTGTTTATGAATGTGCTTGCTTGCTTGCAGGATCTGCATGGGCTCCTGAGGGCTCTTCCAGATCCGATTATAGCCGTATCATAACCACAATATCTCCTTCCAAATGTCTAACTTGTGCTACAGCAGGATGACCCCAGCCCTCCTTGGCTGGAAGTCCTGTTTATCCAGAGAGTTGTGGTTTGAAAGCGCTGCTGGCTGCTTTGCTCTTTATAGGTGTTTTTTATTTATATAATATTCACATTATGGAGCTAATTTTAAATTTATATTTGATTCTGTTTTCACCTCCACCCCCAATCAATGTTTCCCAGAAAGCCATCCTCGGTAGCCTCCACCTTACTGTGGCCTGCCTTGCGTGGGATGCTGCCGCAGAGTGGGAGTTGATGCCATCAGTAAGAGGTGTTGCATAGTAGTCAGATCATGGGGGATTCAATATTCAACTGCTGTTATGTCCCACCCCACCCCCCAGGAGAGGGGGAACCCGCCGGGTCCAGACGCGCACACATCATGGCCTCCAACTCAACGAGCATCCCCTCCGACAAGCGCTTCCTCATCTTCTTTGACTTTGATGAGACCATTGTGGATGAGACCAGCGACGACATGGTGGTGCAGACCGCCCCGGGTCAGCACCTCCCGGACTGGCTGAAGGACACCTACCAGCCCGGCCGCTACAACGAGTACATGCAGCGCGTCTTGGGCTACCTGGCGGAGCAGGGCGTCACCGAGAGCGACATCCGGAGCATTATGGAGAAGATCCCGGCCACGCCCGGCATGCCCACCCTCTTCCAGTACATCCGCACCCGGCCTCTCACGGACTTTGAGGTGGTGCTGCTGTCCGACGCCAACACCTTCTTCATCGAGTCCTGGCTGCGGCGCGCAGGGGCCCGCCAGCTCTTCCACCGGATCTTCACCAACCCGGCTACCTTCAACAAAGACGGCCGGCTGGTGCTGCGGCCCTTCCACTCCCATGACTGCGCGCGGTGTCCCAGCAACATGTGCAAGCAGGTGGTCGTCAGGGACTATGTGGCGCGCAGGACGCAGGAGCGGGGCCGCCCGTACCAGAGGATCTTCTACGTGGGGGACGGGGCCAACGACTTCTGCCCGGCGCTCGCCCTCGGGCCCCGCGACGTGGCATTCCCGCGACGGGACTTCCCCATGCACCGGCTGATCACGGAGACCCACGAGGCCATGCCTGGGGAGTTCAAGGCGGTCACGGTGCCGTGGAAAAGTGGGGATGATGTGGTGCAGAGGCTGAGGAAGCTGGTGGCAGAGTAGAGGGTCACACACAGAGACAGAGGGGACACAGTCAAGGGGCCAGCTGACACTTGTAGGCATATTCTCAGGTATAACACAAAGTGTTGAAGGCAATAAAATACAGTCAGCAAAATAAAGTGTCTGCCTGGCGTCCTGCCTGCACGTGCCTTAGTCCAGCCTCGTGTTTTGGTCCGGAGGTCAGAACAGAGGCAGTTTATCATCAGCGGGTTAATGATTATGGAGACCTGCCACCTTCACCTAAAGACAGGGGATCAATGACACAGCATTTTTTTTTTGTTATAACGAATTATGTTGATGTGTAGAATAAAGGTTGAGGGGATCTGCATTGTAAGCTCAATGGGACGTGGTGCTTATATAGGCCTGTGTGTTAAACTGGGGAGCACCCTTATAGCAATATTTAAAAATGTTATCATCCAAGTGACTTCCTTATATTATCACTTCTGAATATGAAATATTAAATTATAATCTCAATAATCTGAATGACACTGCCACCTGATGGGCATTATAACAGAATATTTTTGTCAACATGCTTCTCAGAGGATATATATGTAGAAATGTAAGACTGTGTTGTAGCCAAAGAGTGTTTGTTGAACTTGTTTATCAGTGTGTTGTGTCTTTCCTGTGTAGGCCAGGCCTACTGAAGAATAATGAACACCAGCAGGAATAAAGCCATCAACTGAAACCCTGTGTGTGGCTGAGTTTATCATCACACCGCTTCAACATTCATGTGGAATGATACAGGCCTATGTCTCCCTGATTACACAGCTACATGTGTCTGTGCCACAGACAGGCCACATACACATGTTTCACTTTGAACAGACTGCACTGCAGGGAAATTTAGTTTTGGCACACCGATCATGCACACCACAACTTTATATCAACTCTGAACAAGTTAGAGGTTAAAGTCCTGTGAAAGCAACAATAATAGCACAAACTTCTAATCAAAAAAACCTCAAGTAATGCTCATAAAGTCACATGTTTTCCCCCATATTAAGGTTCTACAGTTTTCCAAGGGTTAATTTAGTCTTATTATAATTTATTATTAATTTTAACGGGTTAAAGTTTCTGCCTCTAATACAAGGTGATACTAAAACGTGTAGTTTCCTTAGTAGGCTATTACAATATCTATAAATAATTTATTTTAACTAATGTAATTAAAGTTATTCAGTCATAAATGCCCATTATAACACACACACACACACACACACACACACACACACACACAGTTGATGGAGGTCATCAGTACATTATCATGAATGACTGTTCACTGCCCTCCAGTGGTCACAGTGTGTAACTACAACAGCTGGAGGCTATGCTACCGTGATGTCCTTTCTCCCCTCTCTATGCTGGTAACTGGATGGTTGTGTCTTTAATAATGAGGAGTTTCTTTCACAATATTATATCTTCTCAACGCCTGAGGGTTGGTGCTTTACCCTCTGGTGTCTGTGTGCTGTTTAAATCTCAGCCAAGGGTTAATGTCTAATAAGTGCCCTTTGTTATATGCCCACACACCAATAGGCAAAATTTGTTTCTCCAGTTATTCTGGTAATGACAACAGATCTATAAGAGCCCTGAACCAATGAGATATTACTACATTCACATATGTCATTCCATATTGGAATCAATTTGCGCATGATATGGTGTGGGAGAAGGCTTCTAAACATTACCTACAAAGTAAAGGGATTTCGTAAAAACTCATTGAAAAATTCTATCCAGCTAAAAACTATGCTCAAAAGTATTTAAGAGAGACACTGATGTGAAGTGTAGTTTTTGTTATGGATGTCCAGAGACTGCTGGGTATTTATTTTTGCACTGCCCGAGTGTGCTTTTACTACTGAGAATATTGATGAGAATTTGTTTGAGGAATTTGTTGTTTGGTTTCCTAGTAAATAATACATAGAAGAGCACTCGTGAACTCATTATTATAATGGTCAAATTTCATATTCATAAATTCTTAGAAAGGAAATCATGCTTTATTGCATTTAGCAATGAGTTAAGATAAGATAAGATAAGATAAACATTATTGAGCCCACACTTGGGAGGAAATTGAAATTGAAACTGAAGGGTGACAGTTTATACTTAGATTAAAAAAAATAGAGATTAAAAAATAGAAAATATACAGCATATATACATATAAATATATAGTTCAACCAATACTAAAAAAATGAAGAAAAAAAAGCAATGAAAATTGCACAGTTTAATGAGCAAAGACTTCAGGGTGAAAATTGCACAGTTTAATGAGCAAAGACTTCAGGGGGAAAAATATTTTCTAAAGAATCTACACTTCCTTAAATATTAGTATAAATTAAGACCTGCAAATATGAATACAAAGCATCCCATATTTATTACACAGCATCTCAACAATGCATTCCAGGGCAGATCTGAATTTCAGTTTCGGCAGACAGAAATTCCTGTCAGTGCATGCAGTGTGCACATTTTGTAGTGGACAGCCATGGAGGATTCATTCAGCTGAACTAATTTAAATGTCAGTTATAAATGCCCATTGTAAATCTATTATACAGGCCTTATTCGGTATACATCTGATTGAATTTTTTTAAGTAATAATCTTGTTCCCTAAATACACAGACAGAGAGAGGGAGAGAGAGGTTGCGAGAGAGGGGCCATTTTTTTTTAAGTACATTTATTTTATGACCAACTGGAGTTGGATGTCACATTACAAATGAGTCTTCACCTTAAGATACAGCAAGCTGTTGTGTCTACTAGGCCTATTTATTTAATGCCTATCACCAACAGTCAGTGGTTATAAAAAAGTGTCAAGATTCAACAGTTTGTTTTACGTGCAGTGAAATTCAGGGAGTCATACTCTTAATCTTGCGATGAATTTAGAAACAAAACTTTCATAACATACCGAGTTGTAGTTGCGGACCGTGGCCACTAGAGGGCACTAATGGCACTCACGTCAGCCATCAACATTGCAAGAATGTCAAGCAATTAAAAATAAAACTTCATAATTTGCTGCAGTGACTATGGAGATATAGAGGTTTGGTTTAAGAAACAAGTAACGTAATCTTGAGCGATGCGGCGATATAACCTTCCACAATGATTGTGCTTTGAAAAGGTCGATTACGTGTCGAAGTCGTCTGGGGGCGATAGTGAGCGTAACTTTGAACGCTCACCGCTCTCAGAGATCAGTAGAAGAAGAAAGCCGGAAGGAGTATCTCATGCGCATGGCGCTATTTGGGAAATTATTTATCTTCTGAATACATACCCAACTTTTATCTTGTTTTGAAACCAGTTTTTGCTCACCGCAATTTAACGGAACACAGGTAAATTGGTTTTGCTGCCTCCTTATTTTAGTGAAGTGTTGCAAGCTAACGTTAGCTAACGGTAAATAGCAACGTAACAGAAACGTCGCCGTTAAGTCATTCATTTCTTTACCTGTTAGCCGATTAGCATGCTAGTTTTTGGCTCACTAATAGTGTTGCAAACACAAGAAAGTGTGTAGTTATCGACAACTTCTCACTAAATCCAAATTTCAGTTTAATAGTTTTGCTGACGTAAAGCTAGTATATGTTTGATGAAGATATCTAAACTGGCGGTGCATGTTATGCTACGTGCAAAGTTAGCATTGGTTGTGGTGGCAACTAGAGGTGCCTAATGGTAAGCTAATAGTAGTTATCAGTGGCTTTTGAAACACAAGCAAAGCTAATTCACATTACAGGACATACTACCATCACTACAGAGACGTGAACATGACTAAATTATTGATATTCATTGCCTCACACAGCTACACTTAATGTTTAGTTAACGTCATGTCAATAAAAACTGGCTGTAAGCTTGTTTAATTTGATACATGTCTAGTTGTATCCTGTTACGTCCTCTCTCCACAGAGAAAGCTAGTATTTGCTACTTAACGTTAATCTTCATTTATGTCGCAGCATGTTGTGTTTCTACTGGATCTCATTCACATAGTGGCTTTACCAAAAAACAAACTCTCTAACATTTAGTAACACATGACCCTCTCTTTCAGTTCTCTACAAGATGGAGGCTGATCTGTATGACGAGTTTGGAAACTATATTGGTCCAGAGCTGGACTCTGACGATGATGAAGATGATCTGGATGCAGAGGACAGGGATGTCGACGAGGTACGCTTCAAAATCAGTGTAAACAGTTATGCAGTACTTTAATTTGTTTATGCAGTATGTGGAAATCTAACTCTATTCTCTTGCAGGGTGATGAAGATGATGATGATGAGCCTGCTGATGCCGATGAGGATGTCCCCGGTATGGAGGTGGTCCTGCATGAGGACAAGAAGTACTATCCTACAGCAGAGGAGGTTTATGGGCCTGAAGTGGAAACTATTGTCCAAGAGGAAGACACACAACCTCTCACAGGTTAGATACAAAGAACAGTGTACGTTTAAGAATGTCGAGGATACACATCAAGGCTACCTGCACCTAATGTTTTTGTTTTTTGTATTATTGATTTATTTGTCCATTATTTTCTCAATGAATCATTCTGTCAATAAAATGTCACAACATTATGTAAAACACATGCCGTAATTTCCCAGAGCCCAAAGTGACGTCTTGAAATGGTTTGTTTTATCAGACTAACAGTCCAAAAATCCAAAGCTATCTGGTTTATAATTGTACATGACAAGGAAAAGAAAGAACTTCTCATATCTTAGAAGGATGAAGAGGTACCATCAAAACTTTGGCTGGTTTGCAAAAAAGAAAAGCTGTAACAATTATTCAGTTATCAGAATAGTTGCCAGCTAATTGTCTGTTGATTGACTAATCGAGTAATCAACTAATTGTTGCAGCTCTAATGCGCATAGTATTTGGTTACTTAATCCATATGCTGTTACATATTTTTATCAGGCGTGATAGATGCTAATAACTCATATGCTGTTCAGGTAAACATGCAAATAATAACTATGTTTTTCTCTTCTATCCAGAGCCCATCATCAAGCCTGTGAAGAACAAGCAGTTCACCCTGATGGAGCAGGAGTTGCCTGCCACTGTTTACGATATGGAGTAAGTCATCTTCACCAGGGCTGAGCAATATAGCAATATATTTTCAAGCAAGATATAGATTTCCACTTTTCCAAACAGCAATGCTAGTATGCATCTCTCCTCTGTCACACTCTCCACACAGCTCTGCCCCACTCAGTCACTCACAAGTTCTCCAGCAACACTAAGAGAGACACATTGCTGTTACTCTGTTTAATTCGTCTGATAATTCGTCTAGAGTGCGACATCCGTCTATATGTTGCACTTGCTACGCTAAGTCAGTCTGTGAGATGAATAAAATTACTGCAGCAGCACATGTGTAATATAGTGCTGGCTGCGTGTGTGTGAGGTGGATCTTAGCGCATCACAGTTCTTGTGACGTTGAGACAGCGCCTGGATGCAGGAGACAGATGTGTTTCAATAAATGCAGTGACAACACAGACATTTCATACACAAGACGTATATAATGCAGACAAAGTGTCTCTCGCTCCTTCCCTCCATCGGCCTCTCTGTTGATGCATAAATAAGATTGAAAGCCTTATTAAATAAAAATGTTTAAATCATTTTCCAGCACTAGATTCATTTGAAAGGTCATGGAAAATGACTTTTTATCTCCCCCCACAGAAATTGTTAATTATTTAAAGTACAATGGATTTAGGCCTTCTTGATACTTTTATACTTATATGATAGTTTTGTGCCCTGTGCTGCAAACCTTTGTAGCTACAGTGCTATGTTTAAAAAGTTAACGTACAGCGCTGCTGCTTATTTAATTTAAATTTTCATTTACATGTTGTGCAGCTATATATTTTCAAACAGGGGAAACAAATCCTTATCTCAGGTGTGGCTTCGACTTGCAGCTGAACGTGTGGCCCATTTTGCAGTAAATACCAAGATATATATGGTGTATTGCCATTTAGCCTGAAAATACTGAGATAAGAATTTTTGTCCATATCCCCAAGCCCTTAATCTAAAAAAAATATGACCATGATGTCCTTTTGTTTTGTCCAGACAACAGCACGCTTCTCTTCTGATCTTGTGTATTTCTCAGCACATTTCTTCCATTTACACGTGTTTGCTGTGTGTCTTTCAAGCTGTGATATCTCTCCTCTCTCTTGTCAGATTCCTTGCAGATCTGATGGACGGTCCTGAGCTAATCCGTAACGTCACACTGTGTGGTCACCTTCACCACGGCAAGGTTAGAGTCTGCCTTACAACTGCCTCTGGCTCGGTTTATCTTTTAGCTGTGTTTTTCTGCTCAGGGCTCTTGGGTGGCATTTTGCCAAACTGCACATGTGCTCCTAAGATGAAAATTTCAGAAGGACAGGAATGTTGTGGAGCATATGCTAATAACATGGCTGCACTTTATACTCAGTGGTGGCTCACGGGGATCTAATGAATTTCTTTTTTTTCTGTTCAGACCTGTTTCGTGGACTGCCTGATTGAACAGACGCACCCAGAAATCAGGAAGAGAGATGATGTGGACGTGAGTGTCGACTGTTATATTAAACACATTTTTGCTGTTTGTTACACTTAGCTTTTGTATATGACTGGAAAAACTAACATTGAATTATGACTTTTTCAGCTCCGATACACAGACATCCTCTTTACAGAACAGGAGGTGAGTGTTTGGTTGAATTGTAGCGTAATACTAACACTTTATTGCATCCTAAAGTACATTCGGTTACCATATATAAGATTGGCAAGGAATTGAAAATATGAAAATATGATCCACAAAAAATATAGTTTGACTGGACAGCTTGACTTACTCTTTTAAAGAGGTGAGATTTCAGAACCTTGTAGCCAGAAAAAATAATTTAAAGAAAATAGACTTGCTGCAAGAGTGATGTTTGTCTTGTGCTTTGTCCAAAGAGAGGAGTTGGTATCAAGAGCACCCCTGTCACAATGGTCCTGCCAGACTCCAGAGGCAAATCTTACCTTTTCAACATCATGGATACACCAGGTATTGTGTGAGCGACTGGATACTTTGTTTCCTGAATGTGTGCTTCGGGTTTTGCTGCATTATAGCAGAAGTGATATAAAACATTGTGTCTCCCTCAAAGGCCATGTGAACTTCTCTGATGAGGTCACGTCAAGCATCCGGATCTCAGACGGTGTTGTCCTTTTCATAGACGCAGCAGAAGGAGTGAGTCTTTTTGGTTTTCTCCCAATCCTCTCCTTTTTCTGCACATATGTCGACGGTCTTCAACCTTCCATATTTCTTAAACGTTTGTGTTTCTCTGCCCAGGTGATGCTGAACACAGAGCGTCTGATCAAACATGCGGTTCAGGAGCGTATGGCCATCACCATCTGCATCAACAAGGTGGACCGGCTCATCGTGGAGCTCAAATTGCCTCCCACAGATGCTTATTATAAACTTCGCCACATTGTGGATGAGGTCAACGGTTTGCTTAGGTAATACTTGAAACCCATGACAACACAGTGTCTGCACAGCAGGGATGGCTTCATGTGACAAAGAGCTTCATATTGGTGGGGGAAAATAAGATATTTTGTGGTTACTGCGATGTTAACGTAGAGAGCTTTGTTAATCCTTAAAATGCTCACAGGAATAATAAATATCTTTAAAATGGGAGGAACTTTTGTCTTTAGTGACAAAATCCGACACCTCATGTTGGTCATTTCCCTTCCTTCTCAGCACATACTCCACAGACGAGAACTTAGTGGTGTCTCCTCTCCTTGGAAATGTCTGCTTCGCCAGCTCTCAGTACAGCATCTGTTTCACCCTGGGGTCCTTTGCAAAGATCTACTCAGACACCTACGGTAAGATTACTCAGCACACGCTCTCATAAACAGTGAACAGACACATCCTTTTCTCACCTCATGCCCAGTGCAGTCAGTAAGGTATGAACTAACTCCTCCTTGTGTTTTCAGGTGACATCAATTATAATGAGTTTGCCAAGAGGCTTTGGGGAGACATTTATTTTAACCCCAAAACGTGAGTAACTCATTTGTATTTTAACAGAATGCTAATGTTTAATGCCATCTTCCTCTTTAAACACATTCTTATGGTATTTAAGGAGTGAGTATTTAATTTTTGTGTCTTCTCCTCCTGTTCCATGCTTTAGAAAGAAATTCAGAAAATGCAAAAATGTTGTACAGGTTTTCAATTAAAGCTCCAACCTCATCTGTCTGCCTGTATCCGTCATTTTCTTTTTCTCCTCTTCAGTCGCAAGTTTACAAAGAAAGCTCCCAGCAGTAACTCTCAGCGCAGCTTTGTGGAATTTGTCCTGGAGCCTCTCTACAAGATCCTCTCACAGGTTGGACAACATACATTGTGTGCAATAAGGCATCACAGCTAGCTCAACACTTTCAGGCCCCATCACACGCTGTCTGAGTGTGTAATCTTCACCCAAATCCTCTTTGTGTGCAGGTGGTTGGCGATGTGGACACATCTCTCCCCCGAGTTCTGGATGAGCTGGGGATCCACCTGACTAAAGAGGAGCTGAAGCTGAACATCAGACCCCTGCTGAGGCTCGTCTGTAACCGCTTCTTTGGAGAGTTCACTGGTATGGCCTTATTTCTTTTATCTGTCTTTTTGGTTTTGTTTGTGTTACTGTTTCAGCATTTTTGATGTTTTTCAGCATTGGTAGATGCTACATTTTACTAATGTTTATAAACACTTCATATGAAAGCTACTGGTAACTATAGATGGTTGTTATGTCCAGTGACTCCACAATTCAGCCTGTAACAACAATGTTTCATCGGCCTACTGTTTCAAAATCAAAGAAAACATTTATTATTGAGAGCCCTTCCTTAAGAACGTAGCACTGGTAGAGCGCTAAATATTTTTGACTTTATGAACACACAGACGTTTACATGAGGCATTTTTAGTAGGTTGGGCTATATTCTGATTATTAGTGAAATATAAGAGCCCATGTAAAGTCAAGCATGAATCTTTTCCCTACAGGCTTTGTGGACATGTGTGTACAGCACATCCCCTCACCACAGGAGGGTGCTAGGAACAAGATAGAGCACACATACACGGGAGGACTGGACTCAGACCTGGGGGAGAACATGGCAGAGTGCGACCCTGATGTGAGTATAATGGAAGCAGAGCAGGAGTCTCCTATTTATTGGCTGGTTAGAAGCAGATAGTGCAAATAGCTGCAATCTGTTTCTAGTCTAGTCGATAGTGTCATCCTGGCTGCTCTTACAGATTAAGCCAACAGGCTGTTTTAATTGTCTTGAAATAAACAAGCTGTTAATTAAGCCAATTTAAGACAAAGCCAGACATTAATCACAGTTTTCCGAGTTCCCTTTTAAAGTCTTACTGCCTTTTGCTGGAGAAAGTTACATTCCAGTGGTAAGACTTTCCTGCCCTATTTTCTGTCTCTCTCTTATCCCTCCTTCCTGCTCACCTCGTGTCTCCTGCCTTCAGGGTCCTTTGATGTGCCACACCACTAAGATGTACAGCACAGAGGACGGGGTTCAGTTCCATGCGTTTGGCAGGGTGCTGAGCGGGACCATTCAGGCAGGCCAGCCTGTCAAGGTCTTAGGAGAGAACTACACCCTTGAAGATGAGGAGGACTCTCAGGTCTGCACTGTGGGCCGTCTCTGGATCTCAGTTGCCAGGTACGCTGAGCGGGTTTCCTAAGTTTGTGAAGTCAAAAAAATCAATAATTATATGAAATAAATATCACTAGTCTTTAGGTTTGCTGCAGCAGTTGGTGTTATCGGCGTTACCCTGTGTTTGGACATACACCAATTACATTACTTGCCCAGTGTCCCCACTGTTGTCTCACTTTTTAGTTCGGACAGATGCAACGATAATAAGCTTCCCATGTCAGCTTCTTACATCAGCAGCAGCAGCAGAGTCGCAGCACAGAGTAGCTGGAGACAGAAATTACTTCTCACGTGACGAGAGTCAGGAGAGTTGACGGACAAGATGATGGCAGAGGATTTAGTGTCAAAGCAAAGTCCCTGTTTGGCAATATTTTGGATTAAAACCTGGTGCTAATAGGGAACCTGATAACATAAATGTGGGAAAAGGAATTGGTTACATCGCTAAGAAGGTTTGCAGTCGCCTTCAACTCACTGTAGCTGCTCCTTCATGTACCATTGTTAACTGGAATATTTCAAACCGATCCGTTGTCAGCAAATGTCAAAAATAACCATTGTCTTGTTTTGTAGATGCATTTTTCACCTGTTAAATGCTTTTAAATTGAAGCTGCAGCAGTAGGAAATGGTTAGTTTACATTAACAGTTACTTAATACAGTGCTTTACAGATGTAAGCCATCATCACCAAATATCTTAATGCCCGGAGTAATCGGTAACACCATTGTTGTCATGAGTTTTTTAAGTGGTGGAAAAATTTCCTCACTGTGGCATTCCTACTTTTTCATACACATTTTCAGATACCAAATTGAAGTGAACCGAGTGCCTGCTGGCAACTGGGTTCTCATCGAAGGTTGTGACCAGCCGATCGTCAAGACCGCTACGATCACAGAGCCCAGAGGGAATGAAGAAGTGAGACATCAGACAGAAATACCATCGAAATCTTTAAATACTGTATGAGAAACAGCATAGTTGACATTTTTTACTCTCTCTGACAGGCTCAGATTTTTAGGCCGCTTAAGTTCAACACAGCGTCAGTTATAAAGATTGCAGTGGAGCCCGTCAACCCCTCAGAGCTACCGAAGATGTTGGACGGGCTGAGGAAGGTCAACAAGAGCTATCCGTCTCTCACCACAAAGGTAAATCAACATACAAGTACAGTAGTGGGTCCAGTAGTGCCTTGTAGCAAGATTAGAAAAGGCTGTTAGGCTTGCACTATTTGGGAATTTCACTCCCTGCGACACAAGCTGAATAAACTACTAAATAACCTGTTAATAAAAGAGATAAGACTTTACATACTTTAAGTTGCACAACTGACCAGCTTTATAGCCTCCTGAAATCTGAAAATAAAACTGGGGACCATAAAGTAAGGGCAAATATGAAAACTACAAACTGATCTCAACAATAGTTATGTAGTTAATAAATTGTTCAAATCATAATTGTGTGTGCATGTCTTTATTTTTCAGGTGGAGGAGTCTGGAGAGCATGTTATCTTAGGGACAGGAGAACTCTACCTCGACTGTGTCATGCACGACCTGCGCAAGATGTACTCTGAGATCGACATCAAAGTAATTGTTCTCACTGCTTTCAAGAAAACAGCCAGAACTTGAAGGTACCACACAGGAGTGGAGCCTTTGTTTTCTTTGTGTAATTCTGCTCGTGTTTGTCCACAGGTTGCTGATCCTGTTGTGACCTTCTGTGAAACAGTGGTGGAGACATCATCACTGAAGTGCTTTGCTGAAACGCCGAACAAAAAGTGCGTATCAAACATATTGTCTTTGGGTCTTATTGTCACATACAGTGACATGAGTGGGACTAGTATAGTTTATTAAATTACATAGCCTTTTAGCTTTGGTTGTACAGATTTCAGGGACATGAAGCATTTGAAGATACTCCAAGAAATGACATCACAATAAGCAAAAATACCAACTTAGAAACTGGCAGACTTTCAATTGCAGAGTTCAAAGAGTTCATAATATTCTCTTAACGTTTCTAAAACTCCTACATGAATTGATATCAAGACTGTTGGATGATGCATTTCTTTTTGGGGAGTTCGGTTTGTGCGTTGCTGGAGTCATTGTCAGAGTTAGTCCTTCCCTTTGGCGGAGTGTCTTCCTAACCCAGAGTGAGTGATTGACAGCTGTGTGATGTGATTGACAGGAATAAGATCACCATGATTGCTGAGCCCTTGGAGAAGGGGCTGGCTGAGGACATCGAGAACGAAGTGGTGCAGATCACATGGAACAGGTACGATGAAGAAGATATCACCATCTCCTAATTAACTGAAATGATATAATGTGCCCTTCATGTTAGACATATCTGTAGATGTTCCCCATTTCAGTCTGATATGGTAGTAGCCTTATTAATTTCTCCATATGACGGAGCCATACTGACCAATCATTCATTCTGATTATTCTCTCGGTTAGCGGGGATAAATGAGCCGACACGTACCAATGATGATTGCTTCTTTAATTAAATGCTGTCATTGAAGAAGGTAGAGAGATATAGAAATGCCCAGGGCTGAAATTGTCATTTAAAAAGTGCAGTTATTGGATTTGTGCCTCATATTCCTCCAGAATATATATAAATATATAGGTGTGTTACCCAGTTTTCTACAAGCCATCATGCATGGGAGGTGAGAGGTGTGCACTGTCTGGTGTTCATGCCATCAATTTTCATTTTTAAATTGGAAGTGACAGCCATGTGTTGCTATTTGATAACTGCTTTAAATCAGTTCGGTGTGTTGTTTTATTTCATTTTATTTCATATTATTATTTTATATTATTTCAGTTTTGAAAACTTTCAGAACTGCAGTACAATGTGACCACAATAGAGTACATGTGCTTCACCATGTCAGTTTGAAAGTGGCACTAGAAACTAATGCTTAATATAAAAGCAACGTTCATTTCTGATATATGTAACATTGATCATCTCCTTGAAATGCAATGTGTGTCTTTGAAACTTTGAGTCGTGGCATTTATGAGGATGCCACTTGACCACTTGACACACACCACCTGCCTGCCCAAATATTGTTGCAGACTGAGTACGCCCTCTTATGGCAACAGCACTCCCTGATGGCAGTGCCCCCCTCAGCAGGAATGTGACAAAGAGCTGAAGGCATCCACTCGGCCTCTAAATTCTAAAGTTCCCAATCTGATCAAGTATCCATGGGGTATGCCAGTATCCCAGAGCCAAGTCTGATCCACAGTGGGGCCTCCTTGGATCGGACTTGGAACGGACCTGTCAAGGCATGAACGCAGGACCTCGGGAGGTGTCCTGTTGTGTCTGGCACCAGGGTGTTGGCAGCGGATCCTTTGAGTCATGTGGGTTTCAAAGTGGGGTACTAGCATGTTCCAATGGGTGGGATTTGGGGAGTTTGGAGGCCAGGTCGACGCCTTGAGCTCTCTGTCCCGTTCCTTGTGCAATTTTGGAGCAGTTTTTGTGGTGTAGCATCGTGCATTGTCCTCCTGGAGGGCACTGCCATCAGGGAGTGCTGTACTTGGTCTGCAGTGGTATTTAGTTGGGTGCTAAGTGTTCAGCGGTATCCATATGAATGCCAGGACCCAAGGTTTCCCAGGCAAACATTGCATTGTATCAAGATGATGAATGTTGTTCACTTCATCTCTCAGTGATTTTAATGTTTTGGCTGATTGGTGTATATCTTTGTTTAAAAATTGTTTAAAATATATACAGTATGACATTTCTGTGTTTAAGTATTTAAGTAAAGGACAGCCTTCTGTACTTTGTGACAAGTGTGTGTGCGTTAAAAATCCTCCTTCGTATATTGATCAGTTCACTCACAGTAATTGAATCATGCACTAAAAGCATACATGAATTTCCCCGTCTCTGTGACATGATGAGCATGCGTGAGTGTGTGTGTGTGTGTGTGTGTGTGTGTGTGTGTGTGTGTGTGTATGTATGTGTGTGTTCTGTTCGAGAGTGACTTCCTGTCAGTCCTCGGCTCATCTGTTAGGCCATCTGGACCCAGCGGTGCCAGCATGGAGTAGCAATGCCAAAGAAGTGACATACTTCACACACCATTAAACTAAACCTTCGCTCTACTCCTCCTCTTCCATTAACCCCTCTGCCCCCGATCAACCAATCTCCTTAATGTCCCCACTGACACAACGTGCAGAGCTGATTTCAACCAGTGGCTGTTCTGTTTCCTCACGGCAGGAAGAAGCTGGGAGAGTTTTTCCAGACAAAGTACGATTGGGATCTGCTGGCCGCCAGGTCCATCTGGGCCTTTGGACCAGACACCACGGGGCCAAACATCCTTGTAGATGACACACTGCCCTCTGAGGTGAGTCTTATATGAGCCAGGCAGGTGAATTACAGCTCAGTAGGTTTAGAAAATACACATTCATTGCTGCATAGTTCTTACTCCAAATGTTTAGAGCCATATATAGCTGTGACTAAAAAATATTTTGATTTTAGTTTATGTTTTAAAATATAATATCCCAGCGTCTAAAGTCATACACTCAAATTTTATCAGACCAACAATTCAAACCCCCCAAATATTAAATTTACAAACAGAAGAAACAGCAAATCCTCAACCACGAGAAGCTGCATCCAGTAAATGTTTGTCAACTTTGCTTGTTAAAGTAATCATAGTCATAGAGTCGTAGTCATAAAACTTTGACTAGTTGGTTGAGTTATCATTTCTAATCTAAAGCTATGCATTTCTTTGAATCTATAACCCAGATGACCGTTATTAAATTATTGCTAATTTATATAGCATTAACACCAACTAGGACGTTGTTACCAGTCAAACATCAATCATGAAACATTTGAGTTTGAGATGCCAAAAAAAAAAGCAAAAATCCCTAAATGACGAGAAAGTGAGAATCAGTACTTTTCAAATTTGTTCATTCACATTTATTTACATCTGTAAATCAGGATAATAATTACACAAAGCTACTGAAGTCTATAAGGTTTTGCTTGATAACACATCCCATCAGAGAACAAGCGTAACTCTTGTTTGTCGTCTTTTTCTCTTCAGGTGGACAAGGCGCTGCTCGGCTCAGTCAAAGACAGCATCGTTCAGGGCTTTCAGTGGGGCACCAGAGAGGGACCTCTGTGTGACGAGCGTAAGTTCTCTCCTCTTTCTTTTTCACCCCTGAAACATGCTGGTTTTAGGAATAAACCTTTGTTTTCTGTGGAATTTCCTCTCCTAGCGTTGGGACTAGGAATTAATTCAGTGAAACAGGACTCCTGGGAATACACATCCAAATTGTTTCCCTTTATGTGAAAAATAACAGGATAATGGGAAGGACTAGTTACGTTCTAGGTGTAAACCGATTAGGCTTATGTGTACAAAGTACACAAATCAGGCCTATATAATGATATGTTCTCCTCTGTGGATGCGGTTCTGGGGATTCAGCAGGAATGCAAAACTCAGCAGCACAACGGGACCTTCCATTTGGCCAAACAGAGACATCTGTTATAGGCTCTTTTATCTTAATTATGCCAACACAACACAATGTATGCACCAGCTTTGCGTGAAAATACTCCAAAGGATTGAATAATGAAGAGCACAATACAGAATCTATCTCATCTTAATAGGAAGACTTTTTAAATGCCAAATTATCCGCTTTAAAGAATTTGTTTGTACAATGAAAACTATTATTATAATATACAAATATTACTTCCATGAGGCTGTTTTCAGCAGACAGATTACAGGCAATGAACTTGGCATTTCATATTTCCCACAGATATAGAGAAGTTCAAGCTGCATGTGAAATCTGTGTAATGTCAATTCTAATGTTGATTAACATAAATTGTTTTCTTTTGCCTAAATAATTGTTAATACCATTAAATAATAGACAGAAGTGGACAGATAGGGAGCTCACATGTTTATGCATATTTCTCTTTGTTGCATTTAGTGTTGCTTGTTATATGTGAAGGTACCTTAAAAATAAATCCATTTCCTGGGATTTCAGGGACGGTGTGCTCCTGCTCCTGGGACAGGGAAAAATATTAATCCCTGGTTGGGAACATTATGCAGTGCGCATAAGGAAATATTTTTTCCTCATCAGTGTTCTGTTACCATAACTCAGTCTCTCTGCTGCCCTCAGCCATCAGGAATGTCAAGTTTAAGATCCTTGACGCGGTGATTGCTCAGGAGCCTCTCCACAGAGGAGGAGGCCAGGTCATCCCCACAGCCAGGAGAGTGGTGTACTCTGCTTTCCTTATGGTGAGATCATCCTCCCTAAGCCTATTCTTCTCCTCGTCTGCCATTAACTCCTCCAGACTTCATTTTCATCTTCACTTTCTTTAATGTTCCATTACCGTGATTACGGTTCGGATTCTGCTGACGTGCGTTCTTTTTAATTGTAGAGCGATACGTTGCTCTTTCACAATTTTGGCTTCTTTCCTCATCTCCTTTGGCTCTTTCGCTGCCCTTCATCATAAATCCATAGGTCAGCTATACATGGGCCAGCCATACTGTTCTTTTTTTATCCAGGCTTTTGTCCTGCCTCTAATGTATGGTCTCCCTTGTGTCGCAGGCCACTCCAAGGTTGATGGAGCCCTATTACTTCGTTGAGGTCCAGGCTCCAGCTGATTGTGTATCTGCCGTCTACACAGTGCTGGCTCGAAGGAGGTTGGTATACTCTCTTTATCCTGAAAACAAGTGTCAGCCCAAGCAGAAATGTAATGTATTGATAACATTTGCTGATACTGAAATACAGATATTTGAGTTTTTAAAAATGTAATCCTGTGATTGTCATCTAACAGGGGTCACGTCACTCAGGATGCACCTATTCCAGGGTCTCCTCTGTACACCATTAAAGCTTTCATCCCAGCCATCGACTCCTTCGGCTTTGAGACAGACCTTCGCACACATACACAGGGACAGGCGTTTGCTCTGTCTGTGTTCCATCACTGGCAGGTAAATAAACAGCTTTTCTTCAAATGAACACAACACAGAAAATAAGCTAAATAAAATGCAGATAAATGCGTGTTTCCATCCACTACTGATGATGAACAGTTGGTTGTGGTAATTCTCCAGCCATTAAGCCATACGTACATTTCAAGAGTTAATGGTCGCTGTAATCATCTGGCTGTGACGAGATCCCTTCCTAATGTGATTTTAGTGGAAGTGATGGAGGACAAAATCCACAGTCCTTACTCTGTGTATATATACATCTAAATTTTAAGCTAATATGAGCCACATCAGACAAAACAAATGGGTATTTAATTCTCTCTAAATCCCTTTGCTATCATTGAAATGCAGCTCAGCAAGGAAATGCTGTCCTGGGAAACAAAATGGGGGAAATTTGCACTAAAAGAACTCACTTTAAAAGAATAATACCCACTTGGTTTGACTAACGGCTGCTGGAGCCTCATATGAGCTTCAAAGTAACTTAACTTTGAAATGCATCGTTGCACAAAAAAAGGAATGTGGATTTTGTCCCCCATCTCTTCCACTAGGGACACTTTAGAAAGGCCAGTTTGAAGAGGAGGATGATCACAGCAACTGATAACTTTCAGTTTTGCATATTGTCATGGGAGAAATGTTTTTAGGCAGACTTGAAAACAATGTTGAGAGGGTCTGTCATGTTAACTACTTTTGTTGGACGATGTAGTGTCCCAGAAATACTTGCAATAAATGACATCATTGTCATTTTGAGAACATTTTATGCCACTGATATAATTAAAATAATACAATAGCATAATAATGCAAGTACGTCCTTTCAAGGAGCAGTTAAATTTGTTGAGAATATTCAGACACTGAAATATGAAAGAAATATTTTAACTTTTTTTTAAAAGTCATAACACTTGTTAATATATACAAGAAAGTATTATGTTAAATCTATTTGACCCACAATTAAGAGCCCATAATTACTCAGTTTCAGACTGATGGCACTTATGACTAATAGACAAGCTTAGCAAAGCTCCGGGAACACAGCAGTTACCTCCACAATCTGGCTGGTGTGCTCCATTTGGCTCCCCAGGATGGACGGCCTGGGAGCTGTGAGGTTTGCTGGTGGTTTTAGGGAGCGGAGGAAAGATGTTGTTGGAGGTTAAAACTACAAATGACAGATTTTTTGGCCAGTTGGCAGGCGTTTGCAATCAGACTATGTGCTTCTCAGGCTACCCGTAAGGTACGCTGTGTTGTCTTTAAAGTGTTATTTTAATTTATTTGAGACTCATGCAAGTAGGCGGGGTGGAGAGAAAAAAAAAAAATTATGGCGAAAACGTAGTTTCTTCCAACACTTAAGATAAAAATATTCACAAACGAAAAAACACTAATGGTCGGTGATAAGTAGTGTTTAACTTTTGATTGAACACTAAATTAAAACCCTCGGCGCACACTGCAGCACAATCAAATAGATGCGCAACGAATGACAAATCTGATATCTTAATTTGGTGTCCCTCTGTCACCCGTACACATCCTCACATGCACAAACACCATCACACGTTTACTTGCTCACATGCACCGACTCTCACACACGCAAAAACTGAGGCAGCTTGTGCAGCAGAGTGACCAACCTTGTGCACATGTCTGCCACTCTGGCTAAATTCATTGTGATGTGGAGTGTTGAGTCATTAAGTTTAAGTATAATGTAGCTGTCTGTGTCCATGCCTGCCATGTCTGACGTGTGTTTGTGTCTGCACTCTGTGGAGCTGTGTCAGTGAAAATTAACTCCACTTAGGGAGGATTAATACTTAACAGCAAAGTCATTCGTCTGGAAGAAAAAAGGTTTTCCTCAGTACAAATATTTAATGTTTTATCCCCTTGAGGTGAAAATGCAAGTGTTAGACAAGATACTAGACATGAATTATTTATTTACAGCCCTGTCTAAACACTGAAAAAAAGATGTATTATGGAGTGATCCTTTGGGACCATACAGAATACATGAAAACCACTCTTGACATTTGATCAAGCCTCTATTTCCACACCGTTTACAGTAATGGTTTAGGCCAGAATGTATTATTTAATGTCTGTTATTGTAGTTGTCAGGGGATTTTCAGAGCGCAAATCATGACACACAACTTGCTTTGTAAACTAAATATGAGGCAGAGCACCAAACAGTTATGAAATCAGATTTCCCCTGGGATTATTCCTGAAATTTCGCTGAAATATACCGTTCCACTTACGCGGCCCAGTGTGATGATTTATTACCACATCCTCTCGTCCTAGGTTGTCAGTCCTGAACACAAAATGCCCTGGTCCCAGAAGACACCCCTGGGGTCCGATACCAATTACCGCCCCAAATTACCTTTTTAAACGTCAAATACAGAGTTTGTATCTGACATAATCAACACTCTGAATGTTCTCCTCTGCTCTTGGCTTCAACAGACGTTATTCCTGTTGGCACATATCGATTAAACTGCCCTAGAAAACAGGAATGACAAGGGAGTCCCTGAACTGTGTTGTTTACCTCATTAAACTCAAGAGGCTATGTGTGCCTCCCTCATTAGTTTGATTATGTACTGCCAGTATTGGCATGCAAACAGCACAGTGTTGAGTTACTGTTGTTAGCAGCTCCCATCCATCTGTTGATTGGGCTTCAGCCACTCCATTGATTATTTTTTTCCTTTTCCTCCCGTGTAATCTTTCCCCGAGGCCGGGAACGTCTTATTTAGTCCACTCTACCCTACCTTTTCCAGATCCAGCCTTCCCTCTCTTCCTTTCCCTCCTCTCTTTGTGTTCAGGAGGGGATGTATCATGTATCCATGACATTGAAATCATATTGTGAAGGTCTTACTATGAGCTCCATAAGATAATGGATTTAGTGAATCATTTTAAAAGCCTGTGAACACTTGCTTCTTGTTGCTCAACCTGCTAACACTGCACTGGTCACAAACTGAAGGAGTGTGCACGTTGCTTTTCCCATCACGTTGATGGACACACTCCTGACTCAGTAACAATGGGACAGATCTGCAGCTGAATCAGATATTCAGTGAAAGGTCGGGGCCACCATTAGAAGTGTCCACTCAGTTTGTTAAAGCTCAAAATTTGATGCATGTTGTCAGATTGTTTCTCAGATTAGGCTCGGGTGGATTCCCTCTGTTGACCAGTCAAAGCTGCCATTCGCTCCTTGCACGATATGAGGGAAGTGTGCGAGAGCATTGTTGAATTTTGAACATCTCGGTTCTCTTGGACTGTGAAAAAAGAGGAGAAACTGGTGGAGCTGTGAAGTAAACAAGAGTCTGTGTTTAATTCAGCCTGTATCTGATCCACCAACCAGATTATTTTAGTGAGAAATCTTAATTTTAAACGGCTCGCCTCTAATTCCCACAATCTCCTCCCACTAAAATAGCACAGCTAACCAGGGGAGGCTGGTGGCAAGTTGAGGCGACGATTTCAAAATGTGAAGTTTGTACTTAAATCCTGTTTATCTTTATAGAGTATATTGATGCCAAATTGACAAGAATACTGTCACGATGACTCCTTTTATCTGGTGTTCTAGAGTTACGTGTTTTTCCAGACATGAAGGAATTGTTAATATGTCATATTTCTTAAATGGAGTTAGGAGCATATTGTTTTTCACCAGGAGCAGGATGGCCAAATAATCTCAGGAGAAATGCTGCTGTCTTGCAGTGACCCTGCAAGATCCCCAGTCTCTGCAATATCTTATAATGACTGACTAAAACCTCAAATCGTCTTTAGATGTTAGAGGCTGTCAGACTTAAGTCTCTTAGAAGTCTCTTCATAGTCTTCTAGTGTGTGGTAGGCATAATTTAAAAATCCTTGAGTGCAGTATCGCAGTCTTTCGCAATGTGTATCTCACAAGTTGACATCGCAAATATGATGAAAAGCTACATATTGTGCAGCTCTACTCTGGGTTAACTGGACTTTATATTTCCTTTCAGATCGTCCCAGGTGACCCTCTGGACAAGAGTATTGTCATCAGGCCTCTCGAGCCTCAACCTGCCCCCCACCTGGCCAGAGAGTTCATGATCAAAACCCGAAGGCGCAAGGTCAGCCTTTTGTTTACCTGTTTATCCTTTGGTTTTTCACAGTTGGTGGTAAATTTGACTAATCTCCGCACGTGTTGTTCTGCAGGGTCTGAGCGAGGATGTGAGTATCAGCAAGTTCTTCGACGATCCTATGTTGTTGGAGCTGGCCAAGCAGGACGTGGTGCTTAACTACCCCATGTGAGACTGCAACACTGACCGCAAACCATAACTGCAACGCCAAAACCTCGACTGGTCACTCATCGGCACATCCTACTGTTTTATGGATTTTGGGGAAATAATCCGCACATAATTCATAAAAATAGATTTAGGTTACACAGTGGTTATTCTGGATCTCCAAAGACCTTCATTGCCATTTTAGAACGTCGTCTCCCATTTCCTACTGGAAATCCCCAAACCAACACTTTTAAAGATCCTTAACAAAGGGAGATCACCTGGATCGACCATTAGAGTCTTTCTGTTGCAGAAGAGTTGTGCTCTTTCCTTTTGGAAAGCAGCTGTCAAAAGATTGCAGACGTTTGTTGTGTCTCATTTTTCTTGTTATATGTTTATTTTTTAATGTACAAATTGTCACTGTTTTTGTAGAATAAGAACTTGGAAACCTTTTTTTAAAAAAAGAGAAGAAATTGGATGTTATTGATCTGGTGTGTTTAAATAAAAAGTCTTTGTAATAATTCAAAGAAAGATGTCTCATATATCTGAACCATCTCTGACTATGACATCCTCACAATAACGCAGCTGTTGAGGGCTTCTGTAGCTGAGATACTGTGTATGTAATTGTTACTTGGAAAGCTTGAGTGCAGTGGACTCAATTCTCTGTTTGTAGGTGCAGACTAGTGCTATGTTGGAGCTGATGGTTTGAGTGACTGGTGTCTGTTTGGGACGCTGTGTGGGCGGTGACTGATGGACAGGCTGTGGGATGGTTGGAGGCAGGTGGAGAGGAACCAAAGGTTAGGGTCACATGGCCATATAAGAGGAAAAAGGAATGATGCAGCATGTCAAAGATGACAGTTGTCACCAAAGCAACGTGACTATTGACATCTGGGTTATCTGATAATTAAAAGTTTGCTCGCTTTTGGATCATAAATGGCAGTGAGAGAGAGAGATGCTTATGTGCTGTATGATTTCTGCAGCTGCTCGCGGTTACGTGAACCAGCTTAGCTTAGGTCAGGGATACACAACTTGTTATGCCCGGGGGCAACTGTTGCAAAATGACAGGAGGCCAGGGGCCAGATAGTAAACAAACATTAATAATTCATATATAAATAATTAGCCAAGGGTCCTGTCAGGGAGTCCCAGAGATTCTTCCCTGGCCATGTTTTAAAATAAAAAGGCTCTCTGATGATTTTTTTATGCACTCTAGTACCATATTTACATGTTAAGTACAAAAAATAGTCCCAGTGTGAATCAATTGATTTTCTCTGAATGAGAAAATGCTCAGCATGTCACCTGGTACCCCACCCCACGGGCCAAATTTGGCCTAAGGGCCACAATACAAGTATCACTGTCTTAGACCATATTTGTGTTTAGGAGGGAAATGATCACATTAGTGTGAGGCTCATCTTTAGTATATTTATTGTCACAGTAAAAAAACTCCGAATGGAGTCGTGTAATTCAATTTTATTTTATTTATGAACTCCAAATTACACACAACAAATTACAACTTGCCTCAGAAGCCTTTACAGCATATGACATCCTTCTGTCCCTGGACCCTCACAGCAGATGAGGAAAAACTTCCCCCCAAAAAAACCCTTAACAGGGAAATTAAATTAAAATTAAGGAAAAGGAAATTAAAGGATAAAAAATTATACGGACAATATCAGTTCTTGTAATGTATCTATGTAATAATGATAAATAACACCCAGTTTGATCTTAACTTAAATGCACACCTACGGAGCTTAATGGATGGTGATGATGGTGAGATACTTTAAATTAATGTGACAGGGCTGTGAGGAAAAACTGTGCCTGACTATACTTTATAACGATACACCCATATCAAAAAGGTTTGAATCACAAAATGACGCCTCAACAGACACTAATGTCGTGTTAGCACCCAATGATTATTATCCTAAAAATGTGATAACGTCTGAAAGTGTAATAAAATTTGCTTTTAACCTGATCGAAATGTAATAAAACCCACTGATGTAATAATCTGACCGATAATATAATAAAGTGTCCTGATTGATATTGTAATCACATTTTTACCGATAATGTAATTTAATGCCCTGTCATGTTATATGGCATGTGGAGTTCAATATTCTTTTACTACTTTTAAAGGTATGTAAGTATTAAGGTCAGCTTTCTTCTTCATTTCCAATTCGATAGGAAACCCCTTCTGAATGCAGAAATTTCGTAAGATCAGGCGAGGTCAAGGAGACACGTCATTTGCTTTGACAGCTGTTTTGCCTTCATTGCTTGCTTAACGTTAGACATCCCCTGCAGCTTCTGTCGTCTTCTCATGATGTCTAATCTATGATCCACTCTGGTCTTATGAACGATCTTTGAACAATGACAAGTATTGGCGGGTTCATTTCCCATTTAAAGGGATTTTAGATTAATGCATTTTTGCCTGATGACATTGTACCACTTGTCATCTGTTGTAATTTTCAAATTCTACATAAAGCCTTGAGTGTTAACGTGACACAGTATTATACATTTTATATACTCGAACACTTTACATTCCTTAAAGCTTAAAGGTCCAGTGTGTGGGATTTAGTGGCATCTATTGGCAGAAATGATATATAATATTCATAACTGTGTTTTCATTCATTTATAATCACCTGAAAATTACAATTGTTGTTTTTTTGCAACCTTAGAATGAGCCCTTTACAGTATATCCTCCTGAGACCTGAGCTTTTGTTTGGTATGCATTTTCAATTTCTCCTTGCTATTTGGGATCAATAGGACCTGATAAGTATAAAAAACTAAACATTGTCAACGATAATTAAGTCCCAACATCCTCGAATGAGATGATAATAAAGTCCCAATGAAAAATTCCCAATGTCTGCAAATGAGTACTTTGTGTCAGGGTCAGCTGCAGACTGACTTGGCAGACATGACTGCCATCTTGTTTTTACGTTAATTAGTGTATTGTGGTCTTACTACCACTAGATGGCGCAAAAAAGTGTCTACAGATGAGGACAACAGGTCTAAGTTAAGCAGAATGAAGTATAAGGTTAAGTAAACCCAAAATGTAATGTCCTCATATGAGGACACAGGGTGTCAGGAGGATATCTGCATACAGAGCAGATCCTCCATGTTGTTTCTACAGTAGCCCAGAACAGACAAACCAAACACTGGCTCTAGATGGGGCCATTTGCATTTTTACGTTCTTGCGTCAGCCATGTTCACGCTCGGCACACCCGAGAAGTTTCAGTTCTGCAAGCTCACAACTAGAAGCTACCAAATCCTACACACTGGATCTTTAAGTGCAAATATTATATTTTCAGGCGTTATTACATTGTCACAATATGGGGTGCTACAGTCCTTATTAACCCTAATTATTCCACTGTTTGTCCTGTTTGTATGAATGAAAGCACCCACATATCTGTCACCTAAAGGAAGTGACAAAATTTAAGAACAAATGCAAAGTGCCTTTTCAACAGATGGGATCGCCACAATTAGATTTTACATCTTATGGCTCTGATATCACAAACCTTGATGTCTCATCCTAGGATTACTTGAGCAAAAACAGTTTTTTTAAGTTTAGTTTTTAGATTGGTTGGTTAATAACTTAACAACAGTCTTGTTTACTTAATATTCAACAGTTGCTACCATTCTCCGTAAATTTAGCCAGACCTTGCTATTTTGTCCAATCCACTGCAACTTCTCCGCATATTTCAACAATTATCGTAGTTTCTCGTGAGTCACCAGACTAGCTTCTTTGTGTTGACCCTTCTAGAGGTGACGTCTGATTCGAATGTCTGCCCTGTCAACTTTCGATGGTACTTCCTGTGCCTATCATGGTGACCAACTGGGAATCAGGGTTCGATTCCAGAGAGGGAGCCTGAAAAAATTGTGCGGCACAAACGTCTCACATTTACCATCAAATATTACTGCTAAACATCATGCAAGGCATTTCCCTGATGCTCTGCACGAAATAAAGGGCAAACTGTTTTGCACCATGTGTTACATTGTGGTGAAAAACTAACAACATGGAGTGACAAACACTTTTCTGCAGCAAAACACTGCTGGAGAATGGCAGTGGACACCAGACAAGATGAATCACCATGAATCCACATGTATTGCACATGCTGAAAGAACCAAGGTGAGTTCCATTGAATATGCATGTTCATGGTAATGTTAGTGTAGTTTAAATCACAAAGTGGCATAGGTGTGCTTCCCTGTTTGCATGACAAACTGTTTGTGTGTGTGAGTGCGATGAAGAAAATAGTTTGGGGATAAAAACATGATGTGAAAGCTTTATTCAGATTGTTGGTAAGGTTACTTAGAGGACTCAGACCAGTGCAGTTTTATTATCACTGGAACAAATTGCCTTTGGTTAATATATTTCATTTTTTTTAAAAGATACTATTTTTTAGCTGCTCATGAATTTAATTTTTTTTTAAATTTTATTTATTTATTTATTTATTTTTAAGAAAAGCTGCGGTGAAATCAGGCATTATGGGCCACAACAATCCCAAAAAAACCTGCGAAATCCTGAAGGGACTGGTTTTCAGTTGTGAAAGATTACCACCAGTTTCCAAGTAATGCTGTTGGTGAAAGTGAATCAAGGTGTAAAAATAAAAGTGCAACAAAAGAACTGTTTGCAGCTCACCATTCAGGAAACATTGTGTTTCAGGGGCGACAGTAGCTCAGTCTGTAGGGAGCTAGAGGGTGGCCGATTCAAGTCCCACATGGACCAGGTACGGAATATGAACTGATAGCTGCCGGAGAAATGCCAGTCTAGAAAAAAACAGCAGAATGAAAACATGAATTTCCCTAAAAGGAGAAATAAAGCGCGTATTATTTAAAGTAGTTTGAAGCAAATGGGCCTCAAATGTTTTAGTGATACGTCATCCAGAGTCTTCCTTTTCAAACACACTGGTGGATTACACGGCAGAAGTTCGAGAGGTACCATCTGCTATAAGACTTGTCTCCATGCATTGCAACCAACACAATATCAAGTTGACCACAGCCACCATGCTCTGCGAAAAGTGAAACTGACAACCATTTAAGCCTACAGGTGATGAGTATCTGATCTTTAAAACTTAAATGTTGAGTGGATAATCACTCTGAAGAGCAGCGTTTAACTACACTTCATGATGGATAGACGTGCAAGTCTTGTCATGCCTTCAGAAGACCATGGTGTCTGAACGGCTCAGTCCTTCATCAGTCACCACTGACAATCCTCCCAACAGTCCTGGAGGTGATGGAGATGGGGAAGGTAAGGACGGGGACAGGGCGAGTCAAAAATGGCTTGAGCTGCTTTGACATTTGGACTGAATGTCAATCCTGTCCAGCGAGAAAAGCGTTTTTTTTTTTTTTATTTCAGCAGACGTGGGTAGAAGGTGACAGGGGATACTGTGCCCTTTTCAAATGCTCAGGGGAAGGAGAAAAGAGATTTAGGGAGTTGCTGTAAACATGAACGCACCATTTGGAAGAGCTAAGTACAGTAATGAACTCATCGAGGTATCGACAGGCAGATGCTTTCAGGGTTTGTATCTTCTCACCTCTGCTCAGAAGGCGTCTGCTCCAACAGAATGTGATCAACTCTGTACATGTGTTAAGTAAATGTGCACACAGACGACATGGTCCCGTCACTCCTCCCCTGCGCTGGCGTGAGCAAGGACCGTGCCTCGCCTCTGGCGGTCAGACGGATGGCAGCAGTTCTTGCCGGTCTGAACACAAGGGCCCGGAGTGCTCGTTACAATCTGTGGTCCCTGTGCTAAATATAGACAGGAGCAAGACTGCCTCAGTATAGGGCCTTGTTTGGGGCACCCTCCTCCTGCAAGTCAGGCCTTTTCCGTTTTCCTTTTCACCTCCATCTGCTCTGTTACCACCCCATCAGTCACCCCTTTCCTACAATAAATCTGCCCTCTGCTCTTACCTCTCCTTCATCTTGTCCTGTCTCTCGGCACCTACACACCTCTCTGGCTCTGTCATGTGTCCGTGACTCAATCACACTTGTCTCTTTCTGCTAACATCACGAGCAGACCTTTCCCTCCAGAACATCCTTCCCAAAGTAGGAAGCTACAGGCATGGCAGGGCCCAGTCGGGCAATTTTATATTGACAGTCTGCTTACAGCAAAGTAGTAGTAGGTTATACAAATCATTAATAGATCTGCAGGCTGAACGAAGAGAATGAAGGTTGAGTCAGCTTCCAAACAATGTCATGACTCCAAATAGTGTCTGCAGGTTGTGAATGACTTTAGGTAAAGTGAGGGTATATTCATGGATGGGGCCTGCTGGCTCCCCTACCAGAGTCAGAACGTGAGAGGTAGTTGGCTTGTTAGTATCACGGATTGATCTCTGAACAGGCCAATCAGAGAAGAGCCTCTGTATGAAGTGACTGTTAACATTTCTGGTTGGAAAGTCGACAACTAGAAAGAGATGCAAAACAACAACAGAAGCAGAGAAGCGCAAAGTGAGACACAAAACTGGACATAAAACCTCTGAAAAGAGACACAAAATAACCACAAACAGACACTATATCAGGGTTGCTCAGAGTTTGGGTGCCTGAGTGTCAATTTCGGAAACCAGCATATGATTGAAGGTAGCACGAGAAAAATGCAGTTGCGAATTGTCCACTGACATTGCTAACTTTTGTTTACAGCACTAGCACTGAGTGTTGCAGGGATGATGTTTTTTTGTAGGCCGACGCAGAAGTTAACATTACCCTGGTTCCCTCATCAAATGCCTATATGGGATGTTCCCACTGGATTTTGGTTCATTCGTTCATTCATATTCCGTAACCACTTATCCTCTTGAGGGTCACGGGGGGGCTGGAGCCTATCCCAGCTGACATTGGGTGAGAGGCAGGGTACACCCTGGACAGGTCGCCAGACTATCACAGGGCTGACACATAAAGACAGACAACCATTCACATACGGGCAATTTAGAGTCACCAATTAACCTAACCTGCATGGCTTTGGACTGTGGGAGGAAGCCGGAGTACCAAGAGAAAACCCACGCTGACACAAACTCCACACAAAAGGGCTCCCCCACCCTAGGTTCGAACCAGGAACCCTCTGCCCTCTTGCATAATCCTCACAAATGAACACCACTTTCATTATTTCTGGCACATAAATGCAATTGCTAGATGGTATAAGCTTACTTAACGTGAGCATGCCACCATAGTGTAGTTTGCTATAAATGAACTATACTATGGTGGCATGACTTTGACAATGCTAACATTTTGAGGCTGTAAAGCCATGTTCGGCTTGTTGATGTTTTGTAGTCTCATTTAGCCGCTTGTTCGCAACCAACTTTTTTAAGACACCTAAAGGCTTCAAACTTCATAAGTGGGGTACTTCCTGATATATTTCATGTCATAGAACACATTGTGAAAGTCTGCTAAGCTTGTGCTAACAGACACCTAACCAAAACCCATTCAAAAAACTCGTTGACATTAAGATGAGGGAACCAGGAGCACTAAAACGTTAACTCATTTCCGGGTTGTAGGGCTCATTCCTGTGGCACTACATAGATGACAGAATGTAATTCTGCAACAGTTGTGAGATGCCATTAGTTGCAACGCAGCCAGTAGCTCTCTACAAGCTGTCATCCCTAACCTGATAGATTCTTGTAAGGGGGGGGGGTTTGATGCTGTCTCCTGGTAGTGTATTCAGTGTAAGTTATTAAAGTCAATATTGAAATGGGCTGCAAATGATATAATGGATGCATTTCATGTAATTTTTTGGGGCCGCACAACGTACTTTTGAGGTCCACCATTGACCCTTGTGCCTCACTTTGAACAACAATTTGTTAGACAATAGGCTAGCTGCATAAGACAAGCCTCCCAACAACCTGAGTCAGTTGTAACACATGCGGAGATTGAGATGTTTGAAAACTAGTCAGAAAACTAGAAGACAAGGAAAAATACAAAGTTAAAGGGTAAAATGTTGCCTGGATGGAAGCTGGTGTAAATTTGACCAAACAGACTGAACCAAAACATTACAAGGAAATAACCAGAAATAGGAGCAAACAACCACAAAGAGATGCAAAGTAGCCTTAAGACACAAAACGACTACAAAACATCTACCAACAACGTGGTTGCTTCAGTATGGTAGTCTGTTTCATTGTGTGGGGCCTGATGTCTCATAACTGTCCATCTCTGGAGTTACACATAGCAGCTGTTTATATTATTTCATATGGTAATATCTTAAAAAATAGCAAATATTGGCATCCATTTCTCACAATGTATACATTATGTAACTGTTAGTAATGTGCAGATCATTATTACTCAGAACCAGGGCTTTACATTTGAGTCTTAACGCATACTTACTCATTTTACAAATATGCCTGGTGGGGAAAAATTATTCAGTATGGAAGTGTCATCATGTATAACTGTATGAATGTATGATTCATATAGGGTCATGCTTCACTGTCTGCATGCAGGCATGTGAGCAGACTTCAGAGGGTCAGGTTAAGATACTGTAAGATGAAGACCTTGAAGGTGGTTAGGCTCCCATGTTAAACTCATCTGTGTGATGTGTGGAATACACTATCTAAGGCTGAATCATTGCTCTGTTACTTTAAGTTTTTGGTACCTCTTTGTCCGTGCATGTGTGCTGTACCAACAGTTTCTCTGATTTCATTATTCCCCAAAATGAAGACTGACCAAGAGTACAAGTTTTTTTGAGTGCCCTTCCAAAACTTTTCTAAATGTGGCCCTGAATATATCTTTGCTTTCTTCATTTACCAAAGAGCTTCATGTGTTCTGACATCTCCCTCTTGAACAGTCAAATGTAGCTTATCCTGCAGAAACACAGGAGGGCGCCATCACTGCCCAGCAGGTCAGTGACAATCTGAGGTCCGGCAAGGTCGGAGCCGTGAGCAGACTTGCACAAAAAAAAAAAAAAAAACACGCGCACATGACTGTGTGACTACTGCACCCTAGGGCCCCTGAAGGACCCACAATACTGAATCATTCTCTAATCACAAAGATCAGAGGATCCAGAAGTCAATCCATCTCAGCATTTAGCTGCACACACTGATTAAGGCTGCACATGCACGGTGCCTGAGAGGCCTGCAGAATAGAGGGAGGGGGTGGAGGGCGAATTTGTGAGCAAACAATCAAGCTGCAAACTCAAAGCAACTAGCTGTTTCAATTTGCCAAATGAGCCATATGTGTTCCTGTGCTCGGGGCCTTCCACAACAGCAGATTGACCCAAGATGCGGGCCCTCACACAGTGACAAATGGTAAAGCACCTTGAAACCATCCAAATCATTTCCACTAATTTGTCAGCAGGAAACCCGTGTGACTGTGTGGAATCACAGACATCATCCATCCTGTGTGCTTCGGTCATTTCCTTGGAATATGGTTTGCGGCCTGGTGGTGGGCTGTCGGATTGTGTCACTTTGTTTTCCATCCAGTGAGTTAAACTCATCTAAATCTACACTTTATTCAAACTCTGTGGGCTCCAGAAGAACAGCTATGGTCCCAGTGCTGCATCTTTGGGGTCCACCACAAACAGACCAAACCCAGTCCTGTTAAGAGAAGAGTCTGTTATGTTACAACTTTGCATTTTGCTTACCTTTGACTGCACTGTAACTTATAATGCTTTTTTAAAATTTTATTGTAATTTTTTCATTTTTATTTACATAGACTTTGCTTTTTATCTCATTTCCAATTATGCTTTGTGCACTACATACCGAATACACAAATCCTACATTTAAGTAATACTATTCAAATATTCATTATCAAAATAAAATGACATGTGAGCAGTTAAAAAATTCCATCAAGTACGATTATGCCATTATAAACTGCATAGACGTAGATCCCAGGTGGGACGGAGGGGGCACGTCCCCCTCAACATTTAGAACATACGCATTTGTCTCTTCTTATATAAACATAAACAACATATCCTTAAATGATTTATATGGTATACGAGCCTGGTCTCACTCCAACATCGCCGTAATCCGGTGCTTAGGCAGTGACTTGCAGCGTCAGAAACCAACTTAAAAAGGCGTCCTTTAACGTCGGTATGATACGCGGCTGGTTGCCGTTATACCGGCAGTGTCAGCGACGGCGGGACAAGGATGAAAGATAAGGCAGCGAATGTCCAAGTGGGGTGGGTGGGTCCAGCAAACACTGACTTTCACCCAAGAGCGGTGTTTGCGTACCATAAGATTATAAAGCCAAACAGTTTGGTCTTTTTTCCTGAAGCCAGCCACGTGTTTTTGTTGTTGATAAAAAAAAATCAATTCACGGTGTTGTACTGACGTAGTGTGTTTATTTTGAAAGAGACTGTATGTAAACGTTAAATTTACTGTGAAAACAAAAGTGTATCTTCAAAGAAGACAATGCATGTAACAGGCAGAACTTGACACAATGTCCCAGAACGTCAACAACCAACGAACGCAGGGTACCTTGCACGTCGTATGTGGACGTGGAAAGTCCATGACCCAGCTTGTCAATATGTTACAAGGTCGGAGTGAAAATGTGTTGGATATCCTACAGAAATGCACACACAAGGATATCCTACAAATTTGCACCCCATGAATGGCGTTACATACTTAACGTAAAGTTATGGAGGTTAGGTTAGTTAATATGGTTAGGTTTAGGGGAAGAAACATGACAAGAGCTTCCTTTAAAGTGACTCAAAATTCATATGTTTCAAACACAAGTCCCGTGATTTGTGACCCATCCACCACCCCAACCTGCTTCCTTACAACACTGCGCCCTCCTTTACTCCTATCAGTGCATTGGTCACGTGATCGCAGCCTTTCCAAATATGTATGTTCATCAGTGCATAAGACCAGCCTGACATGAAAGTAGCAGAGGACTTTCATTTGGACAAAATTAAAGATATTTACATTATACATGGATGCAAAAAATGCACAAATTGGTGTGTAAACGCTCACCAGAATGCAGGACATTAAGTATTTGATGCTAAAAGATTTTGGCGGAGGACCCCTCATGTAGTAAGTGCCCCCCCAATGCTGAAACAAAACCTACGCCCCTGCTGTACCACAGACAAATCAGGCAAATGTGAAATTACCACAAAATTATAGTAATCCTACATTTTACATAACCTACTATACAAATATTGGCCGACAGAGATTGTGATTTAAAAGGCTACTCAGCCATTACAAATACCTCACACATGATTATGCGATTATAAACAGACACAACAGAATACTCTGAGAATATTATCGTGATTTCTGTGAGGCTGCATCACATAAACACAAAGTGACGGGTTTGTAAATTGGCTTATTCGCCCTTTTTTTTTTTTTAAGGCAGATGTTTGTGGACCCAGGATGTGTGACCTGTCGGGTGCGCGCACTGTCAAAGACGCGTACGCGCAACATCCTGCTTTACTGCTCCCCTGCAAAGACGGGTCGCCACGCTTTCAGTCAGAGAATCCAGCTGTCACTCAACGAGACCCCCGTTCAGCCAGTGTCAGACTGTATGTGGCACACGGCGGAAAAGCCCGGTCCCGATAAATACGAGACACCGCTGGATGTAGGTGGACCTCCAGCGATCAACAGATCGGCAACTCCACTGTCCACTCCTCCTGCGAAGAAGGAAAGATGAGGGACCCGAAAGACAATACCGGAGCCAACTGGCACATGTGAGCGATATTTATTACCAAATTCTCGAGCTAGTCACACAGATATGAGCACACTAGCTCTCAAGATTTGGTTGTAATTAGCCGACGCAACTGCTCTTGGCAGCGGAGAAGGTTCAGCCCGTGCCAAAATGAACAGACTATTGTCTAGCATCGCTGTAACGGAATGGGCCCGCAGGAATTTTGGCACCGGTTTTACGCAGCAGACCACATAGTTCAATCGACGTAGCTCGACTGAAGACAGAGTAGGGTGGCTGGCATGGACAAAGAATGCTTACACATCTCGTAGTGATGCTATAAGATAAAAAGACATCAGTGAAACACCCTGCTGGTTCCCTCCCGAGAAGTGGAGCAGATAATCAACGGCGGGATTCAAGTTTGGACCTCACCAAGTCCAAAACGACCTTCCCCTCCCCAAAACAGAATCATCTTACATCTTAAAGCATCTTCACAGACTCGCATAGCGGTAAGAATTTCTCTAATAATTCCCAGTAATGTAATAATTCTCATCTTTGTTCATTGTGTGGCTTATTTCTAACCCAATGGAAGGTGAGGGTGGATGTTGGGGGGTCATGGACGCACCATTTGGCACCATAACGCACAGACAATGCTTGCATCTTTGTGGTTCTGTTCTGTTTTAATTTGCACTGGATTTTCCCTGTTTTTTTTATTATTATTTTGCGAGTGTAACACGTTGGTCAAGGCCAAGCTGTGAGCAACAAGAGAGCAACTTCACTGTACAAACGTGCTTTTGTGAAGCTGCTGCGACCGGCGCGTTTAATTGACATAAGCTGCTAATTTGAAGTCCATATTGCCGCCCGTCAGCTTCAAATCAAATGCAATTGTAGCCGTAAAAAAAGCAATTACGTCCAGACACTGAAACACAGTGTCTCATAATCTTTTGTTCTCAAATCATTTTCAGCAGGAACATGGTGTAGATGGGCGGTGCAGGGATTCTCCTCGGGATCTGGTTAAATCCTGCAGGAGCTGTTCAAATTAGTGGAAGTACATGCAGACTTTATAATGACGTTATTGGCAAACTCTTGAGATTCATTAATAATGGATATGTTTCACAAGTGTTGAAAAGCTTTGCCTACAATGCGTTTTTTGTTTTGTGGTGATTTGTATTGAACAGTGCTGTAACATTATGCAGGCTCACATTATCAAAACCTATAGATCTGAATTATTTGAAATAATAAAAGTGCTAATTGCAGCTGCAGTGCTTATTATAATTAAACATATTTTCTGCTTAATACATTATCGTGACTAAATAGTTGCAAAAGATCACCACAACACCACATTTCCAACAATTACTCTCAATAATCGCACAATTAAGCGTAACATAATTTGCAACTCTGCATATAAAAACATGATATTATCTATGATGGTGCCGTTACCCATGGTGCACTAGCTCTCTTTTACCTCTCTTCCAACAGAATGTGCTTACAGCTGCTTTGACAGCCTCTCTGTGCACAGATCCCCCGTTTCAGTGATTATCTCATCATTTTTTAAGTCAATATATCAAAAGCAACACTCCCACCACTCAGCAGTTAACCTGGGGAGCAGTCAGCTCCTGGCATTATTCACCACAATGAGAAACCGTTTCATTGTGCCGCTGGATGCCTTTGAAATATGCCACATTGGTTTCCGTGTGGAGCATTTGTCAACGCCACAGCAGCAATGGCTCAAATATGAGCCACCATAATGAGTTTCTCCCCTGTGCTTCAGAAAATCCTCCTATATGTTAAGACATTGTGATGGATTTGGGATGTTGCCAACCGAAAGAGCTTAGTGCTCATGAATGATGCTTGCTTTCTACATAGCATATGGATGCTATGCATTTATTCAGAATTTATTTTTTGGTAAGCTGCCAGTAGAAGCATATCTACCTCAATTTGCCCTCCATTCCTTCTTCTATATTTCCATCCAGTAAGTGCGCTTTTGGCATTTCACAGCCTTGCAATCAACATTTTCTGTATGTGAAATTATTTCTGCGAGGCAGTCCATCTCTGTCGCCCAACACCCCTCCCACCTTGTTAGCCCTGCACCCCCCCTGAGACCATTATCTCACTCCCTGTGGATTGGAGGAGGAACTTGTGCCAATATGGGAGAAGGGGAAGTCGACCCCTGTGCACTCCAGCACAGAGAGAGAGGGATGAGGAGCAGATTCTGTGTGGCAGCGAGGAAATGCCCCATCACTTCAGTTAGTATCATGACCAGTGTGCTCCTGTCCTCTTTTCATTTAACACATACAGCATTTTTCTGTATTATTACACTCTTGGAGAGAAACACTCCTGCTACCAAAAAAGCCATGACTTGGCAGATATAAGTGATAAATTGTGCATGGATGTTTATTAAATGATCAGAAGACGTCCTAGAAAAGTCTGAGAAATGCTACATAGCCTCTTAGCTGGCTGCTTGATTTACAGTATATCCAATAAAATCAGAACATTTTGCAGCTCTTCAAATGAATGTCCAAGAAAAGGCGCACAAAAATGGCTCTTTGATAAGTTGTGAATAGCAACACGGACAATGCTGGCTATCAACCATGCAGCAAAGTGCTGTCTTGACTTACAGATTGCATGATAAAAGTATCATCTCAAGTTGTGAAGCACAATAGTACTCCATTGTTTACAAGGCCTGCATAGAAAATTTCACACTGATAAAAATATAGCTGTCTTATCAGTGAAATTAAAGTATATCAATAGAAAAATGCACCCTGTATTTGTTATACCTTTAGTATACCAGTGGATTGTTTTTTATCATGCATTGATGTGTACATTTAACTGCTGTAGTTGGTAAAAGTGAAGCTAATTTGAGCGATTTTTACATACTGTTGGGTAGTTTAATCTCTTACCCCACCATATTTTATTAAAATGTGTTTTATCACATGTTTTGTTCATAAAATCTTGATCTTAACTAAAGCTGTCAAGTAAATGTAGTGGAGTAAAAACTACAATATTCCATCTGAAGCGTAGCATGAAATGGAATTACAAGTACCAAAAACTTTGTGTTCAAGTACAATATACTTGAGTAAATTTACATATTTACACCACAGCACTGCAAAGCACATTTTAAAAACCTTCAGTAATTTCATATCATAATGAAATTTGGTTCCTTTGTTGACATTTAAGTATTTTAATGAGTCAAGGCCTGATGCACAGCTCACTGCAGAGCTTTACGCTTAAATACCATACCATTGAATTCTTAATGTCTTATGATAAAAGGAAAATCAATGTTGCCATATACTGTTGGATTTATTATTCCGTTCCTCTTTCAATTCACAGTTAAAAGCAAGCATAATACTCCTGGGGGGTTGCAATCAATAATGGTGTATTAAATTAAAAGCTCAGTGGATCTGCTTGCAATTGCTCAAGGCTTTTGCACACAGTATAGTTTCAGCCTGCATTTAACTACAAATAAATACAAATAAAAGGGGTTTCCATTGACACAGGAATAGAGAATTGCAAAACTGATCTCATGTTTAATGTCACATTAAACTGTAGTGTTTGTTCCCAACCAGTCAAGGTAACATCAACACGAGGGCTCCAACCACTCTCAGCCAGATGTGCTACATAATACAGTAACACACAATATTCACCACCATCAGTCATAGATCATAGTTTTGAATCCTAAATTGCCTCATTTCCACCATTAACATCCCTCTAATCTCCAAATATCACCAGAGCATTATGTGTATCAAATTCTCCACCTCTATGCTGTTATTCTAATGTTATTTTTTATGTTAATCACTCGCAATTAAATCAGTCATTTACAATTATCATAATTGTCTAGTGAAATGTCTGCAGGATCTGTTTAAGTCAATTATATGCTTTATAGGCAGCTATTTTGAATAATTGGAGTAATTCACTTCCTGTTTTTCCCAATTCTTCCCTTCAGAATGTGTGATGTGGAGCCAGTACAGTAAGAGGTAAATTTTATGCTTTTAGCCACTACATCAAAAACATACCCACTTGTATATGAGGAGCAGGTGCTTTGCAGCACAAACAGTCAACATGTTGTACCGGCAATAGAGAAAAAAAGTCTATGTGAGTGATTGGTGACCACAGTGTTGTGGATGAGCTGAGAAATATGCAGAGATAATGGGAGATCCTTCACCGCTGTAGCCTTCCCTAACTGGCTTTGTGCAACATGAAATATCAAGGTATTATGTCTATATCTTGTTTAGCAGACGTGAGCACACTGCCAGCCTTAATCCTCAGAGTGCAGCACACAGAGGGAAAACTGTGTCTTTATGCCTGCCAACGAGTCTGGATTCCCTCTGCTTGACACTGTGTACTTTCTGGTTGCCAGTTCCTGTAGATGATATTAAAGTAAGAGCAGAGGGAAGGGGCTTTGCTCTCTTTGTAATTACCAAGTGATTATTGTTAGAGGTCATCCAATGCACCCACTTTTACTCCCCAAGTGTAGTCTCCCCTGCTTGGTTCAGCTGTACTGATTGGGCCATGTGAAAGTACAGTGTAGATGTAATTTGTGGATCTGGATGATGTGATGGAACTCTATCTCTAATGAGCAAATGGTAATTTTCTGGGAGAATAGTTTCATTTTTGATTGAGCGAATGTAGTGAAATTTGTTCTGAAACGTTGGTATGAAAATAATTGGCGAGTCTTAAAATAATTGTGAAGATTAAAAATGTAATTAAATTGTCATTAAATTTAGAAATTAAAATCATCACGTGTGAGCCATAAATTATAAAGATTTAGACATTCATGTATTTCACTAACTTAGTCAGCCGACGTGATATTGATGAATCAGTTATGTACCCGATAACAAGTCTTAGGAGTACAGCAGAGCATGCTTTGTGTCCAAAACGGCTGATATTTTAGGGGAGATTCCAAATATTAGACAAGGACGAGCAGCGGAGGGTTGTGTCGTGCTCTCTGTGACTCATGATGACTCCTCGGGAAAACGAGCCTCGCAGTCGGCCCCAACCCTTTACTAAACAGGCGTGTTTCCAGTTGTGGCGGTGCACGTGTTGCCGTGATGCCACAACAGATCTCTGAGTCCTTAATTTGCAAAAAAAAAAAAAATGGAAGAGAACCATCTCATTTTGTCAAACAATGGGAATCCTGACCACCATGATTCATGTCATCCATGTAGCACTACTGCTGCATATTAATACTGGAGCAACATGTGTCCACATTGCAAAAGCAGTGCAGTATACCTCCATTATGTATTGTTCTATTTGCAATGGTGGTTCTAAGGAGAGGCAGGGGGGACCAGTGCCCCTGTAATGTAGAACATCCACAATGCTGCGGTCACAATAATTAATACAAATTCAGCCAATCCCTGAGACTTCTGCATGACCTTTCGATTTTGTCCAATCACTGCAACCTTACCACAAATCTTAACTATTTAGAAATGGGTAAAATCTTATTTTATTGTAGAGCTGTGTGCAACGTATTGTTTCACTCAGCCCCTCCTTGCCCCGTCTTTTCTCTCTTGCTCTCTTTGTTTATCTTAAGAAAACTGCTGCAGGAATTTGAGCTCCTGTTAGCATCACACAGCTAACATCAGTTAACTGTTATTAACATGTTTAACGTCAGAGTCAAACAGTTTCGGTGTGGGTGTGAGATTGTTGGGACTGTATAACAGCTCAGCATTGGATGTTGGATGCTGCTATGTGAGCTTGTGCAATGAGTGAAATGATCACATTGGAGCTCCAGCTAACTGTAATTTTCACTACAGTCTGATAACTTCTTTTACATTAAAGGTCCAGTGTGTAGGACTTAGTGCCATCTAGTGGTGATGTTGCAGAACTGAAATATCACCTGTGTGCCAAGCCTGTAGTAGAACTATGGTGGCCGACACAAAAACGCGAACGGCCCTTTCTAGAGCCAGTGTGTTATTTGTCCACTCTGGGGTATTATAGGAACAGAATGACGGACGCTATGGGAGAGGACGCGCTCTGTATATAGATATACAACTCGTTCTAAGGTAATAAAATGATTATTTTTTTCAGGTAATTATAAACTAATGAAAACATAGTTATGAATATTACATACCATGTCTGCAGATTAGAGATGCACCGGTCCAGCTTTTTCAGTTTCGATACCGATCCCCACGCTGTGGCTTTGAGTATCAGCCGATACCCGATACCGATCCGATGCCATGGTTGACCTAAAAAGCTATATACCTTTACATGTAGAACAGAAAAGACTAGAGGCATCAGGCATTGATGACTGCACAGTTCTTTCCTAAGATAAAATGAAACAAGATGAAACAGATTAATGCAATGATGAACTGTTTATTTGTAACAAAAATAAATAATTGTGCAACAGCAGTTGAAATAGTGTGAAATACCTCCACACAGCAGATTCTCTCCTTCGCTCCATGACGTATGACGTAGCTCACGTCACAATAGATTTAAAGGGAAAGGATCGCCTCAGGTATAGGTTGCATTTTCCGATACCTGATCCATCTATTATGATGATATCGGGGCCGATATTCGATCCAGATATCGGATCGGTGCATCCCTACTGCAAATACAATAGATGCCCCTAAATCCTACAATGTGGACCTTTAAAGACAAAAGGCAGGCAAAATCTCATTATGTGTTCCCAGAGTGATATTGCCTATTTTGTCTGACTAACAGCCAACAAACTAAAAAAGTATGCATAATCTACAATGATGTGAAATAGAGGAAAAGAATAAATCCTCATTTGGAGGAGGTGTAAGCAGCAGAGACGTGTTCAGTAAGAGAAAAAGATGGAGACAGACAGAGAGAACCCCACTGAGTGTGGATGAAATCAGATGTCACTTTAACCCAGCCTGTACTCATGAAGAGATATGGGCAGTCTAGCAAATGAAAACAGTCGTGAGTTTCCTTCCCACCGGGAATGTCACTATAACATACCAGGATCAGCTCAGACATACATAGTGTGTGCCTGGAAACCCACACACAAATACACACAGATGCACTGAGCCCAGCACATACAGTGATGTTTACGCTCCAGTCAGTGTTGAACATGCATATTCAAACTGATATGTCATACTCATGAATCTGCGCATGCTGACACATTTACATATGAGCTTGGCTGTCGTGGGCCGGGCTGTGATTCAGGGTGACAGGTCTTATGCCACTTCCCTCGGGTCACAGGAGGGGCGGAGTCACAACGTGACAGGAGTGAAGCCAGAGAGATGCCTTTCATTCACTGTCCGTCTCCAATGACACAACCTTCCTCTCTGTTTTTAGTCACATTTCTGGCTTCAGTAGTGGTGAGGTAACATTTGGGCCCCTACACAGCTGACTATGCTCATGTGACTCATACCTGTTGTTTCACTTTTATCTCGTGTTGTCAGAGTAGGTTAAGTGTATTCCTAACTTGGATTTATTCAGAATATCAGTTCGGCAGTGCGGCTCACGTCATATGGTTTAAGGCCAAATCTGTATTTACTGAGTCCATGAATCACAGGTATATATACATATATCACCACAAAAACACAAATATACAGGTGTATATTTCACTTGTAAATTTTGTTTGATGTTGCTACACTTTAGTGTACATTTAGATACAAATAGTGCCTTTGAATCATTGTGTTACACACTAACTTGTCGGCAGCAGCAGATGAAAAGAAGGTCCACATTTGCAGCTGCAGTCTGTTGCACCTTAAATGACATTAGACAATAAACAATCGGAACTGCTCTGCTTAACATAAACAAGAAACACATCACTTCTTGTGCAGACTGCAAGTCTCGTGTCTCAGGTTAAGTATTTTATAATTATCGTCTAGGAGTCAACAGCTACATCGGTAAAACTTAAAGATATATATATTTTCACACATAGTATCACAGAGGTTCCTTCAAGACCAAAGAGAAAATCACTGCATTACAAGCAGAAGTCCTGTATTGAAAATCTTATATAAGTAAATGTACATCTGCATATTATGCTGCAGAATAGCCCCTGTGAATAATATATTATTACGTATTATATTTTTTGGATTATTATTGCCGATGCATTAACATATAAGCAGTATTTTAATTTTGTAGCTGGTCAAAAGAGGACTAACTTGAGGGGTAACTTTGGTATTTTTCAACCCAGACCTTTTTCTTTTTTTCCCATGTTTTTGTGTCCAAGTCACTAATGTGAACAACAGTTTTGTTTGTTTGTTTGTTTTTTGGTCCAGTATTGAGTGACAGGGCTGCAACCAGCACCCATGAAAACAGGCTACAGTGTAACCACTCAGGGCATATGTGCACCCTCAAAGTCACTAAACTCCATTTAAATGAATACTATTTTAGTGTGTATAGAGGCAGCATATTTTTCACTGGGGCTGAAAAATGAAGCCACAAAATGCAAAAGTGCCCAAAACTGCAGTTCCTCGAATGGCCACTTGAGGCTGGCTCCAAGAGCGGGTCAGTCCCCACAGACCTCCATGTTAAAATGCCCAACTTTACAGCAGAAATAAACATGTTTACAGTCTGATAGAAAAAAAGGGGCTGGTCTCAATTGCTAATTTCCCCATTCATGACAACTGTAAGGGGTGAATTTTTACATAACTCTCCCATGTCATTAAGGCTTAAAGTTACGCATGATTAAGGGTGGGGTTGCTTTGATTGACTGTCTGCGAGACGTCACCACAGTCTGAGTCAGATCCACCCCTCGCTCCTCCACAGCTCCACCCTCTCATTCAAATATGGTCACTTCTGGCTCCAGAAATCCAAGATGGTGACGGCGAAAACGTTGAACTCAACAGGAGTCCACAAACCAATGGGTGACATCACAGTAGCTACGTCCATATCACATCCAACTGGGTGAATTAAGGGTTTCAGTTAACCAACCCAGAGCTGGAACAGTGAGTTTTATTTTGTTTCTGTCGACTTTGAATGGAGTGTGTTTTAGTTTTAGTTTTGGAGTCTGGTGGGTTTGGAGAAACCCTGAGTGCTTTCACAGGCTGCAGCCCGTTCAGTAAGTACTGAACCACTTTTAAAAATTTGTTGTTCCCATTAATCATTTACATGCAAAAACATGGGGAAAAAACACCTTAAACCACCTTTTAAATGTTGGGCTGTTTTATCTGTAACATTTGTTACTTTATAAACCTAATCTCAGAGATTTAGCAGATCTTGCAGTTGGTCAACTCGCCAAAGCTGCTAACTTTGACTGAAGTTGATGGGGTTTGATGTCATAAAGGTTGAAATGACGTTTAACAGACTTTCCCAGCCTGGTAAGAACAACATCCTGGGGGAAGCCCTTATTACGTGTGATACTTGAGATATTTTTAAGGTGATATAATAAAATCAGCTTCAGGCCCCACATACATTTACTGGTTTCAACTTTCAGAAACCCATAGCAGTCAAAAGTTTTTAACAACCTCACAGTGTTGAGCCATGTGACTCTGAGTAATCCTTTGAAACACTATCAGCACAGGTGCAGTGGAGGAGGCTGCAGAGATTTCATTAAACACACAAAGTCACCTTCATTATCTGAGCAAGCACACACAGGAGTGATCAGCAGAGTGCGGATGACACTGTGGAGAACATATTAGAATCCATACGGGGATCTGTGCCACAGAGCTGCACATGGCGGAAGGCGTGCGCTGATCCGGCCACGAGCGCTCATGCCTGATTGGCCCAGCTGGGGCAGCCATGGTCGGGCGACGTCCCACTCGCTCTCTGTCACTGGCGGAACAACAGAGCAGCCAGGTTCACGGACCACGGCCGACACCCTGTCACTGCCTTGCTGCCACACTCCGCCACGCACTGAGGCACACACACAAAAAAACAACTAGTGCACAGGAACAAGCAGAAATGTGAGGAAAGCTTGACCACAGAGGAGAGAAAACCCAAAGTAGTTGAGCACAAAATGTAATTCTGGAAAGGAGACATTTTTGGGGGGATATTTTTGTTGCCATGAGTCACTGTAAAAATGTCCAAATGCTCATATTACTCCCATTTCATCAGTGCTGTGTCAGCTGTTGCAGACCCTCCACCCATCCATTGCCACTGCTTGCCACTGCAAAGGGTCACAGCCTCCACTGTGTCACAGAGCTTATTATTCACCTCATGATAAATGCATACAAGTGAGAGCATTTTGTTTTCTAGCACACAAAGGAATTTGTTGTTTTTAAGACCCTCACAATGATATTATTAATTAGCATTTGTTACTTTTATTTCCACCATTGTTAATAAAATCATGTTAGCATGTAAACTTCAGTAGCTTTCTACTCTCTTTCTTGGACGTGCAGTGTTTTGAAACTATTCAGGCCATGTGAACCAGCAGCATGGTGGCTCTTTAAATGTCTTAGGGAAAAATTTCACTCAATTAAACAAATACAAGCAGGGGCACTAATAAAAGCTTGAAAGAGACAAGCTAGCACAGAGTTATTTTTAGCTGCTGTTCCATATACAACATGTTCCTCCAGACACAAAGATGCTCCGGGGTCATGTTCAGTGTTTACACAGCCTCTTATGGAATCCTCATACCTTTGACTAGATCTAACTGGAGCCTTAGGAATCATTAGAGTAGGTTTTTAGGATGTATTACAGGCAGAGTTAAGGTAACATTTAGGTTTTTAAAAATCAACAAAAATGGTTTATTGCTCTTACAAGTGATACTTTTCTTAAAGATGGTTCAGTAATAACAGAAGGTCGATCTGTCCTTGAATATCCAATGATTTTATCTTTACGAAAGTTTTATCCAAAACAATGTGGTACTTGTTGAAGGATAGCACATGACTAAATAATGAGCTGAATCAATTTATATAATTTTCAAGCAAAAACTGTCAAACATTCACTGATTCCAGCCTCATAACTGTGAGGATCTGATGTCTTTTTTTGTGTTATGTGAAAGAAAACTTGAATCTTTGGGTTTTGGACAAACTGTCGGATAAAAGAAAATAAACTTTTTTGGTTTGTTTTATAGACAAAGACAACAAAAGATTAATAAAGACAATAATAGACAGATTAAAGGAGCAGTCTGTGGGATTTAGTGACATCTAGTGGTGAGGATTGCAGATTGCAACCAGCTGAAACATCTTCCAAATGCTTAACTCCTGGTTAGGATTCCTTCTGTTATGCAGTTCAGGATGGTTCTACTGTGAGCTGAATTATCCACAGAGGTCTCTTCCTTGCCAAAACAAGTTGACTCGATTTAAACAGGTAAAAACACTGAATTAAGCAGTCTTACATTAACAATCACTGTTTTTCTGACTCTGTCCAGCTTGTTGTGTAGGAGCTGCTAACTTGCTAACTATGGTGGCCAATGCGAAAATGCACATGGCTTTATATCTACAGCATTGTTTGGTTTGATTGTTCTGGGCAATTTTAGAAACATGGTGGTGCAACATGGTGATCTTCATAGATGATGACCCCCTATGTAGATATAAAACAGCTCATTCTAGGTTAATAAAAGAACAACAATTCTATTTTTCAGGTGATTATACAAATAAAATATATACTTAATAATAATAATAATATTTAATTTTTGCAAATAGATCCCAATGAATCCTACACACTGGGCCTTTAATTGACAAGGAAAACAATCTTTGCAGCCTTAATTTACCATGGAAATAAATTTATCTTGATCACTGTTTTACTTTGTAAATCACATTCACATTTTAAACAGCGATTTCTCTCATTATGTAGTGATAATTTATTTTCATCAATAAAAAACAACAGATGGCCACCACGAGTTCTCAGAGCTGAAAGTGGTGTCTGCAAATATTCATCTTTTATCTGACCAACAGTGAAAAGACTGCAAAGTATAAATTATTCTCAGTGATATGAAACCGAGGAAAGCAGCAAATCCTCTTTCTTTTTTTGAGAAGGTGCAAGCAGCTACATGAATAGTGTGAGCAAAAGGTAGAGACGAGCAGAGAGAAGCTCACTGAATCTGGATGAAATCGAAATGATGAAATAATAAGCAGATTATCTAATAATGGAAACGATTGTTAGCTTCAGTCATAAATTTATGACTTATTAGATTCTTCAGTTCACATGTGTTATAGAGTGTTTGATTTGATTGTGATTGATTTAGATAGTTCAGCTATATTGTCATACAGACATTGTTGATGCTTTACTACCAGTGAATCGAGGAAATCCCCCCTCATACAACCTGTCAGCTTTCTATTCATATTTTTTGGGCAACAAAACAACAAATGCAGCTACTCCTTTTGCCTTTCTCTTTCCTGTTACATCACCAACACGTGATGTGTCTCCCAGGACAGCCCTGTCCTGTCCTGTCCTTTCCTCTTCCTCCTCTCCTGGAGTCATGTTTAAACAAAGTAACATTCATACATGAGTGGGTTTCCATGGCCACAAGGCCTCAGGATTATCAGAGCCATGGCCCACCATGGTGTGATGGGTAGGAAAAAGCCCAAAGGCGCGCACAGATGCTCTCGTGCTACTAGTGTAGCCTTGATGATAGCCTTACGGGCTAACACTTTGAGACTCTACGTCTAAAACAAAAAAAAAGAAAAAAAAAAAAAGATTCACTTGACAGAAATGCTTAAGGCCTAACTTTAAATAACTCTGCGCTGTTTCTGTTTTTTTTCCTCTTCTCTGTTTATTATTGGTTTGGGCCTCTGCTGCACGAGACCGTCTTGAATGCTGTTTTTAGGAGTCGAGGGAATGGAGCCTCTCTCCTAAAGAAGCCTCAAGACAGATCGTTTACATAAAGATTACATAAAGAACGTGTTTGTTCTGAGAATGATAATGACTTAGTGATTGTATGCGCAGGCCGTAGGGGAGAGCAGCAGCAGCAGCTTCCTCGGCTGGCACAGTGTGTTTGTCTCTGGATCTCATCACAGCTCCTTTCTTTGGTTTGGCATGGGAGCACAGGAGCAGTCGTGACCCCTCAGCTTCAGCCCTCCTCTCTGTCTAACCCTCAGGGCATGCACACGCATTTCCCCCTGAGGTCAGTGAACTTGTCTCACGCATTACCCCTGATGATTTATTCTTATTGGCTTTGTCTTGATTTCAGAATTAGCGACCCCTATTGTTATCTTTATAACAGCCATCATGGTTTAATACTACAGTAAACACTCCTTGAGAAGGTCCTTCATTAAAACACAACAGATAAGCTACAGGTGTTAACAGTTTACAGTGCAGCCAAACACATGTGTGTGGTTTTTTTAAAGAAGTCAATCAAAATAAAACCGTGACCTGATTTCATGCTGTACACAGTGTGAGTGGTTTTCCACACAACAGCAGGTCATAATAAAGTCAAGTTAATTACCTTGCTGAGGAGTTGGAGATGTGTTCACTGTGGTGGCTGCTCCTACTTCCTCCATTACTCCCTTGCAAAAATTAACACTAATCGACGGACAAATAGAGTGAAAAAAGGACTGTTGTCTTCTTTTTTTTAGATGCATTTTGATTACCAGTTGCGTTAACCACAGTGACACATACATTGTGTGTGTTTGAAGCTAGGCTGCATATATAGCTTCTTGTTCACGTGAAGTGATTGCACCTGAGAGGGGCATGTCCTTCTCAGACAGGAGTGCTTGGGTGTCTCTAGGATAAGTAGGAAGGATCCTCCAGAGACAAGGCAAGAGTCCTTCCTAGCATTCAGTGAACACACATTGGAACAGGTTAACAAGTCTCCCTAGGTGTTTGTCATGAACCCTCAGCAGACTGAGGTGGTTTCAGGGTACTGTGATCATTGTGGCACTCTCTATTAATGTTGTACAATTTCAACAAATGTAACCAGTGTTTTCAGAGTCATGTGACTTTTAGGCAAAATATATTTCTGGATTATACTTAAGGGTGGACACTTAGTGCTCTATCTCTGCTGTAAATGATTCATTTAAAAACTTTTATATTTTTTAAAATCTCATTATTTGGCAGTGGACACATTGGAAAGTGTAAATTATGAGGTTTCTGTCAGTATTTTGACATATTTATCTTAATCCTGCTGAGCTCCGCTGGCGCAGGTTTCATTTAAGAGGCCCCGCCTTCACTTCCAGCAAATTGTTCGCAAAGCATTGTGGGGATTTTATACCTGCTGAGGATACACACATGCATCCTTGGAATTTCTCTGAAACAAGGACTCAGTCCTCTGTGGAATTCCTTGATATTGGAACAGTCCTTTGGCTGGGTTCGATGACGTAGTCTCCATTTGAGGATCCTTCCTTGACTTTGAGAAACACCCCTTGTGTTATCCTCCTTTTGTCAGGTGGGATCATGTGATCTCTTGATGGGGACTTCTGACACTTTATCACTGAATGTAAATACATGGATTGGTTGTTGTAGAAAAAGTGCCAACATAAGAAGTCTAAAAAATGGGGCTGCATTTAATGAAAATCTTAAGGATTATAACTTAAAGCACAATATGGCTGGATAGTAAATAAACCCTTTTATGTATCAGTGGTTATGTTTACATGCACAAAATAGTCCGATTTTGTCCCTTATTCCAAAAAAGACAATACTAAGCTATTTACAGGCCCAATGAAAAAATGAATATCCCACTAATATTCCTGTTTACATGCAGCTGTGCATACTTTGATTAACATGCTCTGACATGTTGCTTATCACATCAAAATAGGCTATCGAAAAAGAGAACAGCTGAAGCCATTTGTCATTTTGCTTCTTTGCATCAAAATAGGATTTTTTCCTACTGGTGGTGGACCTGTAGGACAGCACAGCCTCTCTCTTTCTTCCTCTAACCACCTTCTTGTAAATGTCGGCATTACAACATTTGCACATATCGAAAAACGTGTTGATATCCAAGTCTTTTATAGTGTTTAAAAAATAGGTGTGTTGCTCCTTCCAAGCAGAAAAGTGTGCTTTTCTTTTGGGCATTCATCTCTATTCCCCAGCCTTGCAGACTGTTGGAGAGTTGGTTTGTGTCCAACACATCTATGACAACCTACAGAGCTGACTGTAAACAGGCAAGAGGCCATGTGTCACAAACTGTGGTATAAAACCATCAATTGAGACGCATATTCTGGACGCGCTGTTTACATGTCCAAAGAATGCTCCTACAACCTGAATAATACTGTCATGTCCCATGTGTCTTAATTGGAAAATGCTACATTCACAATGATGCCTAATTCTGAAAATCCAGATGGAATATGCTGTTTACATGACCCGCATTAAATTCAAAATATCATATTTGAAATAATAGTTGAATATTTATGTGCATGTAAATATAGTTAGTGAATATAGAATACAAAACAACTCAGACTCTCAGTTCTAACTTGGGGAGGATGTTTTCCATTTTCCATTTTATACTTGTGTTTATGTAATCTCCTGTAAGAACAGAGGCTATACATAGCCACAAACAAGAAAATACTTTTCTACGTCCATAACTTGATGTAGGCAAATGTAAGCACAGCACTGTGAAGTCTTTAATGTGATGTAGGAGATTTCATTAGGTTGCAGTATACACTGTGCGCCTCGGCTGGGAGACATCCTGAAGGATCTGCCTCAGGCAACAATTGATTTATGGAGTCCATACTCTTAGCTTAAAGCACATGTGGTTTAATTCTTTTGACATTTCTTGAGAAGACACATTTGCTCTTGCTTGTGCTGTGGTTGTATTCCACTGAGATTTTTAAAAAAAAACTGATCATAAAATTCTGAATTTATGTCTATATGTCTAAACTTGGCCTCAAAATGTGAAGATCCTGTTCCCTTTTTTAATCTGTTCCTCCATTATTTTCTCTCCGCTCCTTTTCCTGTCCTCGCCTTGCTGGACGGCATCCAGACTGTGTTGATGACAACATGAGCCTGGCGTCTTTCATTTCTGGGTTTTAGATCCAATATCAGTGTGAGCACAATCCAATTTTTGCACAACCAGACCTGTCAGTTGACATGGCAAGCATGATTGGATGATTAAAGTTGCATTGGAACAAGTGTAACCGTAGGCGAGAACATATTGCTGCAAAAGGGCTCTTTTTGTTCTCCAGTCTGTCAGTATGTTTCCTTCTCGGCTCCTCCAGCCCTCTATTGCCTTTTCAATCTTTTCTTTCTTCCCCTTCTCTGCATCCTTTAAGTGTTTTGTAGGAAATTTGATTGCTCAGTTCCGTTTACATTCACTCACCATCTGCTGGATTTGGCTGCGACTGTGAATCAATTCTTAATGTTGGCAGCTTTGTATTCACTTGCCTCCTCTATTTCTCTGCGCCTCAATTTCATCTTTTTTGTGGTCTTTGACTTCTTGTGATCTCTAAACATTAAACAAATACACGACTCCCAGTAAAGAACAAAGACACTTCAGCCAACAATAATAAAGAAGAAGCCATAGTGTGTTTCTGAATAAAAAATACAGATTGCGAGCAGCAGTGAACGCAAAAGACTGCATATCTTTTGGAGTGGTTATGAGTAGTGACTCTTAAATTAGATATGAAATTGTCTGCTTTTGAAGTAGTGCAGTCGTTAATAGTAACAATCCTTTTTTTTATTAAACTGATTGATCATAGAGTACTCAAAGACTTTACGCAGATTTTTTTATTGCATACCCACATAGCAAACCATTTAACTTTGACTGTCTTCCCAAAGAAGCAATCAGGAAAAATACCATCTTCGGTTGAATCATTTTGTCTCATGAACACACACACACATTATGCTCATACACTGCAAAATGTACTGACTCACAACTAGTCAAATAAAGTTAGTGGCCCTAAATATTGCAATATGATGCACTAGGTACCCCTCCTGCATCAGTTTTGGATGCCCAGGGACCTCATGTCAATTTACGCTGATTAGATGCATTGTGTGTTTTCAAGATAAACTGTAGTTTTGACAGAGTGCTGTTTCCGCTTGTTAAATGCATACAATCTTTTTTAAGTAGAACTTAGATTGTAGATGAAAAAAAAATTCTTAGTTTTACCTCATTTGGTTTAGTCGACAAAGGTATGTGGTTAGGTTAAGAGAGACACATCATGGTTTGGCTGAAAATAAGCAAATTTGTTACTAACTTAATGCAATGTCACGTGCTACTACTACACAAACTAGCACACTACATTGTTATTAAAATAACTCAACTGACTTTATGTTTCACGCGGGACACAAAGAGCTGTCTACCGGGTGAAAGTCCAGAGTTTGTTTTATCTATCCACTTCCCCTCCCGCCAGCTCTATGCTAGTCTGAGTGGGCGGAAGTTTGCTGCAGAGATCAGCCTCTCATTGGGCGGAACGAGCCACCCGCTGAAGTCCCGCCCTACCACCTCCGGTTGTGTAGCAGTTTTCAACCGTTTTCAACACGTCCTTTACTAACTTTTGCAGTGTTTGATCTTGCGGGGATGTAGCCATTTTTCTGCCATGGTTCGCGTCCTGTAGCGTCCTGTGTGATGTTTTTGTGGGCGTGTTACACCAAAACCTGTTTCCCCCCGGCAATATTTTTGCAAGTGCACCGTTGCTGTGGCACCGCCCAGAACGATTGTGATTGGTTGAAAGAAGTACAAGCAGCCGGGGCGTTTTTTTCTCCAATCTCACAGTGAGAGTCGGCCCAGCCAGACCTTTGTTTTCTTGAGAAAGGTCTGGTGAGCGAGACTAGCTCTATGCTGACTTTTTGCTGTTTATATTGTGATAGCTGCCTGGAGCGTCAAAAGATGCTGCCATCTGGGTCATCTCATACAGTCGCTGAAGGGTGCCTCCGTGCATCGCTGTCTGACTCAAATGGGCCACTGACCAAGCGTTGGTATTTGATGAGTTGGGAGTGAAACCTGCAAAAAAGCAAAAACGCAAAAGGGGAATTTGTCTCACCAGGCTTCTGTCCTATGTGCACCTACACCTATGTAGGTTTTTTAGTTTCTTCTAGTTATTCAGCCACAACTAAAAATTAGCTGTGTATAATGTGAGGATAAGGTAAAAACAAGAGTCTATGTCTATTTATCCCGAAGGGGACATGAATGTCTGCAGCAACCCATCCATTGGTTGTCTGACAACAGACTGACATTGCCATCCCTGGATCTATGTCAGTAACATAGCTACTGCCACACACTGTTATCTATTTACCTTCTGACTTTCACTGTTTAATCCGTCATTTACAGTGACATGTATGTCGCTATGTGGCGGCTCTCTGTGAATTACTTAAATGAATTCAGGCTGAACTCTGCATCAACTCTGTCTCTGAGTATTGTCGTTTGATAAACCTTGGCCCTTCCTGCAGCTGGGGTCTTCAGTCAGCCTGCTTTGCTCCTCAAGGCGTACAGTGGCAGTGGAGTGATAGTGTCCATGGAGCAGTCAGATGAAAGTGAATGATGGCTGATGGATGCTATGCACTGGCACTGAGTTATTACCCAGAAGTATAATAGCTTGGGAGATCCTTGTTGCCTGTCATCTGTGGCCAGATATAAATATGAATGATGTCCTGTGGATTCGTCAAAAGAAACAGGGTCAGGGTCAGTGTCTGCCAACACATTTGTATGTTTTTTTGATTGGGTGTGCCACAACCGGAAGGATCTGATAAAACATCCTTGAGCGAGATGCTTAACCTCTACCAGCAGAGGGTGAATTATCCCCCCAAGGGAACGAACAAACAGCTGTTACAAAAAGAGAAGATGTTGTACAGAAGATGTTGTGTTTCCGTCTCTGAGATGTACATGGCGTACATTTTAGGGAAGCAAGAAATCAAGGTTTCAGGCCTGCAAGAGTAAATTCTTTGCAGGTTCGACTTCTTACAATCTTGACATTCTTTATGGTATTTCTGTTAACATTACTGGATTTATGTTAGAGTTTAAAGGCTTGTTCCTTTGTGAGGAAATACTGGGTAGGTTATCTCCCCTAAAAGACTTGCACCACTGTGAAATGCTTAATATAATAATTTCTTCTTTGTAATTAATCCATTAGAATAAACACGTATTATATGTCTCTTTGTCTGTACTTGATGAAGAGCCAGTTTGGTTTTAAAATGTTTCTTTCTCAGAAGTCGTACAAGAGGTATAGATTACACTTTTTGGACTAGGATTATTTCTGTCGCATGTAATAATCCAAACATGAACATATGAAAAATTAATGGTTCTAATCCAAAAAAATTGTGAGGGGGCAGGAGGAGGCAGCTGGAAACAGACTGCTCAATCTACTGAGCTGTTGCCACAGGTGGACAAGAATATTGGTGTTAAGTGAATCGTTCGTGTCAACAGAGACTCAATTGCAGATTATCAAGGGTTCATGTCAACAGCTTAACCCAAATAAAACCTTAATTAGAATATGGAGTTGCTCTGTGCATCGTCAGGGTGCATGTATGTGTGTTTAATCACACACATTCGCGCCAACACGAGCCCTGAGCGCACAGACGTCCCCGCCTCTTCCTCCACACGAGCTCAGCCAAAATCATCTTCTCAGCGTTCAGTCACTGTGATGGCAAGGATGTCTCTGCTAATCTCGAGTAAACAAATTCAACTGCGTCTGGCAGTGGCATTTGGCCTCTGTGTGCTCTCCTTCCTGGCAGCACGTGTGTGTGTGTGCGTGTGTGGAGCTGCTGCCATCGGACGGAGCTTGGATCGTGAAGTCAATGGTTGCTCCTCCAAGATGTCTGATTTAAACAGCCACGCTGCCGCAGGGCGAAAGCCTCATTTCATTACACAATGCTAATTAATTTTAGCAGGAAGTCATGCGTGTTTCCAACTGATTGACTCATTGTCACACCCTAAATAGATGTCCACGACTCATGATGCTCTAAGTGCCAATTTCACGCTAGCTACAGGGGTGGAAGTTAAGCTATTAACTTGTTTAAAGTGAAATGTCAGGTGCTAAGAAAGAGATGACTTTAATGGGACAGCTGTTAATCAGTCACTCATTAGTGTTGTTGCATTGTATTACATCCTCAGGGACCTTTTTGTGATTTACATTCTATTAATACCTCGCTTTAGGTCTGCTTGTCACCTCTATGGTGAGCGCTGACATTGTCAGCCCTGACAAAGCAGAGAGGGATGAGCTCAGTTGGCAGGTCTCAGGTCTGCTTTGGCCTGAGACAATGAGCTTCACAGTAAAGCCAGGCCTCTGTACAGGAGCAGCCTAATGCTCTTACGTCCCCCTTCATCTCGTTCCCTATGTCCTGCTTTACCTCGCTTAACCCATTTGTCTTTTTGCTGTGCGTCCCCAGCGTATCTCCTCTCAGGTCAATTCTAGCTGAGCTCAGAGAGCCATTATTCATGGTCACTCATAAATCACCCATCTAATCTGCTGGCAGAGAAGTACCTCTGAGCACCAGAAATCAATCTCATCAATAAGGAAAGATATTGTGTGTTTTTGTGTGTGTGTGTCGGCGTAATTGACCCTTGTGTTGAAGTCTGTAAATCTTATGCTCCGCGGGGGATTTCCTCCTGCCGTCCACTGCTTGTTAGCAGTTTGTTTCACATCACTGCTGCGTCTCACTGAGAGCATACTGAATCCTGTACTGGATAAGAGCAGGATGGCATGTGCGCACTGGGCCACACAAACACAAAAGATGTGATTTCTAGACTTTGCATATTCATAGTCTTGTCATAGCTAAATTGAAATTAAACATTATCATTTCGCCCTCATTAGAAAACCGTGATTTGTTTCTAAAAAGCCTGAAGCCAGATTGTCTGCAGTAAAAAGCTGACAACAAATGGACATTAATTACTACTTCTTTTATGCTTTTTCTGTGCTGAGCTGAAGGCTCTGTTAACCCTTTCCTTCATTTTAGAGTGCCCCGCCAAAATAAGAGCTTGTGGTAAAAATAAAATGCTACTTAACTCATGTGAGAATTGTAACCATTTATTTATTAAGGATTATTTTTTTGGCATTTTCACGCTTTTTGGACAGCTGACAGTGAAAAGGTAGACAGGAAACAAAAGTGCCCGAGAGAGGGGGGTATGAAATGAAACAAAGGTCCCTGGATGAAATAGAAGTAGTGTTCTGAAACCTTTTATAAGCATGATAAGGGTCACCTTTATTCGCTTTCAAGTGTTATTTAATAGGAGATCATAAGCATTTCACTATTGTTTATCATTTATACTGTTCTTTTTTTTTTTTTTTAGATATATCAAGTTCAGTGTTGAAAATGTAGTCTCAAGGGGGAAAGTTAAAAAAAAGTGGTGCAGTAAATATATACACTAGTGTTGCCTAAAATACTAATTTACTGATTTATTTTCAATACCCATTTTCTGCAGTATTGTTACACCGGTACCACCTGCTCTTTCTTGCTCCCTCTTATTGTTAATGTTGACTGCGGTCACTCTGCTGTTCTCTGCTGCTAACCAAGAAAAAAGTTGCCATTGTCATGATATATCCTTGTTATATTTAACTTTTAATAAACATTTAAATTTGTTGACCTCAGTGTTGTTTTCCCCTTGGTATTGAACATGGGATCAAATATTATTTTTCAAGGTATTTAAAGTTAGAATTTCCAGTGTCATGACGTCATAACATACACACCTTTATTCACTTGGGTTTAACGTTTTGGTCTTGAGTCAAACTCTCTGAGGTGTGCAGTATAGCCCCGTCCCTGTTTGGAAACCATGATCTCCTCTGTTTGCTTCTCAGTGGCTGCCATGGACACTCAAAACAGAGCTATGTACATAAACACATTCTCAGTGCTCAGCTCCACTCTCCTGGCCTGTGAGACAGGACAAGATAAAAGTGATACTTGGCACTTGAGTTATATGTATACAGTTTAAGGGGGCATCTGGAGTTGAAGTAGCAAGTGTCTGAGCTGCTGTTAAATGCTCTTCTTGATACACCACATCCCACACACGTTGTTTGAAAGTTTGGCACAGAGCAAAAGATATGTTAGTGGAGCGTGGGGCACCCAGAGTTAAACAGGAGACCACTTGATCTGCAGTCAAACTCTGCCACTGAGTTATAGCTACCCCCTTCCTCACTGATGTTCATATCTGATATGAACATATCTCATATTATGAATAGATGGTGACTTTTTAAAAAGGCTTTGGTTTGCCTGGTCATAACTGAGAGCAATGTTCCCAAAGGGTCGTAAGAGATTTCTGAAGACAATTAATATTCATATTTCTTAAAGATTATTTTTAGGGCTTTTTTGCCTTTATTATGTCGGACAGCATGGAGAAAGACAGGAGAGGGGGAGAGACGGGACAACTTGCAGCAAGGACTGAGATGCTGCAAAGGACTGAGCCTATGTGGGGCGCACCCTCTACTAGGTGGGCTACCTGGTTAAAATTCCAAATGTTCCACTGTCATCGGGGAGACATGCTGCTTTTCATTGTCTCATGTAATTGTTTCTTCGTTTTTCTAGGCTGACATGGAAGTTACCTTCGCCCTGGTTACCGTCTCAGCCAGTGGGATTTATCCATTGGATTTTGGATTATTGCCAAAAGCCTTATGACAAACAAATGGTTATGATGCTTAAACCCATTTCAGACCAAAGATTCGCGACGAGACAAAACCGTTTTAGAACGTTGCAGACAAAAGTTGCATCAAAGTGAATTGGCTGGTCTGTGCTCAATTCAAACCAGCTGATGGTGTCACCTGCAACTCAGCTAAATAAATTGCCGCTGGTTTGTTTTAGAACGTAAAGCTTGCCACCTGTTTCAACAGCCAATCGGCTTGTAGTGAAGTCCACCAGTCAAGTCAATGACTACAGACGGCGTATTTGCTTGCTGTTTACCATGCCCTCTGTTTCCATCCTCACATGTGCTGCTGTTGGATGGTTGGTCACTGCTGCTGCTCACTGCTGCCCCTCCCCCCCTGGCTAGCCAGTATCACACTATCACTATCACTATCCTCATCCAGGAAGCTTCAGGAAGCTTCAAATTATATCCAGCCACAAATTAAGCCTGAAAAGCTTAGTCAGAATGGAAGTATAAAGAACTGTTGCATAGAGATGATACACAGTCTTATCTAGTTGCATTGGTTTGCATTGCAGAATGGTGCATTGCAAGTAGTTGCCTGTTTCAGTTCGTTTCGTCGCAAATCTTTGGTCTTAACAAAACATTTATGATACTTAGACGTTTTGTTCAGCAAGATAATCTTCACAAATAAGCCACCACTTTCATGATTATTGAAGCCTAAACACAAACGCCAGAAGTAAAAAGATAATGTTAGGCTATAAACAAACTACGCTACAGATGCCTGACCTAACATCAGCACCATAATAAGACTGTAAAGCCATGTTTGGTGCGGCTCGACATGATGACGTTCTGTAGTCTCATTTAGTCACTTGTTAGCAACTGCCTTTTTTAAGACACATAAACGCTCCAGAGTTCATGAATAGGGTATTTACTGAGGTATTTTATGTCATAGAACAAAATGTGAACATACTATTTCAGGCATCTAACCAAAAACCAATTCAAAAAACCCACTGACTTTGAGAGGAGGAGCTGTGAGTGGTAAAATACTTATTATTTCCATGTTTTAGGACTCGTTCCTGGGGCACTCTATGTTATTGGATTGTAGACTGTTGGTCAGACAAAACAAGCAATTTAGAGACATCACTCTCGGCATTTTTCCCTATTTTGTGTCATTTCATAGACTATTTGTCAGATAAATCAATAATGAAAATGAAAATTCATACATTAAATGCAATCATCAAAGTCAAATCTGACTTCATCTCAGTATTGTAAACACAACGTTTTTTTTGTCACCCGGTGTTCTGGTTGGGTTGCTGGTCACTGGCCCGTAGGTATCGTACTGTATATACATGACCTCCACCTTGGAATGAACCATTATTCTCATCCAGCGGCACGTGGTGTATGTGATGTGTAAAGAGTGACTGTCTGTCCTTATGGTCCTTTGTGGATGCTGATGAGGAGGAGGAAGTGGAGGTTTTGGTGAGGGGGATGGGGATGGCGAACAGTAGTGAGAGCAGAATGAGGGAGGTTAGCGGAAGGGTGATGGCGTACTGGGATTTGTGGGGGCGGGTAGCGAGGGCCCAAAGGGAGGAATGTGGGGGATGGTGAGGAAGGATACTAGTGTGCTGAGTCTCCCCCTTTCTGATATTATAATGCTTCTATACTGTGGGCTGGCTCTATTTTCTACCCATAGTGCCAGACTATGAATGGGGGTGTTGCATGAGAGCGTTGTCTCTGCACAGCACTTGGTGCCATAGGCTGAAACAGGGCACTCCATTCATGCACTCTCTCTGATTTTGTCTCATTAGACTGGGGGCGCCATGCGTGTAAAGCTCCCTTTGTGTGTTTAGGTGTGCATGCATGCCTGTTTGTTTCTATAGAGTGTGAGAATTGATTGCGTCGCTTGCAGGGTTTTCCTCGGTAACATATGTGTGCATCAGGCATAGGCTAGCATCTGTATTCATGGTCTCTTATTTCCTCCCTTGTCACGGACAGAGGATGACAAAGGATAAGACTTCATATCAGGGAAGGAGGGAGGGGACTACTCTCTCCAAATTCAGTCAAGATTTCCCCACCCTCAGGCCAGTTGTGAAATCGACACACGCTTTGATGGCTGCGTTACCCTTGTGTTTGTCCAAAAACAACTCCTAACTGTGCGACCCTTATTTTAGAGTCTGTGCCGAATCCTTGACCCGGAAACGTGGTTTTTGTTTTCACTTTATACAAATGTTGAATTGCTACATGCAGAGTGGGGCAATGAGTGTGTTTGAAACGCACTATCAGCGCTCTCCTCGGAGTCATCTCTCATCACCATTCTGCTCTTTGTATCTATCAGTCTTTCAGACAGCAGAATGGCCCCTACAGTGTAGACTGAGGCTGAAAGCTGCAGCTGCTGCACACACTGAGCAGAGGCAAGGGACAGCACTCCCCCTGCTCCTCCACACACACACACACACACACACACACACACACACACATTCAGAGAGAGAGAGAGAGAGCTGCTCCTCCCTGTTTGTCTGATGTTTTGCTTTGCTTTAATAGCAAGACTGATGCCATTTAAATCTTTCGCTTCAATTCACTCAATGCAAATCCAGCTGCATAAGTGGGTTACCAAAGTCCTTTACAAACACATAGGCGAGAACAGTGAACGCAGCCCATACAGCCAGCCCAACTTCATTTATTCTAATGTCAGATTTTCTAAGTGATACATTAACCAAGTGTGAAAGATCTGCAAATAACAAAAAAAAGTAGCAATGTAAAGATTGCTGAAATTTGTCTTTTTTTTTTTACACACTACAAAAATGGTTTAGCCCTTCAAAATCAATGTGTACCCATTTCCACTTTCAGAATTTTAATTAACAGATTAACATCTCACACGACCATGCCAAATTCGCATTGACTGGGTTGTGCGTTACTAATGATAGTGATAATTGTTATCTGTGATTTCCTTCATTTCCTTTGACTCCACTGCGTTTCTAAGGAAACTATTGTACATAGGGCTCCACTACATTTACATGACAGCCATTGTTAAGATTTAATTTGCATATTCAGATTTTCCACACCTCATAAAATACGATGCATTGTCAAAAATTACATTTAAAGAAGAGATATTAATGTGAGTCCCAACATCCTGTCGATCAAGGTGAAGAGTATCAGTAAATATATTTCCCCTAGCTTGATGAGTTTGTTAAATTAATAATGGCTACTTTGAAATAACTTTTGGATGTCTTTTGGAGTTTGATCTCAGTTACTGGGTAAAAAGTGTCCCCATCCACTTACTGTGTCACCTAGTAATAATGTTTGCACGTCACTAAGCTGCCTTCTTAATTATGCTGTTGTAGCAACATAATCACTGCCTGCATTATGTTCAGAGACAATGTTTCTTTCAGGTAACACTACATTCATGTACCGCGTAGGCTTCACAAGGAGGCAATTGGGGAGAATGACGGGCGTACAGAGTGCACAAGCTTGACTAGCTCCACCTAACTGTTACTACAACATTAAAACAGAGCTTACATGTTAAAGGCATTACTAATAATGATCTCATAATATATATATATATATATATATATTAGATTATTTTTGTGGGTTTTTGCCTTTAATGGACAGGACAGAGAGTGAAATGGGGGGACAGAGAGAGAGTGGGGGCTGACACGCAGCAAAGGGCCGCAAGCTGGAACTGAACCCGGGGCTGCTGCAGCGAGGCAGATGCCTTTGCACATGCGGCGCCGGCACCATCCACCATGCCACCAACACCCCCATGATCTCATAATATAATAATACATACAATACACTATAATACTTCCAATCATTCTGCAGTATGAGTACTTTTACTTTTTGACTTTTGTCAGGTAAAAATGACCTACTTTAACTTGAAATTGTAAGTGCAAATCTTTAAATTTTAATGAAGCATTTTTACATTACAGTACCTACTTTTAGAGTAAAACATCTAAATATTTTTTTCAACCCTGATAATGTCATATAAGCCAAAAAATGCACACAAACATTCTCCTACTTAAAGGTTCAGTGAGTACGTTTTAGGGGTATTTGGTGCCATCTAGTGGTGAGAATTGCAAATTGCAACCAGCTGAAACTTCTTTCAGTGTTTGTTCTTTAGGAGGTTTTTACCAGGGGCTGAATTATCCACAGAGGTTTAATCCTCTTCAAATCAGACCAGGGGTCTCGTTTATCAAACAATGCGTAGGATCCATATTAAAAATGTACATACAAACGGGGCGTCGATGGCTTAGTGGCTAGAGCAGGCGGCCCATGTATAAGGCTGTTGCCGCAGCAGCCCGGGTTCGACTCCAGCCTGTGGCCCTTTGCTGCATGTCATTCCCTCTCTCTCTCCCCCCCCCCCTTCACGCTTAGCTGTCCTATCTATAGAGGCAAAAATGCCTCCAAAAAATGTATGTACGAGCAAAAGCCAAAAATAGCGTGAAACTATTGGAGAGTTTCTACAATCAGGCTTCCACCTCACCATCTGCGTCGCCAATCTCCAAAATGTTTGTAGGCATGGGTAAAAGTTTCTCCCATCAAGTCTGTTTTTATTAGTGATGGCCAAATGAGGCCTCATGAACCACTGTCTTTATTTTCTGAAGCCACCAGATGGCGCTGTCTGTTCAACAAAGGTTTGAAAGCGCACTTCGTTGCCAGTCGTTCAGCCTTTATCGTTAAACCAAGAGCGCCATCTGGTGGGGTCAGAAAATAAAGAAAGTGGTTCATGAGGCTTCATTTGGCCATCACTAGTTTTTATAGACCGCAACTTTTGCTTAAGAAGTGGCGTACGCCTCTTTCAGGCCTCATTTTGTGCATACGCAATGTTTACAAATGAGACCCCAGGTGATTAAAACTAGTAAAAACGCTGAATAAAGCAGTGTCACGTTACAAATCTGTGTTTCTCTGACGCTGTTTGGCACGTTGCAGATGGGCCACTTGACCAGCACCTGCAAATGTGTGATCACCTATTTTCTCTGATGATTTAATGTGTGCTCACCTTGTTTCTGATCCAGATGTTCGTTTTTTTTTTTACCTGGACCTGAGGTTTTCTCTTCTCAAAAACAAATGTATCCTGTAATTTAAACTAATAGGCTGCCTGCCTAGCACCTGCTAATGTGTGCTCATCTATTTTATCTGATGACTTAAGATGTAGATGTTCAGGAGGTTGTTAGCGGGACTTTTAGCGGCACTATCTAGACCCAGGGTTATGAACAGCTCATTCTAAAGTAACAAAAACACAACAATTCTTATTATCAGTGGAATATACCCTCAAGAAAACATACTTATTATATTATCTGCCATTTCTGCCAATATGTCTTGCTAAATCTGGGCCTGGCCTGAACCTGTAAGGTGTGCATGTATATACATAAACATAAAAGCATGCTCAATCCACTTGTACTCTCCAATTCCCTTACTCCATTTCACAGCACACACAGATACAGTAGATGACGATAATTTTAGAAGCAGCTGTGGTATTTATACATATTTGGGGTGATATTTAAAGAAAACCTCCCTCTCCTTCATGTGCCCTCCCTCTGCCCGGCTTTTCAGCTCCTGTGGTATTAAAGATACGCCTCTGTAAATGAAGTCATCCCTAATCCCGTACGTGCTGCGTGGCCCCTCTGACGAAGACTCATAAAGGTGAAAGTGCTGTGTGATTTGTTGGATATTATTAGCATGGTAATAGGGTCTTAGAAGACACGGAAAGAGAGGGAGCGGCACACGCTGTGCATCCAGGTGTGTGATATTTAGCAGCAGCCGCTGCCTCAGGAACAGATCTGTCAGACGAGTGAACACACACTGTAATGAAAGACTGGCCACTTCCCTGGAGAATGTGAATAATATGAATAAGAATAACACACATGTACAGTAGTTTGTGAGCAGAACAGTCAGAGGTTTAAACAAACACAAACACACACGCACACATTCCCTCTGCCCTCTAAACCTGTCACCAAAGGCAAAGGTGCTCTGCACATGCACCTACACATGTAGACACACACACACACACACACACACACACACACACACACACACACGTCGAATATGCTCCATCCCCGCCTGAAGACACAACAAGAAACATCTCATTCTGAGTCACTCTCAGCCTGACTCACACCCGGACACACAAATACACACAGAGACACACACACAAACACGCACACATACATTCACAACACATCCACAGAGCTGCTTTTTTCCCCTGAAGAGCACTCTGCTTTACCAATAACCTTAACTTGGTTACTGGGGCAAATTTTATCTCTAATTCATCATATATACGCTTACTAAGTCAATACACACAAACACTGCCTTCATTCACACACAGACCCTCAGACTCCTCCTCTTTCAGCCCTCCCTCCCTCCCTCAGCTCCTTCTTCCCTCCTACTCTTCCTCCTTCCTTCGCTAATGAGTCTCTGAGTGTGCAGGTGAGCCTGAGCCTGAGGAGGTGATGGCTGTGCGCTTCCGCGTGTGTGCATGTGTGTCATGGCATGCATGATTATGTGATGATAACGTACACATGCTCATGGAGTTGCGGCTCACCCCAGGTTGACTCGTCTCCTCGCCGCTAATTAGAGATGAGAATCTTGAAGGCTGATGAGTTGAAGACTTTTTATGGCAAAGCAATAGATGAAGTGTGGTTCAGTGCTGCTGTTGTTCGTGTAATGGAGATAACATGAATCTTTAAAAGAACATACACAGTTAAACAGAAAAAGTTAGGAAAATAAATGCACAGACTAAGGAAAAAACGATTTAACAAAGTGTTATTGTCTGTCTATTATGACAAAGATGATCAGCATTGCTGGCAGCCAGAATTGAACTGGAGACCTCTTCATCTGGAGGTGTCACTGAGCTATACCTTCTTATTCTAACCCCATAGCTTGTTACACTTTAGTAAACAAAGTATGAAGCTGCCAAAACCCTTAAATACAAGAAAATATTAAAATAATCACAGAGATAATCACTTCGAATATGAAAAAGATAGATGTTTCACTTTTTATATACACATGAATACAGTAGAAAAACTAAAATACAGTCTATTTACATGTCGGATGATTTATTCCAACTCTTCTTCTTCTTTTTCATTGAAAGTCTGTTTATTGCATTGTAAACATTGTTAGTGAAACTGTCAAAGAAGTATTTTACTGCTGGAAAAAACGTCTTTTAATAAAACTAGGCAGAAAAATGCTTTTGCAATAAATACATAAAGGAAAGTATAAAGGGCTGTGGCATTCATTTTTGCTCAAGAGGTAGAAAAGCTTCAACCACCAGAATGTGCTGATGGGTGAAGTACTTGCAAGTTGGTTTTGGCTGGTCCAAAAACAACATGGTGCGAGGCTGGTAACAAACAATCTTGTGTTACAGTCAATCTTTAAAGGTCTACAAACATGAGATGCTGCATGAAAGCCCCCCGTCAACACTAGTCTGTGTATATGTACACTGTACATATGTACACATAGTAGTCGGGGGTGTAATCACCAACAAATAGACTGACTCCAATTTACAGCAATACATTTTAGAGTAGATAAACACAAAGGTGGCATTCCACATATGGAGTCACAACTATGATTGTATATAATGTGTATGTTCAACAGAAGTGTTCTTTATCTGTAGCTACATGTTCAAACACTGAGAGATAACCACATGAGCTGTATACGGTGGTTAGATACAGGGCTCTCGTAATTTTATTTTGGAACGTCTTTGAACAGCAGTTTAAACCTAAAGACATAGCTATATGGAAAAAAGTGAAGTAGAGATGAAATGAACATGCACCAACATGCTGAGGATCTATAGTATACAGCCTGTGTGTTCCAGCTCTTATGAGGTTTAAAGCTGCAGGCTTTGAAGCCTTTTTTCACAGAGCTGTAAGCTCCTCTATTGTTTGCTATGTTGGCTCTAACATGCCGCAAAGCTAGGTCACATGTATAGAGAGCACCGTTTACTTTAGTAATAAACAAAGGTGCACTCAGAGTCAAACTGGGGAGCTGCTGATCTGCGGTCAAAGCCTCTACCACTGAGCTAAAGTCCCTTATACATGGGGTCCTCTTTATTAGTTATTTTAGCTTCATTTGATGCTGAATTTCACCCAAAGACCCTCAAAAACAGAGCTATAAGCGACTTTCGGTTGCAGATATTTTCAATGTGGGGGTTAACACACGAGCCTCTGAATGTTTGTGCTTGATAATGAACATGTGCTTGCAGATGTTGCAGCCTCCATTCAACCGTGTCAGTTAATTTGCTCCATGCTAATTACAAACAAGAATCAACAAGGGTTTGATATTCTCAAAGTCTTTTCTTACAGTTAAGGGTGAAACACAGTATTTAGACACAGCTGTACATGAGATGGAGATACATGAACCTTGTAGTGAGATCACACCTCAATTTCACTGTCTTACCATTGTAACCAAGTAAATCTATTAACTGTCAAGAAGTAGACAAAATAGTTAAAAACTTATGACTATAATGCATTTTATAAAATCTACATTCTTAGATTGTCTTACTCTTACTCCATAAGAGTATTATGCAGAAGTCGGATTTCCATATACTGCATGATAGGTTGGGTAGTTTGTTTATTTGTTTGTATGCAACACTATTTATAGTGTGAAGGGATAGTTCAGTTTTTTTAAGTAGGGCTGTATGGGGGGCTTATCAATAGACAGTACATTACATACAGTAGATGTCAGTCAGCACACTTACAGTTTGAAGAGGCAGGCTGGAGTCCGACAAGCAAAGCAATGTACTACTGATGTACTCATGTAATGTACTGTGCATGTGGGTCAGCAACAAAACATATTTTAGCCACCTAAAAAAAAGTCCCGCCTGAAAAAATCAATAGCACTTAAAGTGTACGCTATATTAAGAGTATTTCCTCCACTTTACCTTTCCATCAGACAAGCTGCTAATGGTTTCAGTTTCCCGTCATGCTCTCGTCAAAGCCACCACACTCCATTGAGAAAAACAGTAATTAGCTCGCTGAACACAGGAGCTGCTGGACTACCTCTGCCTTGATCAGTTAGTTAGTTTGGGTCATTGTGTGACTAGTGAATCCAAACTAACGCTTTTAAATGCCAAAGTCACACAATAACACACATAAAGTAACTGTTCGAGGCAGTGGTAGATCAGCAACTCCTGTGTTTAGTGATGTTAAATTACTGTTTTTCTCAATGGAGTCTGGCTTTGAAAGTAACAGCTTTATTTCCCCTTGGAAATTACTGTCTGCAGTGAAAATATTCTAAATATAGCATACACTAACACTTATATATATATATATTTTAGGTGGCTAAAATATATTTTGCTGCTGACCTCTCCACAGCAGTACATTGCTTTGCTTCCATGTCAAACTCCAGCCTGTTTCTCCAAACTGGCGGCATGCCGACTGACATCCACTATACAATATACTGTCTACGGACCCTACACAACCCTGCATCAAAAAATCCAATCTACCCTTTAAGTCAGTATCTACGCATGAATACATGTTCCTCTTCATTCTACCCTCTCTGTGTTGAAGGGGTCATGGCATTAACAAAACAAAACAATACCACCCAGAGAGGTGGGTGAGCGGTGAGTGGCAGAGCTGCAGATCAAGAGGTCCCCACTTCAAATCTGGGTGCCCCCTGTGGAAGCATTATGTCCACACAGAGTGTATAAATCCTTATGCTGTTTATTGCAGCCTAAGAGTGCTGATGATGGTTTTCTATCATCCCTTGCGTAGAGGCTGGAGTGAAACACTGAAACTAGCAGAAAACTCAGTCCTGACACTGAGATTAAGAACCACTGGCACATAACACAGAACATTACATAACATCACAGCCACAGGTGTCATACTGTGCACTAGTGCGTTCTGAAAGTCCACAGGTTTCCGTTCCAGCCAGACACCATACACACTTCGCTGCAGGTAATTGAACTAATAAATCCCCCGCCCCCTCCCCCCTGGCCTGCAGAGAGCACTTTGCATCAATATTGATCGGCTGAAGTAATTTTGTACTGAGGCAACAGTTTGTGCAGATATTCCAGCAATTAAACAGATGATGACCTATAAAGTGTAATAGAATTAATATAGCCTTACTAATGGCACAGTTGAGTAGGCATTTTTTCTTGTGCTGATGCATTCCAGCTCATGTCCTGCTTGCGAAATTTGTCAGAGCGGAATAGATAGTGTATGTAATCCAGTGCTTTCACACCATGTTGACACCTAGAGGTTGTATATGGGATCACAGGGGGCATGCAGAGTGTAACTGGGGACCACTCAGCTGTAACCCCTCACCCACACTCTTGTCAAGTCTTCTCTTTGTCTTGAATAATAGTGCAACTCCATCTAGAACAATATTAAAAAACTTTAATTCTCTGAAGTTCTCGCTGAAGCACTTAATAATGCTTTTTCATGTCTTTGCGTGTGTATCTTGACTGTTATGACAGTATTTGTGACCTATAGCAGATGCTTGTTCACCTCAGGTTGACTCATTTTCTTTATGCAAACAAAGACTGCCTGTAATTAAGGGCTTTTTCAGCTTATGTGTGACTGTAAGGGCAGCTAGATACACTACAGATTTGAAAAATATTACAACCTTTTTAACCTCCCAGAATTATTGTTCTTCTAAGACTTTTTACTGCCAGTTAACTGATCTACTTTTCTATGACTGCATATTTTCTGATCACTGAGCTGTTGCGCTGCGGACACACAGTGCAACACTGTAGAATAAAATAGCGTAATTACAAGAACTATTTATGCCTAGGGTAGTATTTAGGGTATGTACTTTATTATCTACATTATGGTGTAGATAATACCAAGAAGAACCATCAAACGTTTTACCACTGAGCTTTACCGTCTGATTGTCATAACTGTATGTTACTAAATTGCTTTCTGAAATACATTGTTGTGGCAACATAATCGCTGCCTTGATTATGTTCAGAGACAGCGTTTCTTGAGGTTATGAAACAATCCATTCTAGTGCTGCGTAGCCTTCAGAAGGAGGTTACTGGGAACGCTGGTGGGTGTACAAATTGCAAGACCTTGACACCAGAACTTTGGCTTCACGTCTAGACTGCTGTCTTAGGTTTTGGCAACACATGCACTTTGGTTAAGGTTAGGGAAAGCTCATGATTAAATTAAAGGTAAAAAACAAAAAAGAACACAATTAAAAAATGTTTTCAGTGAACATTTTACAGATACGGGGTATAGATTTTTTCTGGGTTCTCCATCTTCCTCCCATGCAGGTTAGGTTAATTGGTGACTCACCTATTGCCCATAGGTGTGAATGTGAGCGTGAAGGGTTGTCTGTCTTTACGCTGCTGGCATCAATGAAAGTAATCGTTAGTTGCAGCCCTACCTGACACCATACCTAAATTCAAATTAAATCAACATCTAATGACGTTGGTGGCCAGCTGGGTATGTGTCAGCCCTGACCAGTTTTCACTCCGCCTCTCCCCAAATGTCAGCTGGGATAAGCTCCAACCCCTCTGTGACCCTGTACCAGGATAATGGTTTACAGATTGTAAATGAATGAATTCATTTTGATGATACATTCAGTATCAACATTTTTACAACTTGCCTGGTAGGTTGATTAGCAACATTTTCTCTTTATGATAATAGAAAATGCCATTTGCTCAGTGTGAGGTACCTCTCAAAACATATTTGCTCACATTAGTTGTATATAAACATCATATCTAGGAGACAGGGCAGGCTCCTGACCTCAGTCCTTCGTCTTTAAACAAGTACAATCCTCACAGAGTCGGCTCACACTTTGGTTTTGAATGCACTGACACAAAAACATCCGTACTATCACAAGGCAGGCGGCCAGAGTTGAACAGCAGACCTTCTGACCTGCTGTCAAATGTTTGGCCAGTGACCTATACCAGTGGATGTAATTAGGCTAAATGCTGTCCAAGCATTCATTCCAATGGAAGCTGCTCATCCAGCCCAAACACCAAGAAAGCCTCTCACTCCCATGTTGCTCTCACCATGCTGCACTGGGCCCACATATGTGTCTTCCTCTGGCTTCATAAACGACACAGACATAATATCTTGCAACAGTTCAAGGTGACTTTTTCTGAATAATTTTCCCACAGTTTATCCTGAACTGCCTCTGATATTTAAATCCACAGACACACAGTTTAACAAAGCAATCAGGACGCTCCTCCCAACTTCATGTCTGTTGCCACTTGAATGTTCACACCACACACGTAGTTTACAGTAACAGCTACTTGTGTGACTCTGTATATGAAATACGCAGACAGGGTGAAGAGGTTCAGTTACTGTTTGACTAAACATCAGAACTGGAAGGAGGTGTGACTTACAGTAAAGACCTCGTTAAAGGAATACTCCACCCACAAAATCATCATTTGTATATCTCTTACTCTTCCTGTGTTACGTTGATTTCATGCAGAAAAGTGTGTTTTCTCATATACCTACAGGTTAAACAAAAAATTCTTGATCAATTAAAATAAAAGGGGTTTGTGTTGAATAACAGCAAAACTATATCAAAAGTCTCATTTATCCAGTACTTCCCAAACACATGCATTTTTGTTAAGGGCATGAACATGCGTTTAAACTCTGCTTAGTGGAATGTAGCAGCTGGGTTCAAATTGCCCAGGTGTGCTATGGGTATCTGGAATTGTCTTAAATAGTAAGGTTCTAGTATACAACTAGACAAACGAGACTTTGCTGTTTTTAAACACAGCCCCATTTTGCCCAAATCATCAAGAATTTTTTCCATTTGTTTTTCGATTCTTTCTTCACCTTGGACGCATGTGAGACCAACAAAGTTTTCTCCATGATCTTAATGTAATATTGATATAGAAATGATCATTTTGTGGAAGATGTATTCCTTTAAATTGTTTTTTTAACTTTCGCGATGCCTGTTGAAGCAGTAGGCGGACACAAAAAGATTTTTTGTACAAATACTGAACAGTCTAAAGATTGCTGTGAAACTGGGCTGACTTGGGGCAACAGAAAAGTTTGTCTTGGGTGCGTGGGTAACAGACAAACAAGAAAGGAGGCGATACCCACACACCAATGTAACTGGGCAAGAAAGCCACAAAAAGGTCCACAGGCTGAGATCAATGCAAAAATAACCAATTTATTTAAGACACCCGTGCACAGATAAAGGGTGCTTAAAGTGCAAAAATGATAAAGAGTGATTAAAAACAGCAGCAAATGTTTCAGTCCTTGACTATCATTAGTGCTACTGACATGAGTGCTTCACAGAACAGATATAGACACAGACAAACTCCTACTAGGTGTGATGAATCAATCAACTGGTACCACTAATTAGATGAGAGCTCATTAGCCTGCAGACCTTCTTGTGGCTTTGTAGCCCAGTTGCATTGATGTGCAGTGCAGGTATCTCCTCTGCAGTCCTACAAACACTGAACACCTGTAGTTGAAACAGGATGTTGAACACAACAGAGTGGGTTACAGTATGTTAAGGGCTCATTTATGCTCAATATAAGATATGGAGATGGAGACAGAGACAGAAGCCCTTTTTAAATAGGAATTGTGCAAATTTGCAGGAAAGCCCAATCAGTCTTCTTTCAGCATTGGCAGTATAAAAACAAAATCGGGGAGTGCAGCAAAATGCCGCCTACCTACTTTTGTTTATACAGACTGCGCCTTTTTCGGGGCAATGGGGGGCATGAGCAAGTAACAAAACACGTAGCTCAGCCTTGGACGTAAACAGTGACGTGGGAGGGAAGCCGCAGCTGTCCTTTGGCAATTCTCTCATAGTCGGCCCGTCCTTCACCGTCCCCGTCATCTGACGGTTAATGGCCTCTTCGTTTGCGAGGGCAAGGAGGGCTCGCAATTCCTTGTCTCCCCAGTTGCTCATCTTTACAGTGTCTGTCAGGTTTGCGTTTCCCTCTTGCTACTAGCTGCTCGCTAATTCCTGCTATCAGCTCTTTCCTGTTAGTCCACCACCAGTGGGTCGCACATGCGGCGTCATCAACAGCCCCTCCCGTGGCGGAAGGGCGCCTCATTCTTTTTAAACCAAAAAGGTTCAACCAATATGTCTACCCTAAGAGGCGGAAAATTGGGCATCTCAGATCAACTCACCAATCCGGCTCTGTGTGTCTAAACGCTCGCAGCTTGCTGGCAAAACAGCCCAACATTCGCCAAAAATCTGGCAGTGTAAAAGGGGCTAGAGACGGAGACGGAGGGAGTCCTCTGTCTATAATGGAGCAGTTCCACTGGTGATCGTGGAGGCAGTGTAGCGTAGTTCAAGCAAAATAAGAAGAAATTTAAATAATGGCAGAACGGAACAAAATGGTAATGTAGTGAAAATAATTCTCAATCCACATGTAAGGGTGTATGTATATAATGACTGCACAGACGACTGCCTACAATATTATGACCTTCTCCACAATCGCCTCCTTTGTTGTTGTGTGGAATTTTTGACTCTGCTCTCTAGTGCCATCTATTGGCTCTATCAATGCCATGACACATGAGGCCAGTGACGCTTACAACACTTAAAACGAGCGTATCTGTTTTCGTACAAAAAGAAAGTATAAATGAGCCTTTACTTAATAAAAAGCGAGGAAATGTTCAAATGCAACTTTCTGGTGGTAAACTTGGAAAGTCCTGACTTCACATGTTGATGAGGACCACTTGCATACACTGTGCTGTCGTCTTTAAAGATTCCCTGTTTCCCAGGAAATTAAACATTTCCATGAAATCCCTGCTGTCTCAGGCTTAATACACATTAATAGCAACCCGTCAGTCTACAAGCCAGAAACAGAGAAATTGCTGTAATGGCTTGAGAGGAACCGTATTGTGAAAAAAGAAAATGACAAGAAGACATCTGACGAATCCGTCACTCAAGCCACTTCTTAAAAGTGCTTTGATGTTTACATGGACGATACACTGTCAAATGAGCCAAATTAGTTTGGTTTATGCAGACAGGCTGGAGGATTATGGAAGTTAAGAAACCCCAATCTCCTCAATCCATCTATGAGCAGTCTGTTTAATGACATGCTGACATATTTTTTTGAAGGCTGTTTACATGCACTTGTATTTCAGGCTCAAGATTGTGGGTGTGTTGATAAATTGGTTCATATGTCAAGCAGTGAAACGCCTATGCTGTGGAGCGACACGAGAAATGACGGGTTTCTTTACACATAATCCAACATGATCCTCATGTTGTCAAACTGCATGTACCGCTACATGTATTTATATGTATTCTGTACGTAATCTAATGCACACACCTCTATGAAATCATTTTAATACTGTTTTATCTTGTCAAAGTGTATGATAAGCAGCATGGATGGAAGCCCAGGTTTACACACTGATGTTTATATCACAGCTACTTCTGGACTAAATATTACGATCCATTGACACCAAGACAAATCAGATGATACAGAAGTCGGACTGTATCCAAATAAGTATTCCCCCGTTCTTTTTTTAAACTCTTTTAAACCTGTAATCTCATGAGAACCTTTCCCTGGCCACCGCGCTACGCAGACTCATCTCCACAAGTTGGATATATTTCAGTGAGATCCGATCAGTCTTAGCTGTGTCTGATGAAGGGCAAAGAGTTTATGTTACAGTCACAGTCAACTGATTTGCACTGCATCATTAACTCTAATCTCTCTATATATTTATATATTGTCTCTGTGAGGATGTCAGCATGTGCACACCGACCACAGCTTACAGATGTCTGATATCAGCAGTCTCTCTAATGCTGCACTGAAGAAAAAAGAGATCAGGATCATAAGTAGACATTGAAGTTTCTCATTTATATGTGTACACACACACACACACACACACACACACACACACACACACACACACACAAGGGTGTAACATATACAATATCCCACATATTTTGAGAAGTATGGGGGACACAATAAAAATTTTGCAATGTAAATCAGGACTGAAATGAATACAGGAAATAATTAAGGTAGCTAAATTCTGCCAGTATAGTACTAAATACTCTGGACATTTAAAAGTAATATTGTCATAGGGAAACAAGCAGGATTTTGAAAAGAGGGTGAGGCATGTCCCACTGTCTCCAATGGAAATTACACCCCAGTATAAATATGTAGTGGGAGAATAGCAACCATCAACAGTGTGGATAGTATATATTTTTTCCAGTGTGAAAACAAAATACATTGCCTGCTTTAAGCCTTCTTAAAGTTATTCAGTAGTTTGAATTCGTGACACACTGAGCGACCTGCAGAGTTCATCAACATGGGAGAGCTGGTTTGACTGAGCTGAAACTGCATAAGGAATTTCTACTGGAGTGCCCACTGGGTTTAGGTGCTTATGTATAACGTAGTGTACACATGGCTATTTTTTTCATTTTAAATATTTTCTTGAAGGGGGCACCCAGAATTGAACTGGGGACCTCTTGATCTGCAGTCAAATGCTCTACCACTGAGCTATACCCCCTTTGCTCAGTAACCGGCAGTGACAGTGCCATGGAACTGTTCCACATTATGTCAGCAGAAAATGAAAGTAATAAATCATCTCCACCGGTGTGCTGGCTGAGTCTGCAAAGACAACCTCGACTGTGGCGTAAACAAACACACACACATACATAAAAAAGTGGCTTACATGGCAATTTAGTGTGTATTACTTACAAGAGTTTGAACACAAGGTACACAGAAGTGAGCTGGGGACTTTTTATTTTGCTGTCAAACACTCATAGCCACATCGGCAGAGGCCTTTAGTCTGATTAATTGTCAACAGCTGCCATCATTCCTCCTTGGTATACACATTATAGCTATTATTTTTTCTTTGATGGTTTTGGATCATCATTATCAGCACCATCAACAGCAGCATCAAAACATCACATCTAGTGCAGCTTTCTATAATAATCTGTGTGACTGAAGAAATTGCCTCATGAAACTACTCACATCAAAAGGAGATGAGGGCGTCAAATTATTCAAGGTTATTACCAAGATGACATGTCCAAGAAAAAAAATAACATATCACCACTTATCAACTTCACACTTTCAAAAAAAATGGCAATAGCTGTACATTAAAGAAAAACATATTAAACAGAAGCTGTGCACTTTGAGCGACATGATATGAATTTAAAGAGGATTTATGCCCCCCGATTTCTCAGCACATGATCTGTGAAATTTGGTGATAGCAATTGGTCCGCTCAGAGGAGAGAGATAAGAAAAGAGGCTGAGATAGCGTGCAGTGCTAATTTGAGCAACCACCGCTACTGAGTGGATTTGGACAATATCAAACGAACAACTTTTATTGTTGGTAGCGTTGCATGATTATGACTCTGTGAGAGGGCACAAGGGAGGGAGCAGAGTGATGGAGAGAGGAGGGCATGCAGAGGCTGAAAGTGATGGGGAGGATTATGAACAAGTGTCCATATATCTGCAAGCAGAAACTGCAGTATATGTGGTCGACATAAAACATCCAGAATGGCCAGGGTCAGATGATTCTTTGGATATTTCCCAACTTGTATCTCAAAGAGTTCGCAGTGTCCTTTTATGACTTTTCTAACTTTCTCTGTCAACTAGTGTCGTTGGGTCTCTTTATATAGTTGGCAGCTCACTTCCTCTTAGAACCCCAAAATCTACTGGCAATCATTGCAGGCAGCATGTTGAGCATCAATTATTTGTTATGCTTTGAAACATTGGACTTGGTATAAACCTCATGGCCAGTGGTGTGAATAATACTGTGAGTGTAACCCAACTGATACCGGAATTTTCAGGCAAATACAGAAAACTGAATGGAGTTTAAAAAAATTCAAAATCTTTGTTGTCCAAACTTTTCTCACTTAACATTAATGTAGCTTATATTTAAAGACAGTGACCAAGATGTGTAATGAGCAGGACTTTTTATATCTAAACATCTGGTAATGAACTAAAACTCAAAGTACAGCTGAGGGTGATATGAATGCCAGTTTTGCTGCAGTGGCGCCCCCAAGAGGGGGACCAGGGGACCATGGCCACCCTGATAAAATTGCTGCCCCTGTGTTGCTGTGTTATGCTTCGTTGTTCTTTCAACTTTGGGTTGTGTTGTTTATGTGCTAACTTCCTAACTACCGTCTTGAATTGATCTTGTTGGTCTTTTGGTTTCCCTTTTTGGACGACAAGTACAGACCACTGCTGCCCGCTGCTATTTCCGCTCATAGTAGGCTGTTGGCTATAGTCTTTGCAGTGTGTTCAAGTACAACTTTTGGCCGGGACACAGCTGATGTGAAGCGATACAACAGTTGGCCTTTGTCGTCACTAGTTCTTTTATGTCGGTTTGATGAGTCTTGACCTTAAGGGTGCTTTCAGACCTAGAGTTCGCTTGCTTGGGTCCGAATCAGGGACTAATTTTGTAACAAAGTTGCATATTTTCTTAGTGTCGGTTCGTGCTCTCACGGCAGCATTTACAAGCGGACCAGATCAAATGCCTTGCTCGAGAAAGCTGCTCTTGATAGGTCAGAATTTCCATGCGGGATAAATCCAGGAAGTAAACAAAACATTGAAGAAGAGTACACTTGCGAGATAATTGCGACACTTTCTAATGTCACAATGCAGGGACAACTACGCAGGTTGATTTCAGCGCTGGTCATTGTGTACTATATTGCTGTCATTTTTCATTTTAGTCAAACCATACAGTTTGAAAACGAGGCACAGCTCCAACTAGAAAACAATGTTTTGATGCATTGGATGTGCAGGAGGAGGTGCACATTAATAATCCTTCAGGACTGTAACATGCTCATGTTTAACCCAAACAATGCGTAATGCGACTGCAGTTGGTTCGGATTGAGTTCGGAACATGTTCTCACCACAAACGAACTGCACCAGAGTTTGTTTGTAACCAGACCGAGACCAATGCTTTGAGAAGGTCTCGGTCCGGTTGTTTTGGTGCGCACCCGAGTGCGATTGCTTTGTTCACACCTGCCCAAACGAAGTGCACTTAAGGGGCGAACAAACTTAAGTTTGATTGAACTGAACCAAACCGGGCAGGTGTGAAAGCACCCTTAGAGGTGGCATGCTCATTTTTTAAGCTTGTCTAAAAAAAAAACCCTTTCTAAGTGCTCTCTGGTGGGCAAATGATATGATGGAAACACTGTTTCTTAACTGTTGCAAACAGCTTTGGTATTTCTATATTGCAATGTCTTGTTAGTTGTCTATATACACCAAAATCTGCTAAGCTAAAATGGACTGATATACAACTTTAAGAGTCGGGTTATGCCAAAAAATAGCCGGCTTATGCACACATTTTTATCGTCTCTCATGACAGTCAGCTGTACACACAAGAAGTGACAGATAGTTAAAGACGAAAACAAAAGAGAAGTTCAAAAGCTGGCTCTTTTTTCACCTCCGAACAGCTGGTAAATCATGCCGTGAACTGGGAGAATGCTGTAAAGTTTAAGAAATTATCAGACACAGTCCCACATGAATCCACTGTTTCTTGTTGTAAAGGGATAAACATGTTTCAAAGGTTTATCTCTGTTTGCATTAGTAGCTCCTGCTCTCTTTTTATGGAGGCTGAAAATCTTCTCAGTGATGTTTTTATTGGTAGGTTGTTCCCACTAGAATCTTATTTGGACAAACATATCTAAGCTTAATTACGTCTACTCAATGTGCATTATGCACTTGTTTTGTTTCCTTTTTTGCAAACCAAGCACAAATTGTTTTACTATGTAGAGAAATTACAAGCTTTAAGTTATTTAATTAGGATCTACTAGACTCAAAAAGCCCCCTTTACCACAGTTGGATTCACTATTAGATGCACCATAACACTGTTACAAAAGCATAAAAGCCAGATGTCTAATTGCTACCCTTACCTTCTCCTGAAAGCCCGTCTAGTGCCCCTCACGGATAGCCAGAGGTCTCACACAGTCAATGAGTTGAGTATCTTTTACCTCCAAAACCACATACTTCCCCTTCCACCCTATCACTGTCTGTCAGTTAGACTTCCCCTCCCTTCACCCCTCCAAGGGGTATTAAAACCCCACCACCTCCTCCTCATCCTCATCATCACCACACATACAAACACACACCCATCCCCACCCCCAACCATGACCCAGTTTGAGAGGGGATGAGGGGGTAAAGTGAGGACCATTTTGAGTACCACGGGGAGAGAGGCAAGATGCTCTGCCTCCCTCATTCCTCTCTCTTTCAAGAAGAGCTCACACTTGGTTAAGCACACATACTGAGGCTCTTCATGAGAGAACGGCCACAGAGCCGTGTGTTTTGTTTTTGAGTTTTTTGTTGTCTGGATGCCGTTGTTGATTTTAGGTCAGTGATGTTTGATGTCAGCCGAGGTTAAGGGGTATGTAAAGGAGGCTAAGTGGGACGAGGAGACAGAGATGAGGGGCCTCAGGTTGAGAGACAAAGGACACAGTACCTGGTGTCTGGGAGAAGAGTAGAGTGAGTATGCTGCTTCATCACTTTACTTTCTGCTTGTTTGTTGTCTGTATCTGCTTGTATTTTTGTATTAAATCATTTGAAAGTGACTTTAAGTGATGACAAGGGAAATAATCTCTCATTTGTAACTGATCAGTTCTACCAGGAAGCCAAACCTCTTGACCAAAGGATACATATTTACAATGTCTAGTGACAATGTCATGTCTTCCTTGACTTGCTCGTACTCTTTGGGGGAACTTAACATAGCAAAAAATACTATTTACATGTATCCTTTCTCTGCATGATGTTGAATAAAAGGCACAGTTGCACACAGAGAGGCTGCTCCTGCCTCAGAGATTCATCCTGTAACATATGGAACCAGTTTGCCGTTGCGTTTCTTCCCTTCGGACACTGTTAATGAGGGAATTTTTAGTTTCTCACGAATACTGAGAGAGAAGTGCTTCTTCCGAACCCGCCTCCCTCCTGCAAAATGAAGACGAAGAGCTCATTCATCCATCTCAGCAAAGACTTATTCGTCTCAAGATTCTCTCACTGGCCAAGGTCCACGTTTGACCACAATGTTGAGCAGTTTCTATTTTTATCCCTCACTTATGTCTTCTGCTACACGTTTTATGAGCCAGAGGCCCAAATTGGGGTGTACCGCCTACTCAGACCTTTGGAATTTACAGGTCATTTGTGTGTCATGGCCGCGCGCATTGATCACTTCGCAAGTAAGTTTCATGTCTGTGTTTGTGTGTCTAAGTACAAGCACCACACATTCTGGTAGAAATTAGTGTATTAAATGAAGGTGATTAACAGCTGTGATGACCTTCTGTGTGGGTGAACTCAACTTAAAGCAAAGTCACTGTTGGCATGCATATCTTTAATCACTTCAGGGATTTTTTTAAACAAAGTTGCTGCTCAGAAAAAAAAGGACAACCAGAAAAGTTGATAAGAAATCCATTTTTAGCTACGATGGATTTTTTGGGTGGTTTGAATATCTCTGAGAGCCTAACAAAGGAGCTTATCCAGCCTTCAGAGGAGGAGAAGGGGAACCACAATACAAGAAGCCCCTCGTGCTTCTTAAGCCGAGCATTTGCTTGCGGTCGGTCTTCCACGCAGTGCTGTTGTGGTGGTTATCTCCACTCATATTGTCAAATCACAAGCGGAGAGGCCGGTGACCTTTGTGTGATATAATTTTGTTGGTTTTAGATGGGGTCTTGTAGCTTCACATCAGCCATGGTTTAACCCACATATGACGATCCAGGGGGTTATCATGGACAGATGTCCGGTCGGCAACTGTGAGAGCAGATTAGTTTGATCTGTGCAGTGTGTGTGGGACAAGGTGGAGGCTTGGAGGGGCATCAGTGAAGCCTGAGGATGCCACTGGCAGAACAGAGGGAGAGGGCAGTCTGGCAATGACCCTCAAATAAGGAAAATTGGAGGAACATCAGCCTTAACAGAACACGCTCAGAGGTCCCAGTCAGTTGTCTCACAGCTCTCTGATGCTTTCATTGTGTTTATTGTTTAAAGAAGCATTTGTGTTGACTGGTGACTGGAATTAATAAGATATTTTATAGACACTAAAATCATCCACATATCTCTTGTTGGCTCTGGCTTACCCTGTGATTAGAATCTCTTAACTAATTTATTTATTTTTGATGGCTATGGTCTAAAAGAGGCTTATTAACTTTTGACTACACTTGGCTCTTGGACAATAGGCTTCATTGTGCCAGAAATGATATCGCGTCCCAATTAATTATTAGCTACATTATTCTTTTTTTCAGAATAAAGGTTTCTTATTTTATGTAATTAATCTTTACAAAGCCAGCATATTAAATCCATGAACACATTGCAGAACTTTATTGTCGGCGGTGAAGACAGCTTCAAACTCTGCCGCCACCAGTTTTCATTGAGTTTTCTGTTAATATAAAATGGAAAAAAGTGGCTTCCTCATACTAAGAGAGGGATATTTGTGAAGCACGCAGCCTGATTTAACGATCTCTCTTTTTCTTGGCTTTGCCTCGCTGCCAGCCGACTGTTGAATACGTTCAGTATCAGCAATAAATGATCGAAATCCTTTTTGCTGTGAAAAGCACACTCCAGATTTAACTCTAGATTTGTTTCATTACTTAGCACAAATTATGCTAAACAGACATTTATATTTTTTTTTTCTTGAATGAAAACTAGCATCTTGCCATTGCTGTAGAAAAATAAAACAGAATTGCACGAGAGATTGGCATCTCTCATTTTTGCACAATTGACAGAAATTGCAGTTCAGCGTTATCCTGGTAATACCATCAAAGGGTGGCCATTATAATGTTATTGTTGCTTTGCTTGTGTTGCACTTAATGATGATGTTATAACTCAAGGTAGCCCCTCATGCACATTCATGCCATTGCTTAAGATGCTATACCGAGACATAGGTTAATAAAGGCAAAGCACAAGTACTTGTAGCAGCAGTGAGGAAAAATATGACATTGATATTATAATATGTAGCCAATAGGCACTACTGCATATAAGACCAATAAACAAAATATGAAAAGTATGACAAAAGTATAGTTTATATCATTTGCTGTTTCCATTTTTAAAAAAATAAATAAATAAAAGTGTAGATAGTGAACAGCTAAAATCATTGCGCACATGTTGCTCACCTGAAGTTGCTGCAAAAATAATCATGGGATTAATTAAGTTTAAAGCACTGTACTGTACATAAAAAAAGCAATTGTAACCACAAAAAAGTACCAAGTCAACAAGAGGAGTGTTTTAAAGGCAGCAGATCAGCAGGATCAAGACTAACTCAATCTTAGCATGATGATGACACAGACTGATGTCTATTCCAAGCCCATACTGACATTCATACTCTGCAGGGGGAAACGTACATCTGTTCTATGAGCTGACTGATGGATAGCGACTGCCACATCTGTACGGATGTTTGAATGAGTACTGTGTGAGATTAACAGAGAAGTGGAGACGAAATAATATAAAAAATTAGGATATGATCCAATAACTGCATTTACTTCACATGCAGTGAACACACAATAATGGTTTTATGTACAGGAACAGTTTTGCGCAGCAGCTTAATGTTGCATCATTCTATAAATGTATGTTGGTATGCTTCACTTAACTGAAGTTTATCTAGAGGCAAATAAATCGAATACCCTCACATTCACTCATTAGAGCTTTTTCCCTACCATTTACAGTATGTTCATTATCTAAACCGCTCTTGGCCTGTGTTTATTAATTTTAATGTGGCTTTGTGTGTGTGTGTGTGTGTGTGTGTGTGTGTGTATTTATTTGTGTATCTGCAAAAAAACAAGCAGTAATATGTAAAATGTAGACAGTCTAAAGGCATAGAGAGAGGATAGACAAACTACTGGGCCAATCAGCCTCATATTTTGTGTGAACATTTATGACTGTAGGACCTCTCGAGGTTGCTGAGATTTAGAAAACAAAAAAACCAAAAGAACTTTTATTGACTGTTTTATACCGTCATTGACTGCTGACTCCTCACTCCTCTTAGCTGTCTGATAGAGGCAGCAAATCATTATTAAAATCACATAGCAAAAAGGTATTTCTGGCACAATTCTATCCAGCACTGCTGCTGCGCCGCCTTCCAGCTGCCATGGCGGTGACCCGGCTTTGTTCCATACTCAACACTGTGGCATTTTGGAAGCAAAGAGTTTTGCCTGCCTGATTTTGTAGACTTGCAGATTTTGTTGATTTGGTCATTTTTCCTCGATATTAGTGCTTCTAACATAAGTGAGTAAGTAGGCTGCGTGGTTAAATCATGTCTCTTTCATTGTCTGTTTTAATCGTGTTTATTGCTGCTATTAACTACTTTGTTGTGTTGTAGCCTGTCGACAAATACATTACCAGTCAGTCAAGTTATGAATGACATGGATCACAGATTTGTGGCTGTGTTTTAGTTGTTAAAAATACATTATCATCCTCATTATTATATTGTAGGCCTTTTTGAATTCCATTTTATATTACAGTTCCTGTTAGAAGAAGATCTGTTCTGTGCAACAAGCATTTTTCATTAGCCTCTAGAACACTGCTGAAAGACGCCGCAGTGTGTCTGCTGGAATTACGAGAATTGTCGGGTGGCTGCAGCCAGAATGCGACAGCCTGGCAGAGATCTGCGCTCTACTGAGTGCACTTTTCTAGTTAAAAGTGCAGTTTATTAACACTCCAATACAGAAAGACTCTAAAAAAGCTTTTTCCCTCAGGGCATGAGGACAGTGACCTCTGACCTCTGTATATCCTCTACCTCGTCTAGTATATTGTCCTCTGTGAGTCCTTTGCATTGCACATTTGCACTTGTGCATGTATAAAATTTTATTGTATCTACAGTTCACATTTTCATATACTAAAAAATTCAACCTTATTGACTCTTATTATTATTCTCTGTTGCACAAAGCCTTTTTTTATAACAGCCAGCTTGCATTTCATTGCACGTTTTGCCTGAGCATGTGACAAACACAGCCTTTAAATCTTTTGTAAGTACATATACATCTACGTCATAAAACCTGTTATTTTATTTGTTTGTTTACTGTTTTATTTCCATGTCATGCCAAAAATCATCTTCTTGCTGCACATGTAAGTGGACAGTAATTGATGGTGTTGCTGAAATGTGATATACAGAAGCCATGACCTGGCACACCTGTTATGTATCGTCACCTGTTGCTGCACAGGACTCTCCTCAATGATGCATGCGGTTACAGCACATCTCCCTGTTACACAATTACAAGCCTCGTTCACCTGAAGTGTTCTCCTGCAAGAATCGGGGTAGTCCTGTGGTGGGCTCATTCCCCCTGGTGTCCCTCCCAAGCCCGGGACCTTCCAGCTGGAGCACTGTGTCCACATGATGAGTCATTACCATGAAAGAGGAGCACCTCAGCTAACCCTAATGCAGTCTTCCTCATAGTCATGGTGCGTTTGTGTACAGGGACATTGTGGCTCTGCTCCGCATGCTTTTTGAGGGTGTTGCACGTGTGTGTGTGTGTGTGTGTGTGTGTGTCTGTGTCTGTGTGAGTCTGTCTGTATGCTATATCTGGATGTCAGTCTCTGTGGATCCGGAGGGGTGAGGGCCAGTGACTGAGGGGATCCCTCCAGTGACGCTTACTGTATTTGTAGCTGTCTGATTGAATCGCCGTATGATGTCGCGATGTGAAGAGTTAACCCCCTAGGAGGAGATATTGTTGTCCTTTGACCTTGCACTGTTCTGTTAGGGCTATTAGCTGTATGGGCTCAGATGTATCAGAGAGACTAATAGTTTGATGATCCGTAATTACACAGTCATGACCTTTTGGGCTAATGGCTATAGAGCCACTGATCCTGAATGTCAATCCCTTTCAAAGATCATTACTAGTCTCCTCTTACAGTATATAAAATCACAGTGGGATTACACTGAAGGGAGTTTTCCTTGTTTCCTTTTCCGACTTTAGAACCAAAGTCTGTGTGCTTTTTGATGTTTTCATGTGTGACATGATTTCCACCAATTTGCTGTTCATCGTTTACATCAGAGTAACAGACAGAAAGCCGGCCTGCTGTGTCTGTGTGGAGGCTGACTCACCCCAGTAACTTGATGCACAGAGTCAGCTTCTTACCCCTAACTGCCCCACTAGCTCCCGCAGACATAAATTAGATGAGAAAGCAAAATGCCAGGTTATATGTGGCTGAGGTAGCAGGAGTATTCAGCCCAGGCAGCCATGTGCCCGGGCTGGAGCGTCTCTCCTGGTCAGGAGGGGGTGTGACAGTTCCTGGTACACAAACTTACCTAAGAGCTCTAGAAAGTGAATACAAGGTTGTATCAAAGGAAGTTCCTCTATATCTTGTGAACGTTACATCACACCCAATTTTGGAAACAAAACCAAACCTAGGGCTGGGAAATATATACATATATATTTCATTGATATTGTAATATGAGACCAGATATCATCTTAGATTTTTGATACTGTAATATATGTGTTATTTTTTTCCTGCTTTTAAATGCTGCATCGCAATGAAGTGATGGAATTTTCTGAACATACCCTACTGTTCTTGCTTTCTATTCTTTGTCTTTACCCACTTAACCATTATATCCACATTACTGATGATTATCAATCAAAGTTGTCTTGAAAATATTTTCTTAAAGCGCTAATAGTTAACCCTAAAATATTAACATTGAGATATTTGGACTAAAATATTGTGATATTTGATGTTCTCCATATCACCCAGCCCTACTCTGGGTCGGTCAGTCATTACAAACCCACAGTGCTTCTAAACTCTATTGGAGATCCCAAAGTTTCAAAAAAATACCAAATGTGTGTGAATTTTAAAGAAATGCGTATAAAATGATGCACAGAACATTTCAATGATTTCCATTTGAGCTAATCGTGCAGCCACAAAAACATGAAAACTTGGGTGTGAACTTTTTACTCAGTGTAAACATCAAGAGCTCCAACATGTAAATAGAACGTACAGGAAAACCATATGATAAGGGCTTAAGATCAAAGAGCAACCTCCAAAACTAAAAAAAAAAAAAAAGTTCCTCTAATGGCCTCTTGAGGCTGGCTCCAGAAGCGAGTCAGTCACCATAGACGCCAATGTTAAAATGACCAACTTTACAGTAGAATTAAACATGTTAACAGCCTGGTACAAAAAACAGATTTGGTCATGACAGCTGGATGGGGGGGATTTTTATGTAAGTCACTACTTTATAGTTTGTTGAGGCTTAAAGTTTTGCATATTTAAGGCTGGAGCTGCATGAATGACAGGCTGTCTGTGAGGCACACTACAGTCTATGAGTCATGACAGGCTGTCTGTGAGGCACACTACAGTCTATGAGTCATACAGTCAGGTCCATAATTATTTGGACAATGATACAGTTGTCATCATTTTGGCTCTGTACACCACCACAATGGGTTTTAANTGCATGAATGACAGGCTGTCTGTGAGGCACACTACAGTCTATGAGTCATATATTTATATATAAGGATTAAAAAAAAATTGTAATTAAATAACTTGATTAATCGCATTTTTATCAAATAGCAATATTTGATACAATACGCAAAGTTTTTCAATTCAAATAAATTTTGGTTGACCACTGAATCAGTGAATAGACATATACGTGAACTTAAACAACAAAAATGTTTATTTTTCATCTATATTTATCTGTGGATTTTTCATCTGTCTACTACATTCACAGATTAGTGCAAACTCAAAGTGCAATTATTGCTATTATATTGAACATTTTAAGACTTTTTGGCTCTGAAACCCATCATCTGGTCTATTGTGGGCTGGCTACGCTGCTTGCCTGTACCAGGACTGTCGTAGCTCACGTTAGCTCTGGGGAGCAACATTTTTTGCATTGACGTGATACCATAGGCTTTTAGTGCTGCGGTGATAAGAAAACTCTTTGTTGCAAAATTTGCACACAACCATGCTCTTATCCAAGCTGCAATCGGGAAGTTTAAAAAACAAAAAGTTTGCCCAACAAGCCAAACAATGCTGTCTTCCATCACTGTTCACTAAACTTTCTTGTGCGCTGATGTCACTCAGTGCATTCTGTGCATCGTCTTCACAGCTGGCAAACAAACTTTAGGTGCATTACCACCACCTTCCAGGCTGGAGTGTGTGCAGTAGTGTTACCGGTGTGCCAGAAATTAGGGAACTGAGCAAGGTGCGATTAAATGCGTTATTTTTTTAACACATTATTTTTTATGTAATTAATTATTGAAATTAACGCGTTAATTTCCCAGTCCCAGCCCTAATACAAACATATATACATACATATATATATATATATATATATATATATATATATATGTATATATATATATATATATAAAGAAATAATGCCCTTAATTTGAATACAGCAAGAGCAGGGAGGGCACACATCAGAGAGGAAACTCTGACTGAAGGCAGAAATCCGACAAAGTACATAAGTAATAACAACTTGAATTCACTATGTCATAAATATTTAATTAAGTTCACAAGTCCTATGAAAAGAAGTACTGCTATAGATAGTCCAACACTGCACAGACAGCAGAAACTGGAAAGGAAGGGAAAAAATAAGTATTAAAAGAGGCACTAACAATGAAACATCTTTGCCCTAAAACATTAAACAGCAGAATAACCTTACCATTATATTAAATCAAAGCAGTTTAACCTTTGCAGCTGACTCTCTGTGACTGAATCTGGTTAGTATTATCTAAAGGACAAGAGTGCAGCACAGTAAGAGTTATGTAAAGAAGTGCAATGATGTAATGCGGGAAAAGTCAGACAGAGCTCGACCATGGAAGGACACCGCTATGACTCTGTGTGCTTGTGGCAGCCTCTCACTCCGCTTCAGCCATTTGCTGCTTACTCATACGTGTTGGTCACAGACGCTCACAGTTAGCACTCTCCCAAGGACTCAGATGCTTAATCTGATTGTACACAGTTAAGGCCTCTTACTGTATGTGGGTAATATGCGTACTGGAGTGTGTATTTACACACAAAGGATTCCTGACATCTACCTCCTGTGTCCCAGGCATGCCCTTATATGGTCAAAGTGATCAATATGACACATGTTTCATCGCAAGCCTTTTTCCAAACATTCCCGCCCTCTCTGCTCCTACTGGAGACACAAAGCAGAGGGCTGGGAGCTCCTACCCGTCTCCTCCAGCTAAATTTTCCCTCTCGCTGCAGCTGTAGTTAGCTCCGACTAAGCTCTCAACCTGCTTGGTAAGGATATAGTCCCTGGAAGCCCTTTAAACCCCAAACTAAGCTAGTATTCATGGTTGGATTTTCCTCTCAGTCTGGCTGACAATAAGCCATGCGCTATTGCGGCTTCATAAGGGGTAAAGTTCTGTGGAGGTGTCATACTCATCCCCCAAAGCTGCCCTGAGGGACAGCAGTGTTTGGGTTCAGCTCCACTGCCTGAGCTAATGTGGGTCTGCTGTCTGACTCCCCGCTCCAATGGTTTGTGCCCGGCCACCTGCTGATTCTGCTGGTTTGGATGGACTGCCTGGAGCCCAGACCTAACCTACATAGGCAACATGTCCCTTTTCCTAAACTGTGCTCAACTGCACACACACACACACACACACACACACACACACACGTACGCACATGCACAGACGCACAGCACAATGCTATTTACCTCCCAACCAGAACAAACCAGTCAAGTTAATACAATCCTGAAAACTGCACCTCACACAGAAGAAGGCTCACTAAGAGGATTTATTCTTCAAAAAGAGATAGGCTGTTAAATAAAGTGAGTGTGTATTTGGCGATAGCAAATTCCCTATTTGGATTATTTTGCCTCCTTCTCAGTGCTGCTTGATGGTATTTTTTAATACCGATATCCTCTTTCCACTTGGTCTTCTAATTCCCTAAAAGAGCCCGAACTTGACAGCGACCTCACTGTGGCGCAGAGCCCCGAATTCAGTGTGTGTGCATTTGTGCTGCAATAAGCAACAGATCAAATTAAAGATATATTGACTGCCTAAGCTAAGAGGGGGGAACACTTATTTTAATTAAGGCAATTATTATGTCACCCCTTTTCCCATCTTCCTACTGAGTTTGCAGAACTAATGCCATTTTCCACAGCGATAAAAGTCTAGAAAAATCTGCACAAATCTCACTACTTGCTTTACTCCGTTTTGAAATTAGCATTTCCTGTGAACTCATACTCTTTTCCTTTTTCTCCCTCTTTCTTCCATTTTCCTCCTGCTTTACTTTGTCCAGAGTCTGTGAGCAGGTGAGAGAGGGACACTGTCTGCCCCACTGTCCAGCGACACCATGAGCTGGAGCTTCCTCACGCGGCTGCTGGAGGAGATCCACAACCACTCCACCTTCGTGGGGAAGCTGTGGCTCACCGTGCTCATCGTCTTCCGCATCGTTCTCACTGCCGTTGGGGGAGAGTCCATCTACTACGATGAACAGAGCAAGTTTGTCTGCAACTCGGGCCAGCCGGGCTGCGAGAATGTCTGCTATGACGCCTTTGCCCCTCTATCTCACGTTCGCTTCTGGGTCTTCCAAATCATCTTGGTGGCGATGCCTTCTCTCATGTACATGGGCTATGCTGTCAATAAGATCGCACGATTGGATGAAGCCAAAGGAGGAGGTGGTTCTGCTGCAGTTAGAACAGGAGGAGGGGGCTACACACACAGAAAACCCAGGAAGATCTGCTTTGGAGCACGGCAGCATCGGGGCATTGAGGAGACTGAGGAGGACCAGGAGGATGATCCCATGATCTATGAGGTACCAGAGATTGAGCCCCCTAAAAGGCCACGGGATCCACTGCAACCCACACCTAGACCCAAAATCCGGCATGACGGGCGCAAGCGTATAAGAGATGAGGGGCTGATGCGGGTTTATGTTTTACAGTTGGTGACTCGTACACTGCTGGAAGCAGGCTTCCTTGCAGGCCAGTATTTGCTGTATGGGTTCCGTGTGATGCCCGTGTTTGTGTGCTCGGGGAAACCTTGTCCCCATAGTGTCGATTGCTTTGTGTCACGGCCTACAGAGAAGACCATCTTCCTGCGTATCATGTATGGTGTCACTGTCCTCTGCCTCACGCTCAACATTTGGGAGATGCTCCATTTGGGGATTGGTACCATCTGTGACATTCTCCGCCGTCGGCGCTGCCCACCTCAGGAGGACGAGTACCAGTTGGGATTGCTTGGCACCAACGGGGGTGTGGAGGGCTCAGTAGGGGGGACAGGGCCAGAGGCAGGCTCTGAGGGAGGGGTGGGTGGAGACGGGGCTGCGGATTACGTTGGTTACCCCTTCTCATGGAACACCCCATCAGCTCCACCTGGCTATAACATTGTGGTAAAGCCAGAGCAGATGCCCTACACGGACCTAAGCAACGCTAAGATGGCATGCAAGCAGAACAGGGCAAATATTGCCCAAGAGGAGCAGCAGCAATTCGGTAGCAATGAGGATAACTTTCCCACCGGAGGGGAGGCCCGTGTGGCTTTGAACAAAGACATGATCCAGCAAGCTCATGAGCAACTGGAGGCGGCCATCCAGGCATACAGTCAGCAGCACCGGGCAGAAGAGCAGCTTGGAGACAACCAGGATGACAAGCCCCAAAGTAACATCATCCAGGCCCAACCTCAGCCACAGCCTCAGCCCCAGAAAGAGCGCAAGCATAGATTCAAGCACGGAAAAGGTGGCAGCAGTGGAGGAGGCAGCAGCAGCAACAGCAGCAGCAGCAAATCAGGAGAGGGTAAGCCCTCTGTATGGATTTAACCCCAGAAACAGTGACGTGTATTGAAACCATGTATATATTGGAAACTGGATGACAAGTTGTTGCAATCTTCCTTGGATATTTAAACACCACTGTGCCTTAAAGAATCCTGCAAGCTGGAGAAGATGTGTATTTGTGTACTAAAGTGTGCAAAAGAAACGTGATGTTGCAGCTGACAATTTGTTTTGTCTGGGCTATCACTGTTTAACTTGAAACATCACACCAACACAAACTGTTGGCTACAGTCTGTCGTTTACATGTCTCGTTCTCTTCAAGTCTTGAAGCAGATTATTGACCTCTGTTGTCTTCCCGTTTATCCTTTATGAGGGGTTTGAACTTTGGAAAATTACTGAATGATAATGAGTTCTGTTGCAAATCAGATTGATCCCAGATTTGGCTTAGCTCATTTTCTGGCCGCTCCTCTGCATAGACAGCGTCTATATAAATACATTGGCATCCTAATTCTTTTGACATCAGACTGAAGTATAATCACAGTACAGAGGCAAAGGGATGCCAGGTCATTACTATGTTCTGGCAAGCTAAAGCTATGTTTCCATACTGTAATGGCATTATCAAGAATCACATCATAACAATGCAAAATGCAATAAAATGAAACATAATTCAGTGGCAGCACCTAAAGCAGTGACGTGATAATCCAGTGAGAGCATCACCTTCCTGAAGGCTGTATCCTGTCAGTCATGTTCTGTGTCTGCTTTCTCTCCAATGTGGATCACAGTGTTATGTTGCTGTGACTTTGCATTTGACAGTGTGTTTGTATATGTCTCCTGTTCTTTTCTTTTTTTTTTTAATATATATATATATATAACTGTGCTACACTATCTGCTGCTTGGAAAATGACGAGTATAGCAGGTGGATCTGAAATTTCCTGAGAGAAAAAAAAAGTTCTTTTTTATAAAGGTGCACATGCAATCCAGTTTTTATACCTTTCTCTTCACTTCTCAGTTTCTCTTCCTGGCTCTTCATGGCTATTGAATAAGGCTGCTCAGCACTCCATTGGTGTCTCATCTGCCTTGTAGTTGACTGCCCCCTGGTGGTATCTTCAATTGGGCTTCCTTTATTTGGAAGTAGATACCAATTGCCAATGCTACCTGCATCCAGCAACACCTTAACCAGCTGTAGTGTTCCTTTTCTATTGACAAGCCTTGTGTCGGTTAAGTCTTCTCAGCGCTACAAGTTCAGTGTTAGATGCACAAGGCTGCAATATCACCACCTTGTAATGGAAAAGGTTTAAAGCCATTACTATAATATAGTGAGACCAAACACTGTTTGTGTGATGCAAGTGTCAGTGCCAAGATTTTATGCTGGGCTGCCACGAAGCCTGGTTGTTTGTAGCTTTGGAATACTGTGGCCATGCTACTCCAGTTGTGGAATAATGCCTATGTGAGACCAACCCTTTTGTAAAAGTCACTTGTTTTTTGTATTACAGTACATGTATTGCTTTTCAGAGTGGGTTTTAAATAGCAAACTCCAAAATGGAGTCAATTTTTGTGTTTGAGCCAGTGTTTCATATGAAAACACTTTTTTAAAGAACTGTTTTTGTAAAATAAAGAAAATGCAAGATCTTTAAACAATGAATTAGTCGTATGGATATTTATGGTTATTGTGTTTGAAATTGCCTTCCAACTGTAAAAATGTGAAATATGACATAGTATATTTTTATAATATGTCGGCTACAGTGACTTATTGATGTAAAGAAAAAAAGCCAGACTTGTCCCTGTATGTTACAGTATTAATATTTAATGTATGTAGCAACCCTCTGGGCTGTGTTTTAATAAACAGTGTTACTCCTTTTCCAACATTGTTCTGAGATCTACTGAACAGCTGTGTGTGCAGGACAGCCTGGATGGTGAAATAAATTGAGGAAAAGACATGAAGTGCCAAATTACTCAAACCATTCCAAGCTTTGCCCACAGTGGCTCTCCAAACAAGCAGCAGTTCATTTCAAGATGGTAAATTGGGGAGGGAGCAAATCTGAAAAGCCGTGACATTATGTTCTTGATTTAATAAATCTTGTCTGAAGGATCTGAGGATTTTCCCAGGAAACAGTAAACGAACTGGTCAAACCATTGTAAGGCTGGACATTGTGACGTGGCTTCCTTCACATAAACACAGTGCACAATACAACAGGGAAAGAGTCTTTCTCACATCTGTTCAACATGCCGGCCAGCAGCAGACAGTCATAAATCACCAGAAGTATTTCAGTCAGCTGCTCTCCAGAGCAGTGATTGACACTGGCTCCACTGATGCCGCTCCTTCCCAGTAAGCCACAGGTGATTTACCGAAAGTTTTCCAGTCAATCAGTCCTCGTTAAATACATTCCCAGTAAGTCAAGTTTCTCAACCAAAGTATTCACTGCATTTTGTTGAAGACAAGGAAACAAATTGAAGTATAAATGGGAAACAGGCAGCTGGCGATGCTTTGCTGTTAGAGCCAGCTGAAGCCACTAGAGGGCGACTTCCTGTCAAGGAGGGAGCACTATCGAGAGAGAGGAAGGGGCGTTTTGAGAAGGTGCCATAAGGGTACTGAAAGACCCCATCTGCTCAGAGTCTGCACAACTGGCAGCTTGGCCTAACATCGCTAAAAGTATTCTAGGTTATGTGGCTCAGACTTGTCTGTTTTTAGGGAAAAGAAATGAATTTAAGCAGCTATCCAGGTCAAAAGAGTTACCCTGTGGCACAGTTATGTATTTGTGTCACCTTGTTCTCTTTTGTCTGTTGACTGACTGAGAAAAAAGAGAGTAGGGTAGATAGAAAGTGTGCTTATTGGACCGAAATGACTTTTACAATTACTTGTATCAGGGGTTATTCTCTACACATTGTCACTGTCCTGAGAAAACCATGTCTCTCCAAAATGTCACCAGGGCTTTTTAAAGAAACACTAAAAGCAAACACAGGACAAGCCCAGGGTAAAGATGCCGTGTCAGATTAGGCACTGACGGTCTTAAATAAGTGGGTCAATGTGTAATTTGACGCTTACGACATTGCATTTGCTAGAAAATAATAATGAAGGCCTGTTTTTCTCAACCCATAAAGAGCATCTAAACGTTTAGGTTTATGAGTTTGTCAGTATGTCCATGTTGGTTTCTCTCTGGAATGTTCGTTTGTTGTGTAAGTACATTGACTCTTTAAGGATTTTCAGCCAAAACATATTGGTAATAAAGTACTGACAGTTGCAAGGTGGCAAAAAAGAGCTGACAGCCATTTAATTATCCCTCATACCTGGCAGCTGAAGGAATTATAAGTGGAAGCACCTTACAAAGTGGTTGTATCAGAAGTCTTTTGTGGGTCTTTTTTATCAGGGATACCACAATGTCCACCCTCAGCATCTGTCTGTCTATGTAAAACAATGTCTGTGTTCAGAAGATGGACTGTAGTGTTTCCATACATGTTTCTTATAGTCACCCATGTGGGATGTGACGATAAAACCAGTGATATTATCAATACAAACTCTGATTCATACATGCATTTGTGTATTTGTGTGTTTTTCTATGCCTTTTGCAAAATGTACATTTCTTTGAGTGCCATACTGGTATCCCCTGGCAAAGTTTTTCTTTTCATATTCTTTGATGAAAACATTTGCATGTGAAAAGACCTATTTTCCTATAAAAAAAATAAATCAGAAATGCATATTGAATAAAGTGTCTGTATCTTTTGTTTGGGCTGCAGAGCCAAGAGAAAACGTCTGGAAATAAAAGGCTTCCCATGTTTAAAAGTTGAGTATTGTCCTGTTCTTGTTGTCAGTATGAGATATGTGTTTGATTTTGATTGGTGGAGAGCAGCAGGTCTCTGCAGTCCTATCAGGAGAATTACGGTCACATGGGCTGATGTTGTGTCACGGGCAGGAACAACACAGGAGACCTAAGAAGTGCCACTTCAGCTCATGTCAGCTGTGTCATTTTGTTTGTCACTTTGGCAGTTCATTCGGTGACAGTTGAACTTCAGTTTTATGATGGCAGAACATTTGAGTCTGTCAGGCTTTGAATTATATTAACTCATTACAAGGTAAATTAGCTACTAGTTTTAAAAGCTGAATTGTCCCTGATATAATCACTTCCTCGATCAATCCAGACTGAACTAAAATGTCGAGTGGTAGGATCTTCTGCTTGTGATAAGAGAACATCTGAGTCTTTGAGACTATAAACATCTCCAGACTTCCCCAGTGTAACAAATTAACCAGGCCAAACTTATTGAATTAAACAAAAATGACGAACAATAAACAAACATGCATACACACACACACATACACAATGTGCATATAACATCAGGCTGCTAGCAACACTGACATTCTCCTCTGAAGACAGTTACATCACAGTGAGTTTGCTGTTATATTCACCTGTCTGAATGTGAGTCTTGTGTACCTCAAAATCCACCTCTGCTACAGGTTTAACTCCTCTGCTTGTTTATTCTTAAGGCATAATGCAACCAGTTCAGTAAGCCTCTCTGTCCCACTATAACCAGTCCACTACCCCTCTCTGTCCCACTATTACCAGTCCACTAAGCCTCTCCATCCCACTATAACCAGTCCACTAAGCCTCTCCGTCCCACTATTACCAGTCCACTAAGCCTCTCCGTCCCACTATAACCAGTCCACTACCCCTCTCTGTCCCACTGTAACCAGTCCACTACCCCTCTCTGTCCCACTATTACCAGTCCACTAAGCCTCTCTGTCCCACTATTACCAGTCCACTAAGCCTCTCCGTCCCACTATAACCAGTCCACTACCCCTCTCTGTCCCACTGTAACCAGTCCACTAAGCCTCTCTATCCCACTGTAACCAGTCCACTAAGCCTCTCTGTCCCACTGTAACCAGTCCACTAAGCCTCTCTGTCCCACTGCGCTAATCAAAGTTTCCAGTCACTCTGAGCTGAATGACACCCTGTGGTCACATCAGGGATTATTGTTACAAAAGGCAGAAAGGCCTCACACACCTCACTGAAGATAAAAACTCCTCAGATCGCAGAAAACATAGATAAAGGATTGGTTGAAGTGTAAATAAAAAGTTTGATGCTAAATGTTGCTAATAAATCAGTGGATCAGCCAAATCTGTAGTTTGTAAAGAAATGCTGCATGAATCTTGGCAGGTTTGGGGCATGTTATGGCTCATTGACACTATATTATAGAAGCTGAGACCTCTTAAGAAAAGCTTTTGAATTCCACTCCAGCAACGAAATACAAATATATATATATATTTTTGATAAATATTTATTCACTTTAACATTTTTCCAAAAATAGAAACACCCACATGATTCTAAAACTGGCTCAAAAAGAGTTATCTAGTTTAGTCACCTTCATTATGTAAATTATTTCTCTGAATGAGAAATACACTGTTCAGACTTTAAAAAGTATGAAAGGCAATGCTCCGATTTACACAAGACTGACACAAGTCTCAAGACAAAAGCAAATTATCCCATGGTCAGTTATTTAACTGTCATCAGCGATTGTGTAATATAAGGCACTGCAATATAACCCCCACAGGGTCCTCAAAAAAGATCATAATTTAAATCAAAAAAAGATAAAATAACTCCCTCCGGCCTCAAGCTGGAACATTGGTGATGATAAACACAGTTTTGGGAACTTTAATCTGATGAACAATCTTCCAGGTGAAGCCTGAGAATCCCCTGATTGTGCAGCCGCAACAAGAGCTCAAACTCACTCGACATGGTGTGGACTCCTTTTTTAGGTGCTACGTCATCATAGTAGTGGTTATTCAGGGCGTAGAGTCCATGCGGGTGATTACCGTAGGGCCAGAACCCGTACAGATGCACGTTGGTACAGAGTTCCAGCGCCAGGCTAACCATCATGAGGCCGGTGCTGTGTCGATTTTCTTTTAGGCCTTGGGAGCGCCAGAAGCGGACCAGACTCAGGAGGTAGTCGGGATTTAAGTACACAGGCCGCATGGGGATTTCAAAGTCTTCAACACTGTAGGCAGCCCGCTGGCACACATTAGTGTTAAAGCCATAGGAGAAGGCGGGACAAAGCAGCAGGGAGTTGCCGTAGCTATGCAGGCTGTCCGCAAAAGGACGGTGGCGCTCCAATAGAGATTGATACCTGAAAACAAACAGCAGATGTCAAGCAACAAGACAAAAGGAAGGATATAAGGTCCTTAAATCCTCTTGCTCACTTGAATAGAAAGATGCTTGGATTTGCTGTCACAAGGTCAGTCTTGATGCCCACATCTTCCTCATAGCCATTTTCCAAAGGAGGTAGGTTGCACCTGAACAAACAATAACAAGATATAGAGATCGTCAAAAGCAATTTTCAATCAAGGGGAATTTAATTATGTTGATAAAGGTTGTTATCAGCCTTTCAGCGCACTACAACAGACACCTTTCTCACCTGATAACAAACTGAGCTGAATCGATCATCTTTCCACAGCTGCTGTTGGTCAGGATCCCTCCGTTCCCAACAATAGCACATGTGTCCCGTGTTTTATTTTGAAAAGGATGCTCCTGGAATGAACACCAGCAGAAAAGGTTTTACAAAACATTTTTTTCAATTCAATTTTTTTTTTTTTAAATATATATCCCAGTATCACAAATCAAAATTTGTCTCAGAGGACTTTACAATGACACCCACTGTCCTTGAACCCTCGTAGCAATTAAGAAAAAAAGTCCCATACAAAATAAATTTACATGGGGAAAACAATGGAAGAAACTTCAGGAAGACCAACTGAGGAGGGATCCCTCTTAGAGGATGGACAGATGTGTAACAGATGTCGAGTGTACAAAACAGACCAAGATAATAAACTTACAGTAAAGACAGTCCGTATGACAAAATGATACACAGAGGGAGGGTGGGAGAGAGAGACAATAAAACTGATCCTGATTGTATTATACCGTGTGTGAAAGAGCCATATTAAGGGAGGGAAATCTATGACCTGATCTTCGGACCAGTTTTATGGGCTTTTACCAATCTATCATCAATATTTTTATGTTTTTCTATTGACGAGGTGTGGTCAAAGCAAACGGACATGTTGTACTTTATTGTTCATAAGTGACAAGTTTAAAGATAAAACACTCATAACCTGTTTATAAAACCCCCAGAAAGTTAATGAGCTGTAATATTAAAATCAATTAATATTACAGTTAAATCAATCATAAAATTGGGTAAAATACTTAAAATCATTCACATGGCTAAAATGGCTAAATTGTTTTTAAAGTTGTTTATATTAACGTACATTGTTTATTTTATTTCTTATTGATTAATTTAAGATGTAAAAGTGTTGTATCCATGCTCTACAAGGTGGTCTTAATCTAAGCTCCTGAGATCTTGAGGATGAGGATGAAGAAAACTTGCGAGAATTGTCAAGAATGTCCAAACAGAGGGGTGGAGGACCGGATATCTCTCACATATTAGATTGGTGGGAAGATGGGGTCCCCATACACCTTACTAGTTAGGGCTGCACGTTATGCAAAAATTAATGAATAAAATAAGAATCATTTTGTGATTATTTTGGCAGATATTGTGATTGCAATATGAATCACAACTTAAGTGCGAATAATAATTTTTGCATTTCAGTTTCACTGAGAAGAAAACTGGGGTCTGTACCAAATAAGCATGTTCCCTAAATGTGGAATATGATTCGTAGCCTGGACATCTCTTTTGACATGGTGTTCAATGGGGATTGACTAGCTTCTGTAGCCAGCCTCAAGTTTCATTTTTTCAGCCCCAGAGGTCTGCGCCTGAAAAAGAGTTGAGAGTACTGCTTTTCCCATTCTGCCTGCTCAGTCCTTCCTTCAGTCTCTTTCTCACTTCCCCATCCATCATTGCAGTTCTCCATTTGTCCATCAGATGGATGTCTCTCTCACTTATCTGCCCATTTGTTTCCACCTTCCATCATTAGCCCTGCAGTACCAGCCAGGTTGGCAGTACAAAACTATGAGTGTATTCCCTTCCCCATTGTCAATGGCGCCTGTGTGTCCTGTATACTCCATTCTGCGACTTCGGTAAACTTTGCTCTCAGTCAGGGGCGACTGCTCTGAGACAACAAGGGAGGCTGAACTTCCCCTAAAATTTCACAGAAGAAATGGTCAAATATGCACTATTGAATTTACAGTAAAATAAGAATTTACATTGCATTAAACATGTGCTAGGATGCGTTTAACATCATGACTATGATGTTCAAACATCAGTTGTTTATCACCAGTTTTCAATCGCGACCTCCCTGTCATACATTCTCGTGTCAGCATGGTGGACGCGGAGCCTCCAAGCATTCCTATGAGACAGCGCTGAGCAGGTTTTTGTCATGCAGCAAAGCGAGACGGTCATTGGATAAATGCGACAAAATATATTTGCGACTGCCGTCTGGAGTTCTTTATTTCTATAAGTGATACAGCTCATTTTCACAGTTAAACCCACCTGAAAATCTTTGAGGTGTGTTTTGCTGTGGTTCTATGGCATGAGTGTGGTTGAAAAACGGCTTCAATTAAATGTTCTTTTTATAAGTTACTGCCTCGCTACAATATGACAGATTTTATCATGTAAAACTTAAAGTGAGCTTCCCCTGTTTGAAAGACCAGCAGCCGCCACTGCTCTCAGGGTACCAGTGTTGACAGTTGGAGCTGCTTTGCTTTGAAAACAGTTCCACTTGTGTGACAGAGAGGCATCAACATACCTGAGGTTAAAGGCATGGCAAGGCAAGGCAAGTTCATTTTTATAGCACAGTTCAACAGAAGGTAATTCAAAGTGCTTTACAGAGACATTAAAAGCAACAAGACACAGTAGAATAATAAAAGGCATAAATCAGCAGTGTGTAGTTAAAAAGTACGGGCAGTAGAATACAGCAGGTAAGTATTTAATCTAAGAGTACGCTTCAGTAAACAATAGTGTTTTTAGCCCTGATTTAAAGGAGCTGACAGTATGAGCAGACCTCGGATCTACAGGAAGTTTGTTCCACAGGTGAGGAGCATAATAACTGAATGCTGCCTCACCTTGCTTGGTTCTTGTTCTTGGAACAAAGTCAAGGTATGAACTTTTTTCTGGAGTGGAGCCATTTTCAAAGAAACTGTGTCTCATGTTATGACTATTTGTCTGCCACAGTTGCCTTTATCATTAAATTCAATACGTGCGTTTATTATATTACTTCACATGTTGAGTCATCTTACTGTGTGTTGCTTTTGTCAGTGGTCAGAAGATATGAGTTGTACTTTTCTTAGTCAAATTTGTTTTCAAATCCTGCTCGTAGCAAATTATTTTGATTTGATTTGATTTTGCTTTATTATCAAAAAAACAAATGAAATTTGTCTTGCGTCCCAGAATGTCAACTGTTTCACCCTTAAACAAAAATACAAAACAACATTTAGCCAAAAAACAAAAACAAACACACAGCAAATGCTACAAATCATAACAGACATTTCAAAAAGTGGATGCAGTGCAACAAATGAATCATTCTCTATTACCGTCAGTATTCAACTCAGGCGCACTGAGGCTACATTGAAGCCATACTTTGATTTAACCTCGTGAGACCTGAGCTTTTGTTAGGTATGCATTTTTAATCTCTCCTAGCTATTTGGGATCAGTAGGATCTGGTAAGTATAAAAAACTAAGCATTGTCTTTAAACAGGAAGTAGTATTTGAAGTAAATTATGTCCTCATATGGGGACATTGGGTTTATTTTTAATAGCCACAAGTGTGTAATAAAGTATAAAACAGTTCATTTAAATGCCTGAACATTATTCATTTTGTAACTCTGTATGAATTTTCCTTGCTCTTTACACCAAGCTGGAAAGTCCCTTTTGTCTGTAGGAACAGTCTGTCACTCCTAATTGTGTGAAATGCTGCAATAACATAGTCCCAATGTCCACAGACGAGATGATAATAAGGTCCCAATGTCCTCAGTTACTTCCTCATTAACAGTGTCTTAGCTTGTTACTGTAGCAAAAACTGGTCAGATTTTGTATACGATATTAAACTGCAAACATTATTAAGCATAAATAAAGAAGTTTCAACCATAAAATTTGTTCAGGTTTTGTACCTTGTCCACTGTTGAGTCAGTGTCAGCTGCAGACTGACTTGGCAGAGATGGCTGCCATCTTGTTTTACATGTATTACTGTAGTTTATTTGTACGAGCTTTTGTTAGCACTACATGGCACAAAAAAAGTGTCCACGAACGAGAACAACAGGTCTGAGTTAAGCAGAATGGAGTATAAGGTGCAGCAAACCCAAAATGTGATGTCCTCATATGAGGACGCAGGGTCTCAGGAGGTTGATGTGTTGACAGACTGAGGAAGTCATTTGTTCCTCAGTCAATCAGGTCAATCAGTCCTGTGGGACTCTAAATCTTCTGTGTGATGGCAAAAGCTAATATTCTTTAAAAAATGTGTGAGCAGGGTTGAAATGATGTATGCTGAAGTCATATTATATTGTATGAAACAAATATAACCTGCAAATGTGGGTGCTGTCTGTGTTTTTGCCCCACAAAACAGTTTTGGGGAAATTTCATAACAAATAAAAAAAAAAAAGCCATGATCCAGTGTGTGTCATCATGTGTGTCAAAGAGCCAACATGTGAGTAGACATGTGACCCAACTTGCCAGACCAAAGCAGTGAAATAATCTCAGTGATGAAACATTTCAGGAACAATCAAGACACCAAACAAGCAGCAGGTGGTAATGATGGTAATATTCATGAGGGTCAAACATACCTTTGCGAAGGTGCTAAAAATCTTCGACGTCACCTTGAGGGTCCTCGTCTTTTCCCCGTCGTACACAATCTGAGATCCCACCGGAGTGTTGGCCTGAGTAATGATGGCCTTGTCAAAACCATTGCACTCAGAGCTCAGCTGTAATCTGGGGAACCCAAAGGTATTTATTAAATAACATACAAGACAGTCAGGAGCGTTGGCACTGACTGAGCTTCATTATTTGCAAAATACAGCAGGAGCCAAGGTCCTCATCTGACGAAAGATAAATGTGTTAAGATTTTATTATTTTTATTTTATATCAGAAAGCAAATGGACTCAGCTGCAGCTGTTCATTAATGTGCCCCTCCTGAGCATGGCTTAATGTACAGTTCATTGGAACTACATTTTAAAATCATACTCATTGTACATTCCTGAACTGTATGGACAATTCTTGCCTGTATGACCTGACACTGGAGATACAGCACATCTGTGCATGCATAGACAAATTTCATTGCAGTTCTGGTTATCTTTTTGTTTTGATTCATTTATGTATTTATTTATTTCACAACTTTCAGAATAAAATAAATCAAAAATAAATTACCTGATTTTTTGGTAATTGTACTCGTGCTTCTCCCAGGTTTTAGAATAAAGCTCTTTCACTTTGTCAAGGATCTCTCTGTGACACACACATGGAAACGCACACACAAATACACAGTCAGGTGTATGATCTCTGTAGTGTTGACATGACTTGCTCTGATTCAGTTTCAGTTTCAGTTTATTTTATTTTATTTACAAAAGGACAGTACACATTAATCAACAGTGTGATTAAAGCATAAACAAAAGAATGCAATTTAGGGAGAAGCAGTGATGGTGTTTGCCAGTGGCGTCATTAGGCCTATTTTAGGGGGGCTTCCTTCAATTTATTTATTTATTTTTTTTTACAAAAAAGTGCCGACAAATTCAATATAATGTGGCCAGAATATGAGTTTAAATAAATAATCACATAACCAGTCATTATAAACTTAAATATGATCATAAATCTTAGTTTCCCTTCACTTCATAGTGGAAGGTAGAGAGTCCGAGTCAGTGCGTCGTTATCCAATCCATTCCACTTGTGCATATAGAGCACGCCCACATCACTGAAATCCAGTCCACGTTTTCCCTGCAACCTAGGTTGCACTCGGTACCTGGGTACCTGCAGCATGTGTATACCGAGAGCGGAGCACACAGAACCGACTAGAGCAGCGTTAGGAGAAGAACGTGAACAAGAATGGATATACGAAATTTTTTCAGGAGAGTAAGTATTCATCACTGCTGATAGTAACAATAAGTTAGCTCCAGCCCCCCAGCTAACAGCAGAAAGTCCCATGTAATTAATGAACCAAATGCTCCCTGTTTGACAAATAAAAACCTGGCTTGCACACTCTGTAGGAGAGAGCCCCCTGCCTCCAGCATCAGATGCACACAGTGAAACAGGAGCTGAGCTCATTCACGTATGATTATGTGAATAATAATAATAATGACAATAAGAATGATGATGATGATGATGATGATAATAATAATAATAATAATAATAATACACTAATAATAATCACTCCACCACCCCTATTGACCTGTAGGAGTCAGGGCAGAGGAGCAAAGAGAGTGAGAGGGGAGAAACCTCTACTGGAAAGGTGAGTCTAAAGGATTTCACAGGATAGAGTCATTTGTGATGCAGACAGTCTTGGATTTTTATGGAACTCGATATGAATATGAAATATGAAACATTTCAGTCCAGGTGCACCGTATAAAACTTATTTAACTTGAGCTTTTATTTAGGAGAGTAATGATTGGAAAGTGGAGATAGCCAAGAGAGAGATATATAAGCCAAATAAGCCTGGCCCAAATATTTTCAAGAGTACCTTAATATACCTGTAATTTAAGTAATTAAGTAATATTTTTCAGGGCTTGAAATAACAACCATTTTAGTCACATATGTGCCCAAAATGTAATCTGTGCAATTTCAAAATATTTGGGAGTAAACAATTATTGTGTTGTGAGCGAAAGTCATGGCATTAGCCTCTTTGTTGATCAGTTATTAATTCAATAAATTGTGTTTTAATGTATCTTGAAGGGTCAGGCAGAAGGAGATGCGGAGGGAGAAAAAGATCAACAGGCAAGGTCAAGGCAGAGAGAGCAACGGGATCCAGAGATGGATCAAGAGGCAGAGGAAGATCAAGATATTACAGAGAGAGAAGGACAGCAAACAGACCAAGAGAGGGAAACTAATGAAGCAGCTGCAGTATCTCACTCCACTACAGGGTTCGATTTAGGTGACAAAGACACAGGGCCCAGACAGGTAAAGCTGAAGAGCTACCCACAAGATAGTTTTGGTACGCAGAAGCGAGCATTTCACCACAGCTGGTTTGAAAAGCACAACTGGTTAGAATATTCAGTCAATCAGAATACAGCTTTCTGCTTCCCATGTAGAGTGTTTGGCAAAAACATCAAACATGATAGTTTGGTCAGTAGTGGTTGCAAGAACTGGAAGAAAGCTTTAATCATCTTTGGCAAACATGAAATTGCACAAACACATAAGGACAGTGTTGTTGCATGGAAAAGCTACCAGGCAACTAGAAAACAGGGAGACGTTGCACAGATGATAGCATCTGCAAATGTGAGTGAGATAGTAGAGAGAAGAGAATATCTCAGGCGAATTGTTGCAGTCACTTCTATGTTAGGGAGACAGGGACTCCCTTTTCGTGGCCATGATGAAGGAAAAGACAGCACAAACAGAGGGAATTTTCTTGCGTGCATGGAGCTTTTGAAGGAATTTGATCCTTTTCTTCAAAAACATAACCCCCCATCAAATGCTCAGTATATCTCAGCAACCTCCCAGAATGAGATGATTGACTGTTGCGCCCAGGAAGTGACAAGTGTCATTGTATCTGAAATGACAAAGTCCAAAATCTATGCCATCATGGCAGATGAGGCAAGAGATGTCAAATCAGAGCAGTTAGCTGTTTGTGTCAGGTATGTGTCAGACGGGGCAGTGAAGGAACGTTTCCTAGCACTTGCAGAGATGAAATCATTTGATGCCCAGTCCATTGCAAATGAGCTGCAGCAGCAGATTCAAAACAATGGTCTTGCAGAGCTTAAGTGTGTAGCACAAACATATGATGGTGCAGCTGTCATGAGTGGGACCACTGGAGGTGTACAAGCACATTTTAGAAGGCTCCATCCTGAAGCTATCTATGTGCATTGTTATGCTCATGAACTCAACCTGGTGTTGTGCCATACTTGCAAGGCCATCCCAGAGGCTGTGGAGCTTTTCAGCTTGTTGGAGTGTGTGTACTCTTTCTTCAGCACCTCCCTAGTGAATCATCATAAGTTCATGGAGGCTCAGACAAGGCTTGGATTGACAACAGTTGAGCTTGTGCAACTTTCAAACACTCGCTGGGCATGTCAGTTGCGGTCAATCAGTGCAGTTCTTGACACATTGTCTGCCATTTTGGAGTGCCTTTCTGCTAGAAGAGCCCCCATAGCTGTTGGTCTCAGAGCAAAACTCTATAAGTTCTCAGCAGTCTATGCACTACTGATGTTTCAGTCACTTCTGTCTGTAACCGAAGGACTCCACAAGCTCCTTCAGAAAGAGACTTTAGACCTGGCAGAAGCTTTGATCTGCAAACAAGCAGTGTGTGACACACTTAAGGGCAAACGCACAGATGCATTTGCCACAGAGCTTTATGAGAGAACCAAAGCCCTGTGCCACACCCACAGTATCCCTGAACAAGGTGCCAGGACAAGGCATAAACAGAGGAAAATGGATGATTTTGTGCTGGAGACAACTGCAGGTGTATGCACTGAATTGAACAACTCAGACACGTTGAAAAGAGAGTTACTTTTCCCTTGTGTGGATAGGATGGTTGGCGAGCTTGAGCAAAGATTTTGCAGTGTAGATACAGGGCTACTAAAAGGCATCCAGGCATGCAGTCCTAAATCTGAGAACTTCTTGAGTGAATCACACTTGAATGAACTTGCAAAACACTACAGCATTGACCTGAAAACAGAGGAGGTTCTGGTGGCCAGAAACTTTCTTGCCCGGAAAACAGAGGCTGGATGTTCACCTAAAGATATGTTGTCTGTGCACAACCTTCTTGATTCAGACATGTTTCCCTCTCTGAAGGCAACTGTTGGGATTTACAGGACCACAGATGGTTTATCATTTGGTAAAATCATCACTGGACAATTTAAAGGCTTTTTCCTCTGCATGCTCTTTGTCTTCAAACAAAGAGGGCTATGCAACACCCATCTCCACAGGAGATCTCACCTCACACCTCAGTGAGACTCAAGTCCCAAAACTTGATTGGACAAGACCTTTTACAGTGACATGTGACTCTGTGATGTCACAGGCATCTGTACAAGGTTTGCTCCCTTCAGATCTTTTTTTCTCTTCTTGCCATGGAGCTTCAACAGCTCACACCGCTCTCTGGCTGGGCTTGGAACAGCCCAGAGGCCTAGACCCTGGCTCCATAGCCCAAACCACTAAAGGAAGAGCAACTGATCACAGACTCTGGCAAACACAAGGTTTGCAACTAGCTTTCCAGCAACAAGGAACTAAGTGAGTTAGCACCCAGCGTCTAACTCTGCAAGGACCCCGAGCGACCAGCTTCCTCGGATCAGAACCTTTGGAACAAAGGACACAACAAAGACTGCAGCTGAAACCACACCTTCTCGGCCTTCTTCTGCCGGCTAACAAAGCAGTACACCGCCGAGTGAGGTAAATATATGTTGACCCCAACACAACCATCCAAGTTGCCCTAACAGTGCCTGTAAGCAGCTGCTCGTGTGAAAGGTCCTTTAGTGCACTGCGTCGGCTGCACTCCTGGCTACGTCAAACAATGGGTCAGAAAAGACTTCACAGTCTTGCAGTCATGTCAATTGAAAAAGAGGCACTTCAGCACCTAAATCACAATAGAGTGATAGACGCCTTTGCCACCCTGAAAAACAGACAACATTCTTTGATGCTTCCACCATCCAAGTAACTGCCAATTGTAGCCATGTTATTTTAAAATGGTGTACTTTGTGAGAACACAGTGCTCTTTTTTTTTGCATACAGTTTTGGATAATACATGTGGGCTCTTAATGAATAAGAAGCATTGGTTAAATACGGCACTGTAACTATATGGATTTTTTCTTTTTTTGTTGTTGTTAATGCTGTAAACATACAGTACTTCCTGTGTTTGTTGTTGTACTGTATTAAAAATGTAATGGTGGCCTAAAACTTTTACACAGTAAAGTATGTCTGAATAAATCTAAATCTGTCCAGAAAGTGGAAAAGCAATTTCTCAGTTTTTGTTAGCTGTTTGTGAAATTAAACGTTCGCTCACATCCTGTGCATCTCCTGGGGGCTAAGCCCCCCCTGTCCTTAAAACCTAGTGACGCCCCTGGTGTTTGCTCTTACTTGCAACCTTCACAGAGTTTAGTGGGTGGAGGATGGCTTTTCTTGTGGCGAGGCGGACTGTGGGACACCGCATCACTGTGGAGATCAAAGAGAACATTAAAACAGGAGAAACAGGAGAAACAGGACAGGCGGGTAAAAGGTTGAAAAGGTTTGCCAAAATCAAACAAAGGAAATGAGCACACAGTTGCCACTGAAACAATGGCATTCCGTGCTGAAGCTGATAAACAATCAGTAAACAGAAACTATGACTAATGACCTATAATGACCCGGAGAACTGTGGCACTCTTTATATTGTACTCAAAGTACAACGAATTATGAATGAGGCAAAACATATTGAGCAGAATAATATCCACATGTCAAAGCACAGTTTGCATTTTAAACTTAAAATATGCAATTTATAGGCATGACATTTCAAGCACAGACTCACATGACTCCTTATGAAATGTATTCAGAATCAGAATCAGAATCAGAAATACTTTATTGATCCCCGAGGGGAAATTATTTATGTTACAGGTGCTCCTTGCAAGAGAGGAAAGATACGTGAAAATATAAGAAATTTGAACAATAGTATTTACAAATATATAGTTAAATAAACAGGAATTATTTACAAACATAAACGTAAATAAATATATATATATATACATATATATATTGTAAACTGAACAAGATTATTTACACAAACAGAATATATACAGTCTGGACAAAAAGAGCCAAATCAGCCTCTTTTTCTCAACATCAAAAGTCATTTCACACTCAGTACTTTTTTCTTCACTGCTTTGTGCACTCTGGTAAAGAGTGTGAAGGTGGACAAAGACTGTCAAAGTGTTCGAGAGCCCTAACCCTCCCAGAGTGTTTTATTAGTGGCCAAATCGTCAGGAAAGGGCCTTTTTAAGGACATGTCCCATGACAAGCAAAAACGCATTCACATCACATCTCTGCTTGTGCTTTGCTAGACACCTACTCTACGTTCTCTTCTCTCCACTTAAATGGCTCTTGTTTCTGGTAAGTAGGAACAAAACTTTTTTCTTTAAAATGCTACTTAAGATGTTACGAGAGTTTGTGTCTGATTTTTTTTTAAATTCTACTGGAGTTTTAAAAACAGCTCTAAGATGCCTAGAAGAATCCCAGGAGTGGGAAATTTCATCAGCAGCTCTGGAAAAAAGACCACAGTTCTTAGGTAATGCGTTGCACACACATTGTTATTTACATTTAGATATTTCTGTATTGTCTATGAGACAAAGAGATATTTGTATAACACAGAAAAGTTTGTGATTTTTCTGTAGAGGAGCAACATCTATTTGATGAAATTCTGTGCTGAAGGGACGACGAATGCTCTCGGCCAGTTGCTGTAAAGAAGAAATCTCCCGCCAAGAACTCTGGAAACTGTTGTGAGTAATCTTTATCTAAAACGTGTGAAATCAAAACTGTTGTTAAAATAAATCTGTTTTAATTACAACCTGGATCTATTTTTAATTTATTAACATATATGGGCGTCAAACAATAGACTGTGTTTACATGAAAGGCAAAGAGACGAATCATTACCAGAGTTGTTCTCATACACCCAAGATCTGTCATGAGGACTCTGATAGCCAGAACTTCAGAGATCTGGTGAAACTGATCACCCCAGAGAACAAATTTGGAAAGCCCACTCAACCAACCTGAGAAGATCCCACACAGTCACTACTCTTTATCCAAAACGTGTAAAATAAAATATAAAACTGTCGCTTAAATAATTCTGTTTTAATTTCATCTTGGATATGTGTTTTGTATTTGTCAAAATGGAGAATCTCACACAACACCTCGGGCACCAAACAACAGGAACAGACTGTGTTTGCATAAAAGGGCAAAGAGGCCAGTCAGTACCAGGAAGACCTGTGCAGAGCACTACATCACCTGCATTGGCAATTACAATCACGGACAGTCCAGACATAGGGGACATTGGTCATTTAGATTTGAAAAATATTTTTTTCAATTCCACCCCTATTGCAGAGGGGTCAGACATCGAAAACTGGACGAAAGCCCTGATAGAGTGCTACAATGCACATAGTTTCAGTGCAGATGAAATCCACACAACAGCAACACACAGTGAGACAAACTACACCACACCTATGGTACAAAGAGAAGCAGTAAGGCTCAGCTACAAATATGGTATAGAGCGGTAAGCAGTTCTTCGTTCAATCCCCTTGGGCTTTCAGTTTGTAGAGTGTGGATCCAATATGCTTCTATCTGTAACATAAGTCTATCCCTATCACCACCTCTTTTGCAAGGATGTATCATTTCTATACCTTGAAATTTGAGGGAGCAAACATCATGGCCGGCTGAATGGAAGTGTCTTGTCACCGGAGATTTTTCATCATTTTTCCTCATGCTACTCTTATGTTCAGAAACCCTAGTTTTCAACTCTCGTTTAGTTTTACCAATGTATGCTAACCCACAAGGGCATTTCAGAAGATATACAACAAATTTGGTTCTGCAGGAGATCCTACTTGTAATGTTTAACTTTTTGCCGGTGGGGATGTAAAAAAATATCCCCTCTGAACATAGCATTGCACTGGGCACATTTAAAATATAACAAATTACTTCCTGCTGGGTTAGACAAAAAATGTTGAGGAGGCACATAACAATCAGCTCTGACCAGGGTGTCCCTTAAATTCCTAGCCCACTTATTGGCAAAATTGGCCCTCCACTCTCCTTTTGTATGCCTCCTTAGATTCCCTGATGCCTCTCTTCAGTTCCACTCTTGCCAAGCCATAATGCTCTTTGTCCCCTGTCTGGAATGCAGAGTCCCGCTTTTTCAGCAGTCTTTTAACCTCCGCAGACATCCATGGTTTCTGACTGGGAAAGAACCTGATGTGTCTCGACAGTAATATTGTCCACACAGTGCTTGATGTATGCCATGTACAGTTTATTCTTATCAGTTCTGAACAAGGATGAAATCTCCTGGTCTACTAACCTGCAAAAGGTGGCTACAGAGGGATTATGAACAGGAGGAATGAATGTGCTTTTTGGTTTCAGATCTGACCGAAAAACTATCGGTTCAACAGGAGGAGAAAAGGCATGCTGCGTATGAGGGGGTGAGGGGAGTTTATTGTCAAAAAAGGCTCTTAGTTTAACAGATCTGAAGAACTTGAATAGTTCTACCCTGGTTTGAAAAGAGTTAGCAGGCTTAAATGGAACAAAAGACAAACCCTTAGACAAAATAGACAGTTCTTCAGGAGTGAGGCACCTGCTGGAGAGATTGATGACCTTTAACTCCTTCCCCGTTGTCTGCCGCTGGTATGTGCGGTGCTTCCTGCCGCCCCTCCGCGTCGGGCGTCTTTTGCGGTGGCTCTGGTTAAGCAGCGGGGTATGTCTAAAAAAGTGTGCGGTCCAGATGTAGTGGATGGGCCCTCGCTTCCTGAGTCCTCTGTGGACAGATCAATGATGAAAAACCCTCTTGTCTGTGTGGACAGCAGTGTGTGCCAGACAGCCATATGTAGATCCGGTTGTTCTTGTAGTCCAAAGTATCTCTCCGAGATTTCCTAATTTTCACTTCTGAAATCTCCTTCTCGTATGTGGCGATCAGCTCTGAGCATCTGCTTCGATGTTACGAAGTTGCTGGGAGCTGAATTTCGTTTTCATGTCTTTCTTTAGATCCATATTCCATCCATATTATCGGACTGTGTTTTAGAAAGTTCATCTTTTGTGAATTGGATCACCAGCAGCATTAAGTCCAAAGAGCAATTTATTCAACACCTCACACCATTTCTTGCAGAAGTCGTTATTGTGTCGACATAGTGTGGGTTCTTTGTTAATCCTGAGACCCCTCGGGATGCGTTTGTTGCGCCAGTATTGGGACAAGGTTGAGCTGTGGAGACTCATGCGAGTCCAACACAGGGCAGGAGGCATCTATGGGAAATAACATGCTTTCAGAGTCAGAGTCTGAAAAAGCTAGGGTAAAAGCTCTCGACTCGGTAAGTTTATCAATGTCTTGGTATGACATGTTGTCCACAGGAGGTGCGGCACTCAATGAATGAAGAACTGGTACTGTCGGGTGCACAGCTGCGATAAAGACTAAACAAACAAACAAAACAACAGCACTCATTGATCCATCTTCTTTTGTATTTTAATTGTGGACAGAAAACGAACACGTTTCAGCGTAAAGCCATCATCAGCGTGGAGAACAAAAGAAATGACAATACAAATATAGATAACCAGGTGAGACCCAAAGTCCAATCAGTGACAAGACCATATGATTATACAATAGGATCCATTTGTGCAAACACACAGCCAACTTGATGATGTCACCACCTCCGCTCGCCTTGGCTGTTGTACTGTGTTGTATACATGCATTTAGAATAAAACAATATAAACACAGCCCAGCCCTGCGTCTTTTCATTGTCATTGTAAGAAATTAATATGTATATGTTTTTAACGTTTCACTATAGAGTAGAGCACAGCACAGTAGAGTAGAGCAGAGTATAGTAGAGTAGAGAAGAGTATAGTAGAGCAGAGTATAGTAGAGTAGAGCAAAGTAGAGCAGAGTAAAGCAGAGTGGAGTATATCAGAGTAGAGCAAAGTAGAGCAGAGTAGAACAGAGCAGAGTAGAGCAGAATAGAGTAGAGCAGAGTATAGTAGAGTAGAGCAGAGCAGAGTAGAACAAAGTAGAGCAGAATAGAACAAAGCAGAGTAGAGAACAGAGCAGAGTAGAGCAGAATAGAGTACAGTATAGAGTAGAGCAGAGTAGACCAGAGTAGTGTAGATTACAGAGTAGACCAGAGTAGAGTAGAGCAGTGTAAAGCAGAGCATAGAGTATAGCAGAGTAGAGCAGAGCATAGTAGAGTAGAGCAAAGCAGAGCAGAATAGAGTAGAGCAAAGTAGACCAGAGTAGAGTAGAGCAGAGTCGAACAGATTATAGAGTAGAGCAGAGTATAGTAGAGTAGAGCAGAGTATAGTATAGTAGAGCAAAGCAGAGCAGAGCAGAATAGAGTAGAGCATAGTAGAGTAGAGTAGAGCAGAGTAGAGTAGAGCAGATTATAGAATAGAGCAGAGTATAGTAGAGTAGAGCAAAGCAGAGCAGAATAGAGTAGAGCATAGTAGAGTAGTGTAGAGCAGAGTAGAGTAGAGCAGATTATAGAATAGAGCAGAGTATAGTAGAGTAGAGCAAAGCAGAGCAGAATAGAGTAGAGTAGAGCAGATTAGAGAATAGAGCAGAGTATAGTAGAGTAGAGCAAAGCAGAGCAGAATAGAGTAGAGCAAAGTAGACCAGAGTAGAGTAGAGTAGAGTAGAGTAGAGTAGAGTAGAGTAGAGTAGAGCAGAGTCGAGCAGATTATAGAGTAGAGCAGAGTATAGTAGAGTAGAGCAGAATATAGTATAGTAGAGCAAGGCAGAGCAGAATAGAGTAGAGCATAGTAGAGTAGAGTAGAGCAGATTATAGAGTAGAGCAGAGTATAGTAGAGTGGAGCCGAGCAAAGCAGAGCAGAATAGATTAGACCAGAGTAGAGCAGAATAGAGTAGAGCATAGTAGAGTAGAGTAGAGTAGAGTAGAGCAGAGTAGAGTAGAGCAGAGTATAGTATAGTAGAGCAGAGTAGAGCAAAGTAGAGCAGAGTAAAGCAGAGTAGAGCAGAGCAGAGCAGAGCAGAGCAGAGCAGAGCAGAGCAAGACTTTGGACCACAAAATTATAGGGTTTAACTACTGACCATTCCATTTTGTCACTACCGAAATGATCATGTCACTACTGAAACTTTACCATAGGTTTTGGTAGTGACATTCCTAGCTATTTTTCAGGATAACTAAAGAATGCTAGCAGTCACATGGTTAACAAGCACATGTTTGAAGAGTTGTTCACACAGAAAAACATAATATTTTGCATAAACCCCCTAAATTTTTACATAATTGAAGAGAACATGTGTTCGGTAGTGACAACTTTAAAAGTTACACACTGATTTTCAGACTTTGGAAGACATTTATTTAAAAAATGATGGGAGTCAGCGACTTACCATGCAGCCATCTGGGACGGGGTTGCAGTACTACCCCCCTTCTCAGAAATTCAGGGGTGTGGCTAAAATCCAGACTCAACCAGAGCATTAAAACTCTTGTGTTTCGGTAGTGACATGAAAACAAGGGACACTATTTTTTTAGCATAGTTTCTTAATTTAAAAATTAATCCCACAATACATCTAAATCTTTCAACTTCTGTTTAAACTTAATCACAAAGATGTTTTAAATTACACTATTGAAAAAAATATGAAAAGTAACTATACAGTAGCTATCAAATAAATGTAGCTTGAGTAGAATGTACAGTATCTCCCTCTAAGTAAATGGAAATACCCAAAGTACATCAAATTTGTACTTAAGTAGGCTACAGTAGCTACTTGAGTAAATATATATATACTTAGTTACTGTCCATCACTGCATTTGTCTCATCATTATGCTTTCTGTCTACATTTTTATGGAGACTTGACAGTTTACTTGGTTCACCTAGAAAAAACAACAGCAGTTTAATATTGTATTAAGTCTAACATTTTATTGAAGTGTTGAGTTGTAGATTGTGGTGCTGTTGAACTGTACTGGATTATACTGACAGCAGATTCTCATTTAGTCTGTCCTCACCAATATAAATGGGATCAAACAGGTCAGATGTGAAAAGGAAAATTTTATTCAGCCCCAGTTCAGACATCAGGTATACAATTCATATCAGAAAATTAATATTTAAAATGCTGTTGAATAAATACTACAATAAATACAATTAATCTTTAAACACAATAAATAAATTACAATAACTTCTTAAAATCATTATTGAATGGTAAAAACACATAGGCCTAAATAAGCAAAAGAATGCAAAGAACAATAACATGTTACAACATTTAATAATATAAGAATATATCTTATACTGAAACTGAATATTGCCCATTAGACATTCCCCTAACGAATTACATTTCATATTTAACCACTACAGAGATATCAGCCACGAATTTCAAAAGGACTACCTGAGAGAGGTTGCTCTCTGGGGCAGCCTGAGCGCTCAAACACACGTTTATTATCTATGAGCGCTGACACCGCTAGATGACAGCGGTGTCAGCGCACATGAGCGCTGACATGAGCGCACATGAGCACTGACACCGCTGTCATCTAGCGGACCTCAGTCACATTCAACTGGGCTCTATATTAAAACATCGACCGCGGGTCTGACGTTTAAACTACGCATGAAAACACTATGTTCTGTGACAAAACAACAGTAACATATCGGTAATTATGGCTTACAATTGTGCACCTTTCCCTCACTTGTCATTTTCCGATGATTGTTGCGAAATGCATGCTGGGATACCTGGCTGTCTGAAGTCCACACAAGTCTGCTCCGATGCATCCCCGGTGAAATGGGTGTGGCGAGAACACATCCGGGAATTTGGACTGAACTTGGCTAGATGTGAACTTTGAATTGGAACAGTACTTGGGCTGTGACTGATGACGTGTCACAAGTCCACAAGAACGCAAGTCCGCACAAGAATGCATATTGAGAAACGGCTATAGACTTCCATGTAAAATGCTTTTTTTTCTAAATGCAGGCACTCCAATGCAATGCCCCAACGTGTTGTCGTCATACATAAACCACCAAGTACCATTCATGTGTTCCTCGGATGGTCCGATTTCCCATGTCGGGAAGTCGTTCTTACTTCATTGTGTGTTCATGAGCGTTTAGGTGGTAATGTGGAGACATCATGGACATTACAAAGAAGATGTGTTGTATTTTATCACTCAAAATGTTTAAAAAACACGTTGTCAACCGTTTCCACTGAAATATTGCTTTACGGCCGGAAACTCATTTTTCCGATTATTCCGACATCACATGAGGCAGCGCCACTGCGCAGCGGTCACATTCAAGATCAACATGGCTAATGTTTCCAGCTGATCCAAGAGGTTTTTTTTAACCATATAGGTTAACCATATAGGTTAAAAAGAAACGACACACAGTGCGCCCAAATTCACACCTGTTCGTTCCTCTCTATGGATTTTCTCCGCAACCGTTGGTGAGAAGCCACGCATATCACGTTAAACAGCGGAACTGTAGCTTTGTCGGACACTTGTCGGTAGTCCAATGTTTTCACAGCGAAAACAAATTATAAAGTTACACTAAAATTATGTATAACAGAGCTTTCATACAGCTTTGCACACACATTATTCTTGGATGGATTAATCGCGAATGCAGGGTCGCACAGAAATGCCACGCATATCATATGAAAGCGCAGGAGCAGAGCTTTCCACTGATACCACACACATCATTGTACTGTCATTCCATCACGCTATACATACAGATCAATCGTCTACAAAATGAAAACCTGACGAATTTCTTTACAATCCATTATACAGTTCTTGTTATCAGTCACTTTATATAGTGAGGAATATCGTATCTTACCACGTCTTAGGCTTGCGTGTGTTTCTCCCTGTCTATCCACATTTGTAGTCCAGCTTTCAAGATGCAAATATCTCCATATTGTCCAGTTGACACTCCATCAAACTTTGTATGACAAAACCAGCCACTTCACCTTTGCATACCCAGACAACTGCAGCCTAATTATGCATGCATGACAGGGCCGTAGTCACCATATACTGTACATTGAGGGGAACATGTCCCCCCCCAATGCCCAAAATGTCTCCCCAATATATAACTGAAACTGAAAAACAACAACAAAAAATGTTCAGGTCAGGTCAAAGAGCAGTGATACTATGTGATGTGCATTGTATTAAGTTGTAGGGTATGCCTGCATTTATTTCTTTAATCATAACACAAAATTAATTTCCACTTAGCTATAATAAAATGTTTTCTGATTAAGACTGAGAATGACTCAGTGAATACCTTACTCAGTTTTATTTGATTAATGGTAAAACAGGTCTCTGTTTACATTCAAAGGTATTTGTGTGGGCAAACTTATGAAAATCAGTCTGTTGATGACCACAGTGGATTGTTCAGTCATTGTAGAGCCAAATTAATTCAAATTTACCCATTGAACGGGTCACCTCAGCCATCATCACAACAATTGCCCCCCCTGAGAAATTTGGCAGGAGCCGCCACTGCTATGTAACACACCAAAGAAGAGGGGAAACCCTAAAAAGCATAATATGTCTCCTTTAAAACACCTACACAACACGCACGCACGCACGCATGCACGCACGCACGCACGCGGCCCACACACACATCAAGACAACCCTGACACTTTCCCTGTCTACAAAACAACTTTCAAGTCAGGGCAGGACAGGTTTTCTTGTGAAAACACACACACACACACACACACACACACACACACACACACACACACACACACCTCATGTTACTTGATTCTCCTCAACAGCGGATTGTTTCCGCTTTCTGCATAATGAAGAAAACTCTGTCTGTGTGTTTGTTCCACGTTTTTCTCCTCTCTGCTCCACTCTACCTGCCAGCCACGTTCACCTTATCAGCCCAACTCTGCTCACCTGCCTTACACAGCTGCAGCTCATCATAATCAGCCCTGCATATAAGCCTCTCCAGCACTCTCACTCGTTGCCAGACTGTTCTTCAGCGTCATGCGAGACTTTACAGCATTCATCTCCTGTCTGATCTCCTGTTGCCGACTCTTCCTGTTCCCGACCTGCTCTCCTCGTCTGCCTCCCGGTAAACTCACCTGCCTTCTGTCCCTGACCTCGTGCTCTGCCTCAGTGTTTCTGGTATCTGACTGCTCGGCTGGTAACGACTCCTCCGCCTGGCCTCGTTTATCCTCCTGCCTGCTCCCCATCGGTGCCTCTGCCTTCGCGGACTGCTCATCTGGCTACGACCCCTCACACCAAAAGAGAACTGAACTGTTTGGAGCCTGGGGCTAAGGAGCTTCCCCTCGGTTCCACGGCCGACTCCGGCCGCGTCTCTTCCCCTCGTCTGAGCCCCAGAGACTGTGTGAGGGCTTTCAGCCCGAAGAACGAACTTTATTCTGTGTTTATTCAGTCTGCTCCGTACCTTGTTTGCTGTGGTGAAAATAAAGGTCATTACCAACTGTTCCTGAGCGCCTGTGTACTGCATTTGGGTCCATACCACATCCTTCTCACTAATGTACAGTTTTAGCCCACTAACTATCCCACTATTGGCAATGGTGCTACTGTAGTTTCAATAAAGCAATCATACTATCAAATTCACAAAACCGCTGTCTGAATACATTGCTCTTCTTAATGGGTTCAGTTGACTATTTAATCTGCAATTTCCTATGACCTGTATCCCAAACACACACCATGTGAAACTGTACGTGGGCAACTGTGCACTCAATGGGAATGGACTAGTATACATAAATGTCAGAAAACACACCTGTAAAAATACATTTTAAACAACTTCCTTGACCATGGAATGCTTAAACAACCAGTTCCACCTATTTCATAATACACAAACACACACACACACAGTCACACTGGACACACGCACACTGTACACTCTCGTGCACATCACACACATGCCCTATACACACGTTTCAAAGGATATATCTTATTTACTTAGAAGTACATTGTGCCGTATGAGACGTATTCACTCATAACTGGGCAAAGAGTAAAATCAGCCTCTTTTTCTCAACATCAAAGTCATTTCACACTAACTACATCTTTCATGGCTGTATAAAGGAAGATCACACTACAACACCTAAAAAATCTGCAAAAACACAATCAGGAAAGACACTATCGTGCACCTAAGTTAGTTACTGTATAAAGGAAGCAAACTCAATAAACCCTGATACACTCCTTCCTTTAAAACACCTTTGAAGTTATGACTGGCCAGTTTTCTTTTTATTTACTACTATTGTATTGAAGAACATATACACATGATGCTGTATGAGACGTATTCACTCATAACTGGGCAAAAAGGGTTAAATCAGCCTCTATTTTTCACACTAACTACACCTTTCACTGCTGTGTGTCTTTTGACAAAGACAAAGACATGAGTGGTAAAACTGCAAAATGCTTCAATTTTCCCCCAATATCATTAGCTGCTATAACAATATATTCTCCCACTCTAGTCTTGTAGCCTTGTCAAACCCCAGCATGCCTCTTTATCATGCCTCTGTCTATCTTTTTACCCCCATTAACACACCTCCAGCACCAGAAATACAAAAATCTTCTTGACTTGAAAAGGCAGCTTTACACTTACCTGTTGTTGACCATGGACCAGAGGAAAGTGGTCAGCAGGGTCCCCAAACAAATAAAAGTGAACATCCAACAGATGCGTAATTTCAAACGCAGTACCCTCATAACTGTCCCCTCCTGCTTACCATTAGCCGTCTTATCTTTTGTTCTCACACTCTATCTCTTAATGCTTTCATTATTTGGTCTCTCTTGCCTTCCTTTGTTTTACTTTACCCACCCCCTCCCTTCACCTCCCCTTGCCACTCCTACTCCTGCTCCTGCCTACCTGTGTTGAAATAATGCCAACAGCTTTATGAGCTCAAACCAGTTGTATTTATCAGGGATACCACGCTGTGCACCCTCATCATCCGTCTATGTCTATGCAACAATGTCTATGTTCATACATGCATTCATGTGTTTGTGCCTTTTGTAAAATGTGCATTTCTTTGAGTGCCATCCTGGTAACCCCAAACAATTTTTTTTGTTTTACATATTCTTTGATGCTCCCTATGGGTTGGGAGTGAGTTGCAGCCCCAAGCAAAGAAGTTCAAGTGTATCAAGGTCTTGTCCATGCGTGAGAGCAAAATGGAACGTGAGATTGACAGGACAAAATTCCAAATCAATTTTTTGACCGTTGGCAAAAACGGTATCGGTGAAATTTGATTTGTGGTAGACAGATATTATTCAAGTCTTGGTGGGTTCAGTGTTTCTTATTTTTTTGGACTATTGTCAGTGTATTATGCTATCATCTGTTGCAGTACATTCACCCCCTCACGTCTCAAAAGAATTTTCAAAGACTGCTTAGAACCCGTGACCACTAGTCTTTGTGGCGAAACCTGAAATCTTATGTATTTTCCAATGCAGACTGCATTCGTGAAATAGTAGTATAAGCATTGGCCTGTTAGGTAGGATCTTTTTCTTGACCCATGAGTATCTCATCTTTCTGGTTTTCCAGTTTAGCAGCATGTCCAAAAACAAAACATCCACATACCTTATGATTGGGACACACTGCCTCCTACCTGGCAGCTGAAAGATTTGCATATTTAAAAGGAAGTTTTTCTTGCTTATTTGTTTAGACCTGCAGTGTTGGTTACCTGTGTTGAAATAATGCCAACAGCTAGACAAGTACTCCTTTATGAGCTCAAACCAGTTGTATTTATCAGGGATACCACACTGTCCACCCTCATCATCCGTCTATGTCTATGCAACAATGTCTATGTTCATACATGCATTCATGTGTTTGTGCCTTTTGTAAAATGTGCATTTCTTTGAGTGCCATTCTGGTAACCCCTAACAATTTTTTTTGTTTTACATATTCTTTGATGCTCCCTATGGGTTGGGAGTGAGTTGCAGCCCCAAGCAAAGAAGTTCAAGTGTATCAAGGTCTTGTCCACAAGTGAGAGCAAAATGGAACGTGAGATTGACAGGACAAAATTCAAAATCAGTTATTTGACTGTGGGCAAAAACGTTATCTGTGAAATTTGATTTGTGGTAGACAGATATTATTCAAAAAGAGCCTGAAAATTATGTTGAGCCTGAAAATGATCACTCTGAAATGACATTTAGTGTCTTTATCCCAGACTAAAAGGGGATTTATGGTTGTGTGCAGACCCTACGCACATAGCCTACACACATCGCTTATGCCGTTGTGAGCATTTTTACTTCTGCGGTAGTGTGTCTGTGTCACTCTGCAGTTACACCTCCAAAACACTCGTCGGCGCTGGAGCTTTCTGTGGAGTGCTGTAAAGTTTAGTTGATTCAAAAGTACTCAGAAGTACTCAAAATCAGCTTCACTACAACTCATAGCATTCACCGACAAACACTTGTGTTAATCCGGACATATTTTCCCCACAAAATGCTAACGTTATTAGCACAAGCCAATGGCATTTTACATTGTATAAATTAGCCTAGCAACTAGCGATCTTTTCATTTTCTCATATAAAACCAGGGACAACAGCAACATTTAACAAAGGTAACGGCACACAGTTTGGCTCCATTACAACTCACAAAGTTAACTGACAAAACAACTGTCCTGTACTATCACGTTTTTTAAAACAAATTCAACATGCTAACGTTATTAGCACAAGCCTATGGCATTTTACATGTATTGATTACCCTAGCGGCCGGCGATCTTTCCCTCTTCTCTTATAAAACCAGGGACAACAGCAACATTTAACGAAGGTAACGGCACACAGTTATTAAATAAATTAAAACATATACAGCAGATAAAAGTAGAGCATGCTAAAAGTGAATACAATAATAAATAGTATCTATGCAATAATAAATAGTGTCTAAGTTATCTATTAGGCTACCATTCCACTCTAAATAGATTTAAAAATTTCAATATAATCTTAATACTATTTTTGCTTATTTCATTATTGTTATTATTGGTTTACTTTTTAGTAGTATTGTATTTTCTAAGGATGACTCATTTTAGTAACTATTTACAGTAAAAAAGAAAAAACAAGCAAACAAACAAACAAACAAAAAATTATACACTGGGCCTTCAAAGTGCTCTCTGAAACTACACCTGGCATGGCTTGTGTCCAAAAAATGAAAAAATCAAAACTTTGTCGTAGAGGTAAACCAAATACATCATTTGAAAGGCCTCAACCTAGAGAGTAACATATGTCAGTATGAAGATTCTACATGGCTCCTGCTTTAAAATACTGACCTTTGAACCTTGACCTCAGTGCATGTTTTACTTTACTTTACTTTATTGAGTTTATTTGAGCAATCAATCAATCAATCAATCCCTTTATTTATAGAGCACTTTTCATACATAAAATGTATCACAAAGTGCTGTACATTACAGAACACAAGCAGGAAAGGATCAGGGGGTACAAAATAAAATACAAAATGAAATACAGTGATTCACTGAATGTAGAGTCTCTGTAGAGTTGTAAAATAGGGTTGTAAAAAGATATATCTACTCAAATATCTAGTAAAGCCGAACTAGTAAATACACTGCACCTAGATGAAATATGTTAAGAAAAAGTAAGGATGTTGGTTAATTTCAGATATTTTAGCTAGTACTCTAGAAACTGCGTTTTTGGGACGGTAGATCTTCCGGCTGCAGAGTTGTCAAATAGGGTTGTAAAAAAGTAAATCTACTGAATACATCAAATATCTAGTACAGCCAAACGATCATGTTATTCTTATTATTATCATTGAGGGTAAATTATAACAGAGGAATATAATTTCCGTTTTAATATCAAGGACACTTTAGTGTTTTTATGTGTATACAGAGATATCATTGAGGAAAACAACGTTGACGTGACGTTGTTGAACCAGGGAATACGTGTGTCCACCACAACAAAGGATCCTAATTGACTTTACATTGGCATTGTTTCTGTGGTACCGGCACGTAATTTTAACCCATCTACAGCGTCGATTCATTGCAGAACTATAAAATGCATGTTAAGAACATTTCACAGCAGACCTCATCTGCCTACCTGTTTCCACATAATTATTAATTATGTCTACGCATTCCCTGCCAGATTGTCAGTGTCGCCTCTGTGTCCTGTATCCTGGACCCTGTTACTTGGAATCCATCTGTGGCTGCCTGTATTATTTTCCCTGTCACGTGACTGTTTGTTCTGGTTTCTGGTGAACATAGCAAACATTACTGTGTTGCCAGTTCTCACGCTGCTTGCCTGTGACGCACCTTTTCACCTCGCAAGTTTCACGCTGACACTAGCGTGAGACTTGTCAAAACAATTCTCAAAAAGAAAGGAGTCATTGCATTTGCCAAATTAACAAGAGAGGATAAAGAATTAAGAATTTGTTCTAGGCAGTATTTCACAAAATTTATTAAGTTCCCCCTAACTTACCAACTCACAAAACTCTTCTACACCAGTGAGGAGGTGCCCAAAAACAGATCAAATCAACTGCACAATAATATTGATCTGACCTAACATTCTCGGTCAGAGTGTGCGTGTCTGTGTGAGAAAGCCTATTTAATATTCCAATAAACTAATGTTAACATACAGTTGTTGAAGAAGTATTCAGATATTTTACTTAAATACGATTCATAATTAATCTGGAAAATAAAAACAGTGTTTGAGGTACACATTTCAAGTTTTCAATGATTACAAAGTGTACTTTATTTATTTATTTTTCATATTTTTCATTTTTCTTTCAGTAAGCAAAACACACATGTGCCAACTGGGCACACAACATATAACAAGGGGAGGATCTGAGTGTTACATGAGACAGCAGAATCAACAGTACAGTATACATACAAACATATATCCACACCCTTACTTTTCTCAACAGCTCAGTCAGTTTACAGATAGCAGTCAGGTATAAACACTTATTCATATGTATGCACACCACACCCACTCTTACTTATTCAACATGCATCTTTGTATACTACATCTTTGTTTTTTAATGGACGTACACATCAAAACTAAATAGTATAAAGATTCTGCATTTGGGAAAAGGGAAAATGATTGCTTAGAGGGCGTGGCTTAATACAGTTAATCTAAATGTTTAGACATTTCACATTCCAAACAAAACAAATCATAATAAATCACTAGTATGTTCGAAAGACCTGAATTTTTTCTGCACATACACAGAATTCTGACAAGTTTGCTACCCTGCAACCTTTAGTTTATTCAGAAGTCTGTCACACTATATTTTTAAGAATATGCTAAATTAATTAACTATATCTCAACAAATCTTCATTTACATGTAGCCAAAATTGACAGACATTCTTTGGACACTAGATATCACATTTAAAATGGCATTCAGTTCGGTTTAACAGTGAGCCCAGAGTGACATTTGATAACTTGCTGTAATTTGGACTGTATGCACAGCACAGCATCATCTAATTTTTAACCAAATGTTATTAAAGTATTTAACAATGCACCCAAAACCAGCAGAAAGAATGATTACTATTTGTTTTTCGCCAACGCTTTACTGTTGTAGTGATCTAAGACTATCAAGAGAATGTGTTGCATGTGATGTTATAGCCGTTATAAGTTGTCAGAAGATGTCTTCCTGGTGAGCGGTTACAAGGTTGATCTGTGGGAGAATAAATATATGAGAGCAACACAGAATACCTGAGAGCCTTATTGCATTATATTCCATTTTATTTTCAATTGTCAATATGGTGCTTGAATTTTGTATTTTATTTTACATAAATAAAGACATTTCCACCAAAAATTTTTGCATAAAAACATCACCAGGATGCTGGAAATGAAGTATCAAGTTTCCTGTGGGAGGATCCCCAGACACCCTGCTGAAATGGTGTCCCCACCAATGAAATGAAACACCCTTAGACCTGCTTTCTCTGGAGCTGTACCCACTGATCAAGCTTCTTTTTGCTTGTTCTAACACATCGTGGCCAAACCGATGAATCAGTTGACTTCTAATGCAAAAGTATGTGAAAGACTAAATGAGTGAATGGGCTACAACAATTTGTTCTTGTCCAGTCAGCTGACCCTTGTACTGGGAACTACTTTTCACCTGATTTGCAGTCTCCCAGATGAAGCCTGAGCACCCCCTGACTGTGCAGCTGCAACAAGAGGTCAAACTCAGCCGGCATTGAATGGAATCCGCTAGCTTTTTTGTCATCATAGTAGTGGTTAGTCAGCGCATAGTGTCCATGTGGGTGATTGCTAAAGGGCCAGAACCCGTACAGATGCACGTTGGTACAGAGTTCCAGTGCAAGGCTAACCATCATTAGTCCGCTACTGAGCCGTGCTTCTCTTAGGCGTTGGGCGCGCCAGAAGCGGGTTAGACACTGGAGGTAATCAGGGTTGAAGAAGACAGACCGTATGGGGCTTCCAAAGTCCGAAGTTGTGTAGGCAGTCCGTAGGCACACAGAAGTGGAGAAGCCAAAAGAGAAGGCGGGAAGGAGCAGCAGTGAGTTGCCGTAGGTACGCAGACTCTCCACAAACGGTCGTCGATACCCATTTAGAGCCCCGTACCTGAAAATAAACAGAAGTCAAGTAACAAGACAAAAGAAACATTACAAGGTCTTCATCTCTTTTGCTTACTTCTTTTTGAGGATTGTTGGGTTTGCTGTCACAAGGTCAGTCTTGATGCCCACATCTTCCTCATAGTTTTTCAAAGGAGGTAGGTTGCACCTGAACAAACAACAACAAGATATAGAAATCGTCAAAAGCAATTTTCAATCAAGGGGAATTTAATTATTATGATAAAGGTTGTCATCAGCCTTTCAGTGCACTACAAGAGACACCTTTCTCACCTGATAACAAACTGAGCTGAATCGATCATCTTTCCACAGCTGCTGTCGCTCAGGATCCCTCCATTTCCAACAACAGCACACGTGTCCCGTGTTTTGTTTTGAAAAGGATGCTCCTGGAATGAACACCAGCAGAAAAGGTTTTACAAAATAATTAAAATTTTTGGAACTTCCTTGTTGGCTTCATTTCATCTCCGCCTGGAAAAGAGTTGAGAGTCCTGCCTTTCCCATTCTGCCTCTTCGGTCCTTCCCTCAGCCCCATTCTCACTTCCCCATCCCTCATTGTAATTCTCCATTTGTCCACCAGATGGATGTCTGAGTGGACACGTGACCCTTGTCAGAACTTGCCAGACAAAAGCAGTGAAATAATCTCAGTGATGAAACATTTCAGGAACAATCAAGACACCAAACAAGCAGCAGGTGATAATGATGGCAATATTCATGAGGGTCAAACATACCTTTGCGAAGATGCTGAAAATCCACGACGTCACGTTGAGGGATCTCCTCTTTTCCCCGTCATACACAATCTTGGATCCCACCGGAGTGTTGGCCTGAGTAATGATGGCCTTGTCAAAACCATTGCACTCAGAGCTCAGCTGTAATCTGGGGAACCCAAAGGTATTTATTAAATAACATACAAGACAGTCAGGAGCGTTGACACTGACTGAGTTTCATCATTAGCAAAATACAGCAGGAGCCAACGTCCTCATCTGACTCATCATGTAAATTTAGGCATGGACAACATAATTTGCACTATTTGGATTTTACAAACGTGTCTTCACAATTTGGCCTCTGTTTTATTAAAAGTTGCAAAGCTGTAGGCCATTTAGGTGATTTGTTATGAATCTTTTAAGGGTTTTTAAACTTTTGAGAAACTTTTTGGCATTGTAACTCCACCATCAGGACTATTGGCCCCCAGGTTCTGTTGAGAAAGTTTAGCATGGGACTGGAACTATATGCCACGTTGGGTTCATTTTTATGCATGGGAAGTTAAATCTTAGGAGGAGAAGGAGAAGGATATTGGCAAATACAAGGGGGATTACCTGAATTTCTGGTAATTGTACTCCTGCTTCTTCCAGGTTTTAGGATAAATCTCTTTTACTTTTTCAATGGCCTTCCTGTGATACACACATGCAAACACACAAACAAATACATAGTTAGGTGTATAATCTCTGTAGTGTTGACATGACTTGCTCTGATGAAAGCATAAATAATTGTTAATTTAGGTAGAGGCAGTGATGGTGTTTGCTCTTACTCGCAGCGTTTACAGAGTTCAATGGGTGAAGGGTGGCTTTTCTTGTGGCGAGGCGGTCTGTGGGACGTCACGTTGCTAAGGAGACCAAAGACAACATCAAAACAGGAGAAACAGGACAGGTGGGTAGGATTAGGAAGGTTGATGCCAGGAAATCAACTGATGATACAATTGGCTCTGAGCCCATATTGGCACTGAAATAAAGCATTTTGGCTTAACCAGTTAAATAATAACAACAAACATTTTGAACAGAATGACATCCATTTGTCAAAGCATGTCATTTCAAGCTTGACATTTCAAGCATAGACTCACATGGTGCCTTATGAAATGTATTCGCATATGTCTGGACAAAAAGAGCCAAATCAGCTTCTTTTTCTCAACATCAAAAGTCATTTCACACTCAGTACTTTTTTCCACAGCTTTGTGCACTCTGGCAAAGAGTGACATGTGTGAAGGTGGACAAAGACTGTCAAAGTGTTTGACAAAAGTGACAAAATCTTCCCTTATTATATCAGCATCTTTTTCTGCTCTGGTCTTACAGTCCTCTCAAACCCAAGCTTTGCCTCTCGATCTTTTGCTCCCATTAACACACATCCAGCACACAAAATGTCCTCACTGTTATATGCTCTATAGGTGGTTGGGAAAGGTAGCTTCACACTTACTTGTTGTCAACCTTGGACCTGATGAGAGTGATGAGCAGGGTTCCCAAACAGAGGAGAGTAAATACCAAAAAGCACAGTGACTTTAGAGTCTGTCGCCTCATGACTCTCCCCTGCTGCTGAACTTCACCTGCTAGCACTCTCAACTTTTTTTCTCACACTCTTGTCTCACAAGAGTGTTAATATTTGGCCTTTCTCCTGTTTCATGTTTTATTTTACCTTACTCCTCCTCCTCCAACTCCTCCTCCTCTGCCACTGCCCCCTCCCCCTATTTCTGCCTGTCTGGTTTGACTCAGTAGCCCTATTTACACCTTGTGTGTTCTTGGTTTTTGAGTTTCAGTTTGCTGTGTTCTTCCCTTCCTGTGTTACTGTGCTGTTTTCCCTCCTTTACCCAGCTACACACCTGTCCTATATTACCCTCATCAGTCTTTCCCTGCTCCTGAGTTTCTCCCAGCCAGCTACACACCTGTCCTGTATCAGCTTCATTAGTCCCTACCTGCTCCTGAGTTTTAACTCACCCAATCAGGTCTCTGTCTCATCACCTCATTCCCCTGAGCTTCTCTGCCCCCCGTCTTCATGTGCACCTCACCCCCTTGTCAGTCAAGTTTGAATTTAAGTCCTGATTTCAAGATTCAAGATTCAAGATCCCTTCATTGTCATTCAGCAAAACATCAGTGATGCAAAGCAGAACTAATTTACGAGCATGGTACGGTTACAAACACAGATAAATAAAAAAGAAAAACAGTATATAAAAAGAGAGCTTTATGAATAATAGGCCTACATATATACATACACATATGATTGTGTTATTGCACATACATAAATAAATAATATTGCACATTTGCATAGCAGCTGCCTGGCTGTGGACACAAAAGCACAATCAGCGGTGTGTTATTTTGTTGAGCAGTCTGATTGCAGCCGGGTAGAAGCTGTTACTGAACCTGACAGTGCCGCTACACAGGCTGCTGTACCTCCTGCCTGAAGGCAAGAGGGAGAACAGTTTGTTGCAGGGGTGAGTGGAGTCTCTCAGGATGCCGGTCACTTTAGCCAGTAGGCATTTTTGAGCCAGATCCTCTATAGGTGGCAGTGTGACCCCAATAGTCCTTTCTGCTGTCCTCACCACCCTCCTCAGGGCCTTTCTGTCTGAGGTGTTAGAGTTCTCATGCCAGAGAGAGATGCAGCTGGTCAAAACACTCTCAGTGGTGTCCCTGTAGAAGGTGGTGAGGATGGATGGATGGATTGAGATGAGCCCTCTTCAGCCTCTGCAGGAAATGTAGACGCTGGTGAGCCTTTTTCCTCAGAGAGGAGGTGTGCAGGGACAGACAGGTTATTGGCCACATGAACCCCCAGGAACTTAGTGTTCTGTACAGTCTCCATAGCAGTTCCGTTGATGAGGATTGGGGTATGCATGGACCGTTTCCTCTTGAGGTCAATCACCATCTCCTTGGTTTTCTCGACGTTCAGTACAAGGTTGTTGTTCCTGCACCAGTTTGCAAAGAGCTTCACCTCCTCTCTGTAAGTGTTCTCCTGGTTGTTCTGGATCAGGCCCACCACTGTTGTGTCCTCTGGGTACTGCTGGCAGGCCATTCCATCCTCTCCACCCTGAAATTCTGGAGGTAGTCTCTGATAAACCCTGTGGGGGCAAGCGTTGTCATCTTGGAGGACAGAGTTCGGTCTCAGACTGTGGAGATATGGCATTGCCACTGGTTGCAGAATTTCATCTCAACCTCTCTGCATTGAGATTGCCTCTAATGATAACAAGCCTTGTTTTTCCAGTGAGGGAGAAGCTTTCTCCGCATCTTCTCCACACATGACCTTATGATCCAACTGCCATAGGCAGAATCTGGACTCATCGCCGAAGATAACGTTCCTCCACATGTTCAGGTTCCAGTGCACATGTTGCTGACACCAGCGCAAACAGGCCTGATGGTGAAGGGCATTCATGGCAGGCCTCCTGGAAGCCCTATGAGACCAGAAATTGGCTACGTGCAATCTGTTCCAGATTGTCTGTGCAGAAAGCCGTCAGCCATATCGTCCTGCAAACCTTGACTAAAAATAAACTGTTTGGCACTGGCAGAGAAGATTTGGCAAATTTTTCATGGGCGCAGGCCACATACTCAGGTCTGCTGGTCATCCCACAAATGCATGTGTAATTGTGGCACCATTTGAAAGGGAAATAAACTTTCCAACGGTATATGATTTATTGCCAAGAAGCATTGTTACAACAAAGAAATAATTTACCAAACACAAATTTCCTTACTTTTTGTACTTAGTTTATTATTTTCTTATGAGTAACCACTCCAGTGGTGCACAATGGGTGGTTGAAGCTTAGTGTTGAACCATCCAGTTTGTCCATCATAGCCACACCAACAAAAGTTTCTTCCAATAACCAGCGTAGAAAAGCAGTAGCTTCAAACAGTTTCCATTTTTTAAAAAGTCCATGCTTTAAAAACATCTTTATAAATGGAGAGAGTTTGGATAAATTGAAAAAATAAATATCTGTAAAAAAAAAACAAAGCAGCATCAATTGCAAGCCCACTTACTCTCCTCAGAGTGTTACACACAACATCCTTCCAAACAAGAAGTTTGTGTTCAGTTGTGAGATATTTCTGTATGAACAGAATATGAAAAGTTGCTACTCTACATTCAGTATGTACAAGGCCTTCCATGGGTAAGAGAAGAACAGCTTAAGGTACCCAATCACCCATCATACTTTTTCCTAGAGCAGGCATGTCCAAAGTCCAGCTCAGGCCCTTAGACCCCTTTTAAACTGTCCTCGGCTTGATTCTCAAAGTATACTATATGTGGCCTGCCACACAATATTGGTAAATCAAGCAACATTGCTTTGCATTTTTTCTGTTCACCTTACAATGGTAGCAATATTATACAGTTTGTAGACATGCATCATGTAGGAACTATCATAATGCATGTGGCTCAAAAAGACATGTAAAGGGTTAAAGTAGGACGTGGTGCACAAAAAGATGTTCAGTTTCACCTCAGCTGACTTGGACACAAACAAGAAGTTTTGAGATTTTTGAGGTAAAATTTGAGGTACACAGAAGACAGCGAAATTGCCTGATCAGGAGGTAGAAGACAGACTTATAACTGGGGAGAAAACAGAGAGGCCAAAGATTAATAGCCTGGTAAAAAAAAATTCTGATGTCATGAGCTCAACCTTGTGTTTCGCTCTCTGTATTAGTCTGAACTTGGTGCCACCCCAAATACTTTCAGTGGGTGGGAGTACTTACCTTGACAAACTTCTTGAGCCAATCAGCACAAAGCACTGGGGAAAATCTTCATCACCAACAGAGCCAGCTGATAAATCAACCTTTCACCAAATCCAGTCAGAAGAAAAGCCAAAATGTCTTTTCCTCACAAAAACACTGACTACATGCTCTTGTTTAATTTCTGTTAATGACACTGTTTCTGCAATAACTTCACTTATTGCTTTGTTTACTCTAACTTTAGAGTTAGCGCTTGTTGCTTCAGGAGCTGCCATCACTGTTCTGCAAGCTGCGGCCTGCATTGTGTGTCTTCAACCACAACACAGTCCCTGATTGGCTCCAGTTGGATTTTAATGTATTGAAAATGTTTGGAGCGGCGACGAGTCCAGTCTGATACAAAGAGCAAAACAGAATGTTGAACTCACGTCATCAGGATGTTTTTACCAGGCTAAAAGTTTAACACCACTGAGAGAGACTGACACCTAACTGAAGGTAACAACTAATAGGTAGGTTGATGCTAAATGGTGCTAATAAATCAGTGGATCATATGGTGTCCCAGCCAAATCTGTAGTTTGTAAAGAAATGCTGCATGAATCTTGGCAGGTTTGGGGCATGGCTCATTGACACTATATTATAGAAGCTGAGACCTCTAAAGAAAAGCTTTTTTTTTTGATAAATATTTATTCACTTTAACATTTTTCCAAAAAAGAAAGATAGAAACACCCACATGATTCTAAAACTGGCTCAAAAAGAGTTATCTAGTTTAGTCACCTTCATTATGTAAATTATTTCTCTGAATGAGAAATACACTGTTCAGACTTTAAAAAGTATGAAAGGCAATGCTCCGATTTACACAAGACCGACACAAGTCTTAAGACAAAAGCAAATTATCCCATGGTCAGTTATTTAACGGTCATCAGTGATTGTGTAATATAAGGCACTTCAATATAAACCCCCACAGGGTCCTCAAAAAAGATCCTAATTTAAATCAAAATAACTCCCTCCGGCCTCCAGCTGGAACATTGGTGATGATAAACACAGTTTTGGGAACTTTAATCTGATGAACAATCTTCCAGGTGAAGCCTGAGAATCCCCTGATTGTGCAGCCGCAACAAGAGCTCAAACTCACTCGACATGGTGTGGACTCCTTTTTTAGGTGCTACGTCATCATAGTAGTGGTTATTCAGGGCGTAGAGTCCATGCGGGTGATTACCGTAGGGCCAGAACCCGTACAGATGCACGTTGGTACAGAGTTCCAGCGCCAGGCTAACCATCATGAGGCCGGTGCTGTGTCGATTTTCTTTTAGGCCTTGGGAGCGCCAGAAGCGGACCAGACTCAGGAGGTAGTCGGGATTTAAGTACACAGGCCGCATGGGGATTTCAAAGTCTTCAACACTGTAGGCAGCCCGCTGGCACACATTAGTGTTAAAGCCATAGGAGAAGGCGGGACAAAGCAGCAGGGAGTTGCCGTAGCTATGCAGGCTGTCCGCAAAAGGACGGTGGCGCTCCAATAGAGATTGATACCTGAAAACAAACAGCAGATGTCAAGCAACAAGACAAAAGGAAGGATATAAGGTCCTTAAATCCTCTTGCTCACTTGAATAGAAAGATGCTTGGGTTTGCTGTCACAAGGTCAGTCTTGATGCCCACATCTTCCTCATAGCCATTTTCCAAAGGAGGTAGGTTGCACCTGAACAAACAACAACAAAATATAGAGATCGTCAAAAGCAATTTTCAACAGAGATGAATTTAATTATGTTGATAAAGGTTGTTATCAGCCTTTCAGCGCACTACAACAGACACCTTTCTCACCTGATAACAAACTGAGCTGAATCGATCATCTTTCCGCAGCTGCTGTTGGTCAGGATCCCTCCGTTCCCAACAATAGCACATGTGTCCCGTGTTTTATTTTGAAAAGGATGCTCCTGGAATGAACACCAGCAGAAAAGGTTTCACAAAACTTTTTTTAAAATATATATCCCAATATCACAAATCAAAATTTGCCTCAGAGGGCTTTACAACGACACCCACTGTCCTTGGACCCTCGTAACAAATAAGAAAAAAACTCCCATACAAAATAAATTTACATGGGGAAAACAATGGAAGAAACTTCAGGAAGATCAACTGAGAAGGGATCCCTCTTAGAGGATGGACAGATGTGTAACAGATGTCGAGTGTACAAAACAGACCTGTGGGACTCTAAATCTTCTGTGTGATGGCAAAAGCTGATATTCTTTAAAAAAAAAAAAAAAAAAAAAAAGTGTGTGTAGGGTTGAAATGGTGTATGTTGAAGTCATGCATTAACCTCAGTAGTTGCAAAATGCCTTGAGAGACTCATATCACAACACATTAAAAGACTGCCTCCCTCCTGCCTATTACCCATATCAGTTTGCATACCAAGCAAACAAATCCACTGATGATGCCGTTTCCACAGCCCTTCACACTGCTCTGTGTGGTGAGGCCCAGCAACGAACCGATTTCTTGAAGAAGGAATAGACTTGAGGTGAGGCCAACATCATTCTACCGCTCCACCATAGGGAGTGTGCTGACATACTCCATCAAGGTGTGGTACGCTGGCTGAACAGCACCAGACAAAAAAAAAAAAAAAGGCTACAGAGGGTGATTAAGACAGCAGAAAGAACCAACGGCTGTCCCCTGTCCTCCCTGGATGATATCGCCAGCTCTTGTTGCCTCTCCAGAACAAAAAAGGCCATCCATGAACACCTCCATCCCGCACACCACCTGCTCAGCCTGATGCCCTCTGGGAAGCGGTACAGGTGCATACAGAGTAGGACAAACAGACTGAAAAACAGGTTCTTTCCATGGGCTGTCAGGACACTCAGTACCCACATGATCTGAACTGTCGATACTCTGCAATACTTACCCTTTCATAAGCTAATATAACAAGTGCAATATCTCACTTCCTTATTATTTATTCCAGATAATGAAAGTTGTTTTTTATACCCTCTGACTGAATGATTCTTACAGTTTGCAGATGTAGAAAGCACAGTTTTGCTGTATAGGTGTCTGTACAATGACAGTAAAGACTTATATTATATTGTATGAAACAAATATAACTTGCAAAGGGGGTGAAACTCAGCAGCGGAACATTATACTGAAGATCAAGAGGTCCCCATTTCAAATGTGGGTGCTGTCTGTGTTTTTGCCCCACAAAACAGTTTTGGGGAAATTTCATAACAAATTAAAAAAAAGCCATGAACCAGTGTGTGTCATCATGTGTGTCAAAGAGCCAACATGTGAGTAGACACGTGACCCTTGTCAGAACTTGCCAGCAGTGAAATAATCTCAGTGATGAAAAATTTCAGGAACAATCAAGACACCAAACAAGCAGCAGGTGGTAATGATGGTAATATTCATGAGGGTCAAACATACCTTTGCGAAGGTGCTAAAAATCTTCGACGTCACCTTGAGGGTCCTCGTCTTTTCCCCGTCGTACACAATCTTGGATCCCACCGGACTATTGGCCTGAGTAATGATGGCCTTGTCAAAACCATTGCACTCAGAGCTCAGCTGTAATCTGGGGAACCCAAAGGTATTTATTAAATAACATACAAGACAGTCAGGAGCGTTGGCACTGACTGAGCTTCATTATTTGCAAAATACAGCAGGAGCCAAGGTCCTCATCTGACGAAAGATAAATGTGTTAAGATTTTATTATTTTTATTTTATATCAGAAAGCAAATGGACTCAGCTGCAGCTGTTCATTAATGTGCCCCTCCTGAGCATGGCTTAATGTACAGTTCACTGGAACTACATTTTAATTCATACTCATCAATTTTTATTCCAGTTCTGGTTATCTTTTTGTTTTGTGTTATTTATTTCAAAACTTTAAGAATAAAATCAATTAAAAATAAATTACCTGATTTTTTGGTAATTGTACTCGTGCTTCTCCCAGGTTTTAGAATAAAGCTCTTTCACTTTGTCAAGGATCTCTCTGGAAACACACGCACAAATACACAGTCAGGTGTATGATCTCTGTAGTGCTGACATGACTTGCTCTGATTAAAGCATAAACAAAAGAATGCAGTTTAGGGAGAGGCAGTGATGGTGTTTGCTCTTACTTGCAACCTTCACAGAGTTCAGTGGGCGGAGGGTGGCTTTTCTTGTGGCGAGGCGGTCCGTGGGACGCCACATCACTGTGGAGACAAAAGAGAACATCAAAACAGGAGAAACAGGAGAAACAGGACAGGTGGGTAAAAGGTTGATGCCCCAAATGCAAACTGAAGATATAACTGGCTCTGAGCACATAGTTGGCACTGAAACAATGGCACCCTAGCTTAACCCTTTAAATTAGTTGTTGCATGTCAAAGCACTTAAAACATATAAAGGCATGACATTTCAAGCATAGACTCACATGGCGCCTTATGAAATGTATTCACACATGTCTGGACAAAAAGAGCCAAATCAGCCTCTTTTTCTCAACATCAAAAGTCATTTCACACTCAGTACTTTTTTTTCCACAGCTTTGTGCACTCTGGCAAAGAGTGACATGTGTGAAGGTGGACAAAGACTGTCAAAGTGTTTGACAAAAGTGACAAAATCTTCCCTCATTATATCAGCATCTTTTTCTGCTCTGGTCTTACAGTCCTCTCAAACCCAAGCTTTGCCTCTCAATCTTTTGCTCCCATTAACACACATCCAGCACACAAAATGTCCTCACTGTTATATGCTCTATAGGTGGTTGGGAAAGGTAGCTTCACACTTACTTGTTGTCAACCTTGGACCTGATGAGAGTGATGAGCAGGGTTCCCAAACAGAGGAGAGTAAATACCAAAAAGCACAGTGACTTTCGAATCCGTCGCCTCATGACTCTCCCCTGCTGCTGAACTTCACCTGCTAGCACTCTCAACTTTTTTTCTCACACTCTTGTCTCACAAGAGTGTTAATATTTTGACTTTCAGCTTTTCATGTTTTATTTTACCTTACTCCTCCAACTATTTTGACTTTCAGCTTTTCATGTTTTATTTTACCTTACTCCTCCAACTCATCTTCCTCTGCCACTGCCTCCTCCCCCTTTTTCTGTCTGTCTGGTTTGACTCAGTAGCCCTATTTAAACATGTGTCTTGAGCCATCAGATCACATGTAGACAGCTCTAAGTAGGCTACAGGTGTGAGTGCACCCTATGTTGCCTATATGAATTAGTCTCACTTTGTTTTCCCTCGGTCAGTTCATTATAGGGAGGATTGTGTGTTCTTGGTTTTTGAGTTTCAGTTTGCTGTGTTCTTCCCTTCCTGTGTTACTGTGCTGTTTTCCCTCCTTTACCCAGCTACACACCTGTCCTATATTACCCTCATCAGTCTTTCCCTGCTCCTGAGTTTCTCCCAGCCAGCTACACACCTGTCCTGTATCAGCTTCATTAGTCCCTACCTGCTCCACAGTTTTAACTCAACCAATCAGCTCATCACCTCATCACCTCATTCCCCTGAGATTCTCTGCCCCCTTTCTTCTATTAGAGGCCGTTTACACGTTGCCGGCTATTTTAATAAACGGACATTTCACCTTCTCCGTTTACAAAAAGATCTTCGTTTACACTTACCCGTGTGTATATATACACAAGAGCATGCCAAACCTGTAGGTGGCAGTGTAACGACAAGCTCAAGCCTTCCATGTATCCATTGTCACCATAGCAACATAGGTCACACTTTTGACACAGGCGCAAGTTCCGGCGCATACTGTGACGTCGGCTGCCTATAACTCCGTTTATCTCCGTTTATCTCAGTTTACATGCAAACGCGCAACCAGAGTTTTCCAAAATCTCCACTCTGGCCGGAGTTTTTAGAAAGACTCGTTTTCAGAGGAGAAATCTCCATTTGCGTGTAAACGAAGGGCACAAACGAAGGAAGATGTCTCCGTTTATCAAAATCACCGTGTACGTGTAAACGGCCTCTCAGGCCTCCTAAAAGTTCTCCTCCCTGCTCCTGACATTTTTTCACCTTTGGAGCTCTCTCAATCCACTCAAGCCAATCCCGGCCCTTGGGCCCATTTTAAACGGTCCTTGGCTTGACTTTCAAAAGCCCTTTTTAAACAGGAATTGTGTAAATTTGCAGGAAAGCCCAATCAGTCTTCTCTCAGCATTGGCAGTATAAAAACAAAATCGGGGAGTGCGGCAAAATGCCACCTACCTACTTTTGTTTATACAGAATGTGCCTTTTTCGGGGCAATGGGGGGCGTGAGCAAGTAACAAAACATGTAGCTCAGCGTGTGACGTACACTGACGTGGGAGGGAAGCCGCGGCTGGTCAGTCCTTTGGCAATCCTCTCGTAAGTCGGCCCGTTCTTCACCGTTGCCGTCATCTGACACCTTCGTTTGCGAGGACAAGGAGGGCGCACAATTCCTTGTCTCCTCAGTTGCTCATCTTTACATCGTCTGTCAGGTTTGCGTTTCCCTCTTGCTACTAGCTGCTTGCTAATTCCTGCTATCAGCTGTTTCCTGTTTATCCACCGCCAGTGGTCGCACGTGCGGCGTCATCAACAGCTCCTCCCACAAGTCTTCAACAGCCCCTCACTTTGCAGAAGGCCACCCCTGTCTTTTTAAACTAAAAGCGTTCCGCCAATATGACTACCCTACGAGGCGGAAAATTGGGCACCTCAGATCAACTCGCCAATCCAGCTCTGTGTGTCTAAACACTTGCAGCTTGCCGGCAAAATGGCCCAACATTCACAGAAAATCTGGCAGTGTAAAAGAGGCTAAAGTATACTATATGTGGCCTGCCACACAATATTGGTAAATCAAGCAAGATTGCTTTGCATTTTTTTTTCTGTTCACCTTATAATGGTAGCACTATTATACAGTTTGTAGACATGCACCATGTAGGAACTATCATAACGCATGTGTAATTTTTTGGCTAATGTGTTTTCATGATTTGACAGTAAACAAAAAAAACGGAAAACAGAACCTATGTGATGCGAGAAGCAGCTGGCCCCAGGCATTTTCGCATTATCTAATCTGGCCCCCATTAAAAGTTTGGACACCCCTGTCCTAGAGCATTGATATCTTTTTCCTTGGCGATCAAGACTGCAACATCATCCACATATGCAGACAACATACGATATGTGCTGTGTCAAAAACGGGTAAGATCAGACCATCAATATCAGACCATATTCTATGCAGGTAACAACCTTGTCGGGCCCCCTTTTTACTTTATTTGGGGAACTCAGTCCCCCATTGATCTTCAGCACACTGTCAGTGGCTCGGTACACAACTGTGATCAAAGCCGTAAGACTTGGGTTGAGACCGAACCTCTTCAGGACCCTCCAAAGGTAGCAATGCTCAACCCTGTTAAAAGCGTTTTCTTGGTTTCTTGGATGAACCTGGCCGTCCAAAACATCCCTAATTAAAACAAGTTGTCTACAATAGACCTATATTTGGTAGATGCAAGGATCTAAGAAATGCAAAGCATTTGGTAGACCCTTAAGTTACAAATCAGAAAATGTAAACATCATTACACCTGGCTTACTTTACAGTAATTGATGAAAACAACACATAACAGCATAAAATTACTTAATTACATTAACAATTTACCCACATCACCATAACTTTTGAAATGTTGCTGATAATACCAGTGAAAACTAATTAGTTGTCAACTGTAGATTAATTACCAACTAATTTGATAATCAATTAATCAGTTTAAGTTTTTTTAAGGAAAAAAGGAAAAATTTTCGGAATCCAGCTTCTTATAAATGTGTATGTAAATTTGTTGGTGTCTTTACTCCTCTATGACAGCAATCTGAATATCTTTGGGTTGTAGACAAAACAAGACATATGAGAATGTCATTTTGGGCTTTGGGAAACAGTGATCGGCATTTGTGGTGGTGCTGGGTGATATGTAGAAAATCAAATGTCACACTATTTTTGACTAAATACCTCAGTATCAATATTGACCAGTGGTGCTTTCACACAATATCTACACAATGGGATTTTTGATGAATAATCAGTAATGTGGATATAATGACTTGTCCCTCCTCCTCCCTTCTTTTCAGTTGCAGCTCCAAGTTTTCTTTCTCATGTTTTTTACAAATTACTAATATTTCAAAATAATCAAAAAAGTACACATTTTTACCACTGAGAGTTACAAGCTCAGTGTTTGTTCAGATTAAATTATGTGTCCTCACACAATTTTTTTTTCCACTTTTTTCCCCACTAAGTGCCTGTTGTCAAAAGTCAAGTTCACAGTCAAACTGCCTGGAGAACAGGCAACAAATATGGTGACTGAAAGGACGTTTTTGTGATTCTGTGAAGTACAAAACTTGCCCTCATGCAACGAGCCTTTGGGCATGAGCAGAGTGCTGCAGTTGTGCATGTGCAATGTCTAGGATGGCAACGTGTGGCAACAGGCTAGTTTCTCTAAAAAGAAAATAACATTTCATCCCATTAATGGCCTAATTGGCTGGATGTATTAACCCTGCATAGATATGTCTACCATTGTGAATTTGGGGAAAGGAAAAGAGGAGTTGCACTTTGCAAGGCTGGTTAGTTTTATTTTGTCGACTTGGTACCCTGCAGCAGAACACAAAGGAGAAAGTTAGCGAAGTGGAAGCAAAGATAAGCTACTCCGAAAAGCTAAAAACACAAGTTCTCAGCCACTGAGTCGTCATCAGTGTGACGGGGCCTGCTGGACATCAGCAGCTACAGGGAGCCATCGCCCCACACTGTGAAGACCCATCAACTGGCCAACGACCTGAATATGTTTTTTTTATTATATTTATTTTAAACTGCACCACAATAGTTTGATTTAATTGCCTTGAGATAACTATGACATGGATAAATGAGAATATCCACAGATGTATCTGTATCTGTTCAACAACAATATTATTTGTCTGTGTATGTGCATTTGGATAGAAGACCATCAGTGGGCATGGTCACACTGCATCGACAAACTGGAAGTCACTTAAATCAGCAAATGTTGCATTTTCTGACCTAAATTTCAAATAATAATATCAAATTGATTTAATCATGGCATATAATCAATTATAAAAAAATATACACATTCTCATACTGTACTTTTCATCTCTTTTTCCCCTGTCTTATTTGTATCTAAACTACATTTCATAAATTGTCTGAACCCCACCATGATGGATGGATGGATGGATATAAATATATGCCTATTTCTCACACTGAAGCTATCATCCAAGATTTATGATGATTGGATGAATCATTAATGATTATGGCCAAGTTATTGCTAGGCGACACCATTTGCAAAGGTTTTTGATTGATAGCGGCCATGTTTTTTGTTTGTTTGTTTGTTTGTTTGTTTATTTTGCTTACAAATGTGCATCTCAGTTTGGCGTTGATAGAGTCAAAATCAAAAAAAGTATATTAATTTTACTGTTTTTCACAAAATCCTTACCACAGATGTATTAGGGTTCTGCCTCTTTGGGCTATTTGTTATATGAAGTGTAAAGAAAAAAAGAGAATCAATGGAGGAATGCTTATAATAGTGCTATGCAAACTATGTCAATAAATCAGTGGCTCATATGGTGTTCCAGCCAAATGTGTGGTTTGCCGAGAAATAGCTTACTGCATAAATCTTGGCAGGTTTTGGACACTTTGTGACTCAATGACATTAAATCATGGAAGCTGAGATGCCTGGAGAAAAGCTTTTTTCCCTGGTTAGACACTTGAATTCCACTCCAGCTGCTGATCACATACAAACAACTTTTTTTGTGATAAATATTTATTCACTTTACCTGCATTTTCCATTTCATCTCACGTTGCTCACCAAAAAAAAAACCACACACACAAACATTCACATAACCCTAAAGGGTTGATGCTCGAATGTTTGTTCTGGAGAAATAAGTCCCACCTTACTATGTTGTGATTGGCTAAAGCACAAAACGTTGTTTGTCCAGTCATAGCTAACAAAGGGCCAGGGGCCTTGAAATCCCAGGATAAAAACAGACAAAATCCACAGCTCCACATCTAGGGGTTTGTAGACACTTGAGAAAAGCAGACAGAGGGCCCTTGGCCATGGGCAGTAGGCATGTAGCTGTGGACTCAATGCATATTGCTGAGATGCAATGACTGCAGTCAAAATCAACACTCTTTGTCTCCTGGCGAAACAAAGTCTTTCAAAGTCCTACCCCCGTCCCTCCGGACCATCCATTCCAGCATCAACCATTCCACAAGCTAGCCCCCAAACAGTTCTCGAGTTTGGTCACAACAGCTTGTACATTATTACTGTGGATAAGAAAATCACTCGGTAAGTATAAAAGGCAACACTCCCAGTTACACAAGACCCACTCAAAAACATAAAAGACACACTGTAACAATGACAATGACAAGCCCCAACCAATACATTCATCCTTGTACTTGTGAGAGCTTTAAAATCAGGCAAAGAGACCAATTTACGTGGTTTCAAATCTTTTTGATGGTTATTCCAAGTGAGAGGAGTGGAGCACATAAGAGATTTTTTTTCCCAGCTCAGTCCAAGCACTAGGAACAGACAACAAAACTGAGTCTTGAGATCTCAGACTATAGCTAGTCAGATCTCTGTTCAATCAAAGTACAAATGTACGTAGGGAGTTTACCCAGTATGACTTTATAAATGAACAAATACCAGTGATTGAGCCTACGAAAGGTCAAAGAAGGCCAACCAGCCCTAGAATAAAGCGTACAGTGATGAGTGAGGCCTTTACAATTTGCAACAAATCTCAGTGCACTATGATATGCAGTATGTGCAAACAATGCGCGGAAGTGGAACATTTAAATCAAAATAACCTCCAGCAGACACCAGCTGAACATTTGTGGTGATAAACACAGCTTTTTACATACAGCAAGAGTGTTTTTGTAACGTTGTCTTATGATTGGTGCATTTTGATTTCAGTGCAAATGTTTTGGCTACTGATGAGCCAAGTCAGTATTCCATGTAAGTCCATCCACAACAGTTTGTTCCTGTCCAGTCAGCTACCACTGGGTATGGGAACTACTTTCCACCTGGTCCACAGTCTCCCAGGTGAAGCCTCAAAACCCCCTGACTGTGCAGCCTCAACAAGAGGTCAAACTCAGCTGGCATGGCGTGAAAATTTTGCTTAGCTTTCATGTCATCATAGTAGTGGTTCGTCAGGGCATAGAGTCCATGTGGGTGATTACTGAAAGGCCAGAACCCGTACAGATGCACATCGGCACAGATTTCCAGCGCCAGGCTAACCATCATTATTCCAGTGCTGAGCCTCATTTCTTGTAAGCCTTGGGAGCGCCAGAATTGGGCCAGACTCTTGAGGTAGTCAGGGTTGAAGAAGACAGCCCGTATGGGGCTTCCAAAGTCCGAAGTTGTGTAGGCAGCCCGCAGGCACACAGGAGTTGAGAAGCCAAAGGAGAAGGCGGGAAGGAGCATCAGTGAGTTGCCGTAGGTACGCAGACTCTCCACAAACGGACGTCGATACCCATTTAGAGACCCATACCTGAAAATAATAAAAATCTTAATAAGATAAGATAAGCAACACGACAAAAGGAACATTACAAGGTCCTTAAACCCTTTTGCTCACTTATTTCGGAGGATTGTTGGGTTTGCTGTCACAAGGTCAGTCTTGATGCCCACATCTTCCTCATATCCGTTTTCCAAAGGAGGTAGGTTGCACCTGCAAAAAAAAAGACTTAGGCCCTTTCTACATGTGTACAGATATCTTTAAAAATTTATATTTTTACACTCCTCTTTAAAGAAATAATTCTGTCCACATACTAAGTTTAAGTGTAATGTAGTCATTGGTCTAACCAAACCAGTTGTCCGCCATTGTTGTTGTTTGTAGCATATGCTTATTTCATAAAGCAACAATTGGCATGTGCAAATTTAGGACATTACATCACCGTTTCCCAAACACTCCACATGTCCCCACAGATAAACAGATACCAGAGTTTTAAAAAAAAATATGCTCCTTCGAAAGTGTTTTGTGACCTTAAACTGTGTTTCCATGTAGACGAGATGCCAAAATCTTTAGGACAATATTAGGGTTGTCCCGATCAAGTTTTTTGCCCCCAGTCCCAATCCGAGTCATCCAGGCTGTCATCAGCCCTTCAGTCCACTACATTGGCCACCTTTCTCACCTGATAACAAACTGAGCTGAATCGATCATCTTTCCACAGCCGCTGTCGCTCAGGATCCCTCCGTTCCCGACAACAGCACACGTGTCCCATCTTTTGTTTTGAAACGGATGCTCCTGGAACAAACACCACCAAAAATTGTTCAATATGAAAAAAAAAAAAAAGTTTTCTTTATATCTTAAAGCCGTAAACCATGCTGGGTAGTCGCGTGTGTCAAAGAGCCTGTATGTAAATAGACACATGACCTTGGGCAGAACTTGGAGAAGAAAAGCAATGACATATCCTTTGTGGTAAAACATTAAGATACCAAACAAGCAGCTGCTAAAATTCATGGAGGACAAACATACCTTTGCAAAGGTACTGAAAATCTCCTGGGTCACGTTGAGGGTCCTCTTCCTTTCCCCGTCATACACAATCTTGGATCCCACCGGAGTGTTGGCCTGAGTAATGATGGCCTTGTCAAAACCATTGCACTCGATGCTCAGCTGTAATCTGGGGAACCCAAAGGTACCATAACTCATATGACCACCCAAATTAACTATTCCAATATGTTATTTCAGAGGCCTTGGAAAGTTCAATCAATATTTCTGAACATGTGCTTTTCTCTCTCAAAGCCAGAAACCAGAGGAGAAAGTTTCAAACTTACGGTATAAAGTCTGAAGCTGCTCCACCTTGGTGCTCTCAGTATCATCCATAACATCTTTCTCAGTTTATTGTCTATGGAGCAGCTCCAAACATTACACCATATGAGATCACAAATTTGAGCTTTAGCATTCTAGTTTTCAAATTTGGGAGAGATTTGTTTACTTGTTTACAAATATTTTGGACTGTCTGAGATCAGAAGAACAAAATATATTAATTTTAAAATGAAGTTCCCCTTTAAGATGTTTTATATTTAGACCTGTTAGAAGGAGATTCAGTCCTCCTCATATGTTTCATAGCCTACTGTACATTTTGTAGTATTTTGGTCCCTATATTGATTATATCAGAAAGCAAATGGAGCCAGTGATGTGATTCATGTGCAATTTATTTGAACTAGCTTTTAAATCATACTCATTGTACGTATCTGGACAGTGAGTGACAAAGTGCGGACAAATTTCTGCCTGTATGGACTAAAGACTGGAGATGCAGCGTATCTGTGCATGCATGGACAATTATTTGCAAAAAGTTTATTGATTTTGTTGCAATATTTAAGTTAAAATGAATTCAGAATAATTTACCTGAATTTTTGGTAATTGACTTCCTGCTTTTTCCATGTTTGAGAGTAACGCTCTTTCACTTTGTCGATGACCTCCCTGTGACACACACAAACGCACGCACACAGTTAGTTAGTTAGTTAGATCTGATAAAGATATGAACAAAAATGTCCCTTGAGAAGTAGCGATAATGTTTGCTCTCACTTGCAGCCTTTACAGAGTTCAGAGGGCGGAGGATGGCTTTTCTTTTGAGGAGGTGGTCTGTGACGTTCATTGCTGTGGAGCGAACAAGAGAGAAACAGGACAAGTGAGATAAATACTGATGCTCTGAGCTCAATTTGCCTTCGCTTCATAATAGAATCTGATTCCGCTTTATACACCAAGTACATACAAACAGGGATGGGCAGTATTTCTATTACTTGTATTTAAAATATGTATTTCAATTACATTTGAGTATTTTGTAATTTGTATTTGATAAGGCCGATAAACAGCAAATGTAATTTGTAACAAAATAGTTTTGGGTAGAGTAATTTTGTATTTAAAATACTCAAAATACTTTCTCCACAAATCAAAAAACAAAAATAATAGGCTACACATTCTTATAGTATTGGATGTAACAATATTTTTTACTTTTTTTAAAAGTATTTTTATCTATATGTTTTTTTAAACTTGGGCCATTCAGTGTGCCCTTCAGTGACCTAGTGGTCTGTTTTACTGGACTGTGCATAACATAGGAAATTGTATGTTGTTGTGGTTGATGCTTGGGATGAGTATGCTACAAATGAATTGCCTCACATGGGATCAAGAAAGCTGTCTGAATCTAAATCTGAATCAATAAATAATATTTTAGGGTAGCCTACATGTCCCCAGCTTTTTTTTCCTCTTTTTCATTTGAAAAAAGTTGAACAAAGGGCTCCAAAGGCTCCAAGTTAGACAGCAAACAAGTTAGCTAGCTACAGTAGCTAGAGTATCTTGCTGCTGTTTAGCTAGACCGTTGGTGGACAGTTCACAGCACAGCTAGACTAGACTTGCCAGGCATGCTGCTCACGTGGGTGGACCCACACTACCAGTAGACTACCTTGCTGCTCACGTCTTCCAAGTTCAACAGATTGTCTGTCAAGGTATTTTATCTGAGTGTGACAGATGTCAGCTGGCTTGATGTATGATTTATGTCTGGGTCTGGCTACATAGCCTATTTTACAAATACATGGTGATGATAGTCATAATATCAAGCTAGTGATGCTTATGCTAACTGTCTAGGTTAGTGCATTACTCATGGTCTCAAATTTTGAGCATTTTTGGTCAAGGACGTTTTGAGTTATTCACGAAAAGCTTTGTGGACCAACTGACCAACCAACCGACCGAAAGAGTAACCTATAGAGCTGTGTGTCGCTGCTAAAAAGAAAGAGAAAAAAAGTTTTTTCTGTATTTGAAAATACAAAATACATGTATTTTATTTTGATACATTTATTTGAGGGGTATTTTGTATTTTGTACCAAAATACATTTTGATGTATTTTTGCCCATCTCTGCATACAAGAAATTTGACTCCGGTCTTGAATTTACATCCATTATAAGTGCTTGTCAAAGTGTTATTGGAGGTGTCTGAGGACATAATGGAAAAGACCCTACAGAGAAATTAAATGTTTTTCCTTATTGTAACTGGATGGTTAGTGGGACATCCCCTGCAGTGTGATCTGTCCAAGTGTCTTGTGTCCCTAATCACGTGCAGAGCAATCTGGAAATCCATCGGTAGAAAAAAAAAATATATATATATTCTTCCTTTACCTCTGGAGGCACTGCCCGTAATTTTTCGACTAACGGAAGTGCAGGGGCCTCGGGGATCGCTCACCCCTTTCACTTTCGGTGGTGCCCCCAGGGAATCGCCTTGTTGTTTACAAATACTTCCAGGTAAAAAAAACAGCAGAGTTTAGCTATATGTGTATACATATATATATATACACACACATATATATATATATATATATATATATATGTATACATATATATCACATTTTTCACGTCACTATATCACCATTTAGACTAATCTGATGTTTGTAAAGTCTATAAACATTACTACTTCTGTGTGCACGTTTTGTAATTAATAACATGGTTATCATAGGTTAGCTGGGCTAACCGTTAGCTGTTAGCTGTTAGCCATTAGCGGTGTCTGTAATAACTCAGTAACTCAATAAACGGTCTGTGAAAAAAATATTTTTCCAGCAGATATCTTAGTTACAACATGATTGAGCTAGCAAAGCAGTTTTGTGTTGCTATGTGTGGTATTTAATTTAATTTAATTTAATTTTTTTTTAATTTTATATACTTCATTAATCCCT